>NC_134410.1:97742483-98085608 GCF_038048845.1 Mixophyes fleayi | reverse complement strand
GCGGCTTTCGCTACCCCATTTACCTCAGTCACACTTTTAAAGGCATGTTCCAAAGTGGCATCATTAAGTTGGTCTCGAGCAAAGTCCTGCAGAGGAAACAAAATTGGTATTGCGGACCAGTCCGTATCCTCACTGACAGGCCGGGTGGGCTCATCTGCGAGATCACCGACCAATGTTAGTTTGGACTGTTCACGTTTCGCCGCAGGTGGATGCTTTTGTGGAACTCCTGCTGTGACTCCCAGGATGGCATTCCGGTTTGGCGGTTCCCAAAGATCAATGTCCAGATGTTGTGGATTCTTAGGCGGTTCCTTTAAGAACGGGCTTCCGATCGTTGCATCAGTTGCCGACATGTCCGGTCGTATCCGATCACTGAGGACCTCATTAAACAGTGGGAAGTTTCGCCCCAAAATGAATGGATATGGGAGTTTAGGTGCTATGGCAGCTACCACCATAACGGTTTTGTCTTTGAGTGTGACTGGTAGTATTGTTCTTTCATACTTCTCTGTCATGCCATGTACGCAAAGAACATTCACCTTGGGCAACCGAGAAGTTATGATTTCGGGTAAGGCAGAGCTGGAAGCCAATGAGCGTTCACTCCCCGAGTCGACCAAGGCCAGAACAATGTTTTGGTTGATTAGCACAGTCACCCGGAACAAACAAGGACTTCCTGATGTGGGATTCATGATAAAACAGTTTGGAAAAGCAGGCCCAATATGTGCCACAGAACAGTCCATGGGTTCCTGTAGTTTAGGACACTCTGCCTTAAAGTGGCCTGGCTCACCACATTCGAAACACTTCAGATTAGACAGCTTTGCACATGGCCCTCTGTCCGTAGCAGTTTTGCCATTGGGCCCTGTAGCAAGGATTATCAAACCTGGCTTTTGGCGTGGCAGCGGCTTTGGCACGAATGCAGGTTCTTTAGTCATTTGCTGTAGCGCACAAAACCTTTCTACCACTGTGGCAAGTCGCAGTTCAGCCCCCGGATGTAGTGATCTATCGCCAGAACTTCGATAATCCGAGAAGACGAATTCTCCTCAGGCTGCAGCCATTTCTTTAAAATTTTAGAAAGCTCAGCCACTTGCGCTCTGACCGGTTTTTCTTTATCATAGCGCCATTGGTGATAGCGCTGGGCTCGGCCTGGCCCGGAAACCCCAATGCGAGCCAATATCTCAGACTTTAGACACAAGTAATCAGAAGCTCAGTCCTCATCTAGATCCATATAAGCTCGCTGAGCTTCCCCAGTCAGATATGGCGCCAGTCTCTCAGCCCAATCTTTAGGAGGCCATTTTGCCCTTTTTGCAAGTCTCTCAAAGGACACCAGATATGCTTCTATGTCATCACCTGGTGACATTTTCAGGAGAACAGGACCAGGTGGTTCATTTCTGTCATGTCTCACCTGGCTTAACTCTTCTCTTAAGAGCCTTGTGTTTTCCACCTGTGCTTGGCGACTCGTAGCATCTGAGCTTGCTGCTGTTGCTGCGCAGTGGCCACATTCACGAGGGTTCTCAGTACTTCCTCCATGTTGATGTCTGTGTGGGTTGGGTAGCGGAAACTTGCTTCCCAGACTATCCCATTCCTGACACCACTTGTGGCACGAGCCCGCTACTGCTGAAGCACACGCGAACAACTTCTTTTTATGCAGCTTTATTGTCAGGATCGTTAAAATGTATTTGACACCGTATGAATTTCACCGCAATTCTGGAGACCCTAAACGCTATCTAGACATAGACCATCTCTCTCAAGACCAGCCAGCTTCCCCAGCGTTGGTCTTAGTGAACAAATGACACAATCAAGCTTTTATACATTATACTCCTCCCCCAGCCTTAGCTTGATGGGCAGGTGACACACCCACCTTTTTTAAGAGGAAACGCCCATCACTGGCTCTGTTTGCACTAACAGACACACCCTGTCTGTTTGCTGAGAGGAAGGAGCTTTCAAATCATGTAAGTTAACCAAACTTTAAACTATACATAAGTCTTTACCTGGTTTAACCTCAATCTAGGTGAATAATTGCGCTAATGTCTTGCTCTGCTTGTATGCTTTCTCTGCATCTTGTCAGATAAATGCCTCCCTTTGTTACAATATATATATATATATATATATATATATATATATATGCGCGTGGGTTTCCTCCGGGTGCTTCGGTTTCCTCCCACACTCCAAAAACCTACTAGTAGGTTAATTGGCTGCTATTAAAACTGACCCTAGTCTCTCTCCGTCTGTCTGAGTGTATATGTGTATGTTTGGTAATTTAGGCTGTAAGCTCCAATGGGGCTGGGACTGATGTGAGTGTGGTCCCTGTGCAGTGTTGCAGAATTAGTGGCGCTATATAAATAGATAATGATGATGATGATGATGATATATATATACATGGACACACACACCATTTTCCTTCCTTAAAATCTATTGATAAGACAGTCATGGTTTCTCTCATCCCCCACTATGGCCTCTGTTTGAGGAAGACTGTGAGGTTACGTACAGTTACATATCAAAACAATTGCCTTCAATTAGGCACATCAGCCCATCCCACAGAAGTTTTGTAATCAGGTCTGTGAGACCAAGGCAGCCTTTTTGGATTAGACTGCTTACACAGAGACAGATAGACGATTTATCTCCCCATTTTGGAAACAGACAGACACAAGGATTTTGCCGCATGTGCCACTTTCGGGGCGTTGGTAATGTTTTGAACATGAGGAAACAGACTTAAATATGAGTGAAATGTACGGTATATATTATTAGTAGTTTAAGGATAAATTATATTGAAATTGTAGCTATGTTATTGTAAATACATTGGTAGATTTTGTTATTTAGGACATTGTCTGGCTACATGGTTTGTGAGAAAGGCAAGTGTGCTTAAGATATGATGCAGTTTAAGAGTTTGAAATTATTAGGAGATTTAGGGCTAGATTTACTAAGCTGCGGGTTTGAAAAAGTGGGGATGTTGACTATAGCAACCAATCAGATTCTAGCTTTCATTTATTTAGTACCTTCTACAAAATGATAGCTAGAATCTGATTAGTTGCTATAGGCAACATCCCCACTTTTTCAAACCCGCAGCTTAGTAAATCTAGCCGTTAGTGTGCCAATACAATTCTAGAATAGTATTGTATTTGATGTGCCTATAGTGTGGCTTCTCTGTGAATATCTGCTACACAAAGATTCATACTGTATTTTGTAACACTGTGTAAAAGGACCTGTGGTTGCACTTTTATGCACTTTTCCTTACACAGTGTTGCCTTAATCAGTCTTTTGACCACACTAAATAACACTTAAACTTTACAGAATTATTTATCCAATAACCACTGCATCTCAGCAGTACTTAACAGTATAAATTTGTTATAAATAACCAATACTCACAACCTATGTATGTATTTAAATCAAAGTATTTTGCTGTTAAAACAGAAAAGCTTGCTTTTACAGTTCACACATATATCATAACGTTGTTCAACATAACATAGTATATCAATATAAAATTAACCCTAGGTTCACCACCTTTATTCCTTACACTATCCTAGCTTTACATATGTATCCTTGATAATAATTAGTATTTATAATATTGATTTAACTATCACAGATATCATCATCATCAGTTACTTATGTAGTGCCACTAATTCCGCAGCTCTGTACAGAGAACTCATTCACATCAGATATCAAACAATATATGAATATAAATAGTCAAATCAACATTACAACACATATAGCTTATATATATATATATATATATATATATATATATATATATATATATAAAGTTAACCCGTGCATGATACTCATGCATTCTAGTCAAATCAAGCTACTTTAGGTGTTAAAAAGGTTCTTGTCATGCATTTGGGCCTAGCCCAGGCCTCCTCAGGGGAAGAGAGTTATTACTTCCCGACGCAAGCGCCCTTTTTTAACGTGGTTTTGTCCACATGTCACCACCTCATCGTTTTTCTCCATCACCTCATCCTTCATCTTCATCGCCAAATCCTTCATCAAGCTACATAAAGTGTTAAAAACTCCCCACTGTCACCCCCGGCAACCACCAACCACTCCCAACTGCCACTTCTCCTTTAAGAAATATATAGGTCAGTGTATAACTCTTCCCAGCAGGTGGCGCTGCAGCTTGTTTTTTTTTTTCCACACACGCCACTAGGCATTTATATAGTAGATATATACTATTATCAATGAAACTTATCAAAACCTTGTATCCTGGATCCAATTTTTTATCTGCAATGTAGGGAATGTTCCTGTAGCATAGAATCCTTTTATGTAGCGTAGTGTAGGTTTTCTGTAGTATAGTGTATTCCTATCCTTTGCTGTAGTGCAGTGTAGTATAATATATATATTTTCTGCAGTGTAGTGTACCCCTATAGAATAATATATTGCCTTTCCTATAGTGTAATAAATATATATTTTCTGTAGTGTAGTGTGTCCCTATTAAGCCTTTTCTGTAGTGTAGTGTAGTCTGGGTTTTATAGTCCGGACCCGTAAACTTCCAACCTACCCAGCGGCAAAGTGTGTGTGGTGATTCACCTAGTGTGTGGGCCAGGGGTGATGATGTCATCACCCCTGGCGTCTTTCCCAACTGTGTGCGTGCCGACTTGAATCGGCACACACAGCCATGTTCCTTGTTGTGACCACACATACGCCAATTGCACATGCGCAGTAGGGGCATCCATGCACGCGCCGAGATCAGCTCGTGCACTGTATGTACTTCACACACTCTAAATATATATTGGAAGTTCTGGTTGTTGATTTCAATACAGACTATATTTGGTAGCTTGTGTTGCTGGTGTGTGCTCTCATCCCCTTTCCCCCGGGCTGTGGGAAATGTGTGGAGAAGACAGTGTGTAATGACAAACAGATGTGTGATAAAATAGAAAGACTCTTTTATGAGATAAGTTAAGTGATTTTGTTTGGAGGTTCTGTGTTGTAAGAAGATTGCAAAAGAAATACTTTGTTATACAGATAGATAGAAATTGTTTGAATTAAAATTAGGGCATGTTGCTGGGAAGTTTGTAAATATTCCCTCCTTGTGAGACCAAAGGGAAATGTATATGTACTGGAATCGTGATATATAGATCTATAGTGCAATTAGGATTAAGATGGAGAAAATGAAGTAAATATGTGAATTGTAATGAATTCTGAGATACATACACACATAAATACACGCAGGTACATATACATAGTTAATAAGATATTGTATCTAGACATGGATTGTCATCTATTATATGTACCATGTGTAAGATTATGCTATTGAAATTATATTATTACATTATTGTACAAGAAAGGATTCATACATATATATTTGCCTTGTGGTTATGAATTTATAAATATAAGGATAGTATAAATATATATAAGTATATATTATTTATAGAAATTGGAGTGACACTGTAAATTAGATTTAAAGGACTGAAGTGGGCGTGTCATAAGAGGAAAATTGTAAATGTGTATGGTAATGTAACAAGCGTATTCAGAAATAGAATAAGAATATAGCGTGCACAATTATGGTGTGAAATATGGATTCTTTTACACTTAATATTTCAGTGGAGATGTTAATAGCTCTTAATGTTAATAGCTATGGAATTACAGTTCAAGGTATTGAAGATTATGAAAGGCAGTGGTTTGTCTGGTGAGAAGGTGGTGTAGTAGAGTAGTGTGATATGTGATCAAAAATGTGAGTGTGTGTCTATGGTATGGATGTAATATATGTGGGTGGAAATTGGAGTAGCAATAGCTCTGAAAAGGGCTGTTGTGTTGTAAAGTGCTGTATTTATTCTCCTTTGTCTTACTTGCGGTCAGCATTAGAATTGTGTGGTGTTATCCTCTGCGATGGGGCCTCTTTGGTGTGTGGTTTTCAATGATGGAATACAACTTACGTTCCACACTTTTCCAGTTCCTGTCGGGTGGAACGCACAGGCACCAGTGCGTTCCATTGTTTCAGGTGGCCGAATATTCCTGCAGGGGTGAGTTCAGTGGTGAACCGGTAAGGGTGATTTTTATATCTTTAACCAATGCATTGAGGACTTCTTCAGGGATGTGTGGGTGGGAATTTGATTCCTAGGGTATTTAGACATTGTACTGGGCTTGGCGGCCAATCATAGGCGGGTGTGGCGGCTGTTTTTAGATTGGCTTTTGGATGGAAGTGGGCGTGTGTAAGGAAGGGAATCATGGCACAAAGGAAACATAGCTGAATAGAAATAGGTGTGGGAAAGGTGGAAAAAAATGAAAAGGACAAATTGACAGAAGTGGAGAGTACGTGGAGGATAAAGAGGAGGTTAAGTGTTAAAGCTGTAAATGGATGTGAGTGTAGAAATAGAGGAAACGATTCAGGATTGGAGAAGAAAGGAAACAGCAAGAAAAGGATGCCAGAATAGGATGATTTCTCTTTTGCCTGCAGTGAAGTAGAACTTAGCTAAATGTTGGTAAATGAAGAAGATTATATATATGATCCAATATATATATATATATATATATATATATATATATATATATATATATATATATATGTAAACACACACACACATATATATATATAAATATCTATCTATATCTATCTATATATATATATCTATATATATATATATATATATATATATATATATATAAATATATATTGTAACAAAGTGAGGCATTTTTCTGACAAGAGGCAGAGAAAGTATACAAACAGAATAAAACATTGGCACAGTTATGCACCTAGGTTGAGATTAAACCAGGTAAAAACGTATATGTAGTTTAAAGTTTGTTAACTTACATGATTTCCTCTCAGCAAACAGACAGGGTGTGTCTGTTTGTGCAAACAGAGCCAGTGATGGGTGTTTTCTTTTAAAGAGAAGGTGGGTGTGTCACCTGCCCATCAAGCTAAGGCTGGGGGAGAAGCATCATGTATAAAAGCTTGATTGTGTTATTTGTTAGGTGAGACCAACGCTGGGGTAGCTGGCTTGTCTTGAGAGAGAGCTGGTCTATGTATAGCAAGCGTTAAGGGTCTCCATAATTGCTGTAAAAGTATACGGTGTCAAAACATTTATCATCCTGACAATAAAGCTACATAAAAAGGAAGAAGTTGTTCGTGTGTGCTTCTGCAGTAGCGGGCTCTTGCCACAAGTGGTGTCAGGAGTGGGATACTCCGGGAAGCAAGTTTCCGCTACCCAACCCGCGCAGACGTCAACATGGAGGAAGTACTGAGAACCCTCGTGAATGTGGCCACTGCGCAGCAACAGCAGCAAGCTCATATGCTACGAGTTGCCGAGGCACAGGTGGAAAACACAAGGCTCTTAAGGGAAGAGTTAAGCCAGGTGAGGCATGACAGAAATGAACCACTTGGTCCTGTCCTCCAGAAAATGTCGCCAGGTGATGACATAGAAGCATATCTGGTGTCCTTTGAGAGACTTGCAAAAAGGGCAAAATGGCCTCCTAAAGATTGGGCTGAGAGACTGGCGCCATATCTGACAGGTGAAGCTCAGCGAGCTTATATGGATCTAGATGAGGAATGGGCCTCTGATTATTTTTGCCTAAAGTCTGAGATATTGGCTCGCATTGGAGTTTCCGGGCCAGGCCGAGCCCAGCGCTATCACCAATGGCGCTATGATAAAGAAAAACCGGTCAGAGCGCAAGTGGTTGAGCTTTCTAAAATTTTTAAAAAATGGCTGCAGCCTGAGGAGAATTCGCCTTCTCGGATTATTGAAGTTCTGGTGATAGATCACTGCATCTGGGGGCTGAACCGCGATTTGCAAAGGTGGGTGCTGCAATCAGACCCACAAACTTATTAAGAGCTTGCCACCGTGGTAGAAAGCTTTTGTGCGCTACAGCAAATTACTAAAGAACCTGCATTTGTGCCAAAGCCGCTGCCACGCCAAAATCCAGGTTTGACAATCCTTGCCACAGGGTCCAATGGCAAAACTGCTACGGTCAGAGGGCCAGGTGCAAAGCTGTCTAATCTGAAGTGTTTTGAATGTGGTGAGCCAGGCCACTTTAAGGCAGAGTGTCCTAAACTACAGGAACCCATGGACTGTTCCGTGGCACATATTGGGCCTGCATTTCCAAGCTGTTTTACCATGAGTCCCACATCAGGAAGTCCTTGTTTGTTCCGGGTGACTGTGCTAATCAACCAAAACCTTGTTCTGGCCTTGGTTGACTCGGGGAGTGAAATATCATTGGTTTCCAGCTCTGCCTTACCCGAAACCATAACTTCTCAGTTGCCCAAGGTGAAGGTGAAATGTTTAATTCACAAATTATGTTGAAAGTAGTTCTGTCCAGAACATACATATATTAAACAGTGATAAAATTGCATAAACCTTCTTTATATATAGTAAATAACAGTTCACGAGAACAATACCTCATTCAAGTGATATGTGAAAAAATTCAAAATGCTTCTGCTAGTGTCCGGGTTAGGTATAATAGAGTTCAATTATCCACAAATAATGCTCATATAATCACTTTATTCTTAATTATAGTACATTAATTGTCCAATTTGGACTTTTGGTAAAATTGTTCTTGCACAGTCCGCAATAAATGAGTATGTCCGATCTGTTTCAGTAAATACAAGTATTCGGTTTGCCAAACGTACATTTCTGATGTTTTCGTAAACGGAATAGTATAGATGGTTTCTCTCCTGGATCGTTCCAAATTGTTCTCTCATTAAATGCTGCGGACGCCAATTGTTGGTCTCTCTGGGTCTTCGGGAAGACTCGGAACTCGACGGGCAGTGTTGCGCATGCACAGTCGAGGCTTTTCTGTAAATGTAGCTGCCTGTTGGCAGCTGCTGCCGGACCGTACTACATAGTCAAGTGATGTTATTACTCATGTGATATTTGTAAGCAAGGATTGCTACTATCTTGAAGATACTTGTTTGTGACAAAATTCCAATGCATTTTATGTCAATGGAGGAGGTTTCTTCAGGGAATTGTCATACTCCTACTGCTGCTGTCCATGAAAAATAGGCCACCCATGCACCACCTGTGGTAGCCATCAATAATCTTCACTGGCCAGCTTTGGTAAGTAGGGAGGAGCCCTTAATCCCTAATAGTTTTCGCCAAATGTATGGCTTTCATCTATTAATAAATAATGTTTTACTTCCATTTCCTTTTCCAAACCCAATTCCTGTCTGTTTCTCTTACCTCCCTTTTGTTTCTCTCTAAATTTGAGAATTTACACACTGCAGTTACTGCTTTCCTTTTGTTGGGTTGCTGCAACATCTCTGTGGACAGCATCAAAAGACCATCTTCAGTCTTGCTTCCTTTGTTTTTGGTAAAAGTTAAATCATCAAAAAGGGACATTTAAAATAAAATTTTTGGGGGCCAAGCTCCTTCACTAACCTGAAACCGGAGGCGACATCATGTCCCTGAAGCTTTGCCAACATTTTGTGGTTCCCTGCACGGCAACGGAGGGTACACAAGAGAGTAGCTGGTCCTGTGGATCCCCTGGACTTTTTCCTCCGTGGAGGTTTTACCTCCTAATGTGCAGCGTTGAACATCCCTGCAGATCAGACCCTGCTCCTAGTGCCTGACTTCTCTCTCTCTCTGCTGAGATCTGCTGACACTCTTGCATTGGCAGTTGAGCTGCTCTGAACCCCCGTGGTGAATTCTCTGGACGGAGTTTACAGATCGGGACTCCTGCCTTGAGCTCCCCCTACCCTGGAGACCCTACGCTTCACTTATGGTGAGTGCTCCGTAATATTCAAGCTATCTATCAGGAAAAGAATAGTAATACCTGTGACTTCTATTCTCCCTGGTGCTTACAAAGAAAGAAGTTTGAATATGTGCCTCTGATGACAGGGCTCTGAATTTAACCCCTATCTACAATTTAAACTTCTGGAGCTCCATAATGTAAGTCTTCCCACTTTGACAGCTACACTGCCATCTTGTGGTTGTTAAAGAAACTGCATGCTAAGATATCTGTTTTCTATCCTCTCTACACCACATTGTAATGTACACAATGTTTAGAGCTGATGTCTACAATCTGATGTAAATGGCTATCTAGACCCACCATGAGGGAAAGTGGCCGGTGACAGAGGTTGAATTCGCAGTACATCACAGCAACATCCTGGATACTTACTATAACCTAATACTTTAACCACTCTGATTTGTAGATGGGCAAAGAGAAGAGAGGATCCTCCGAGAAAGGATCTACTAGGCTATCCAGTTCATCACATCGTCCTGATCTGCGTCAGTTTCTGAAAACCCCCAGCTCGCCGACAATGTCTGAACATTCCCAATTGTCTTCTCCTTCCTCGTAAGCTTCTTCTGGTTTGCCATCCTTACATACTGGTCAGCTTTCCAATCTTCCAGCACACTGTCGTGACATAAATGAGGTCCTAAAATTACTTAAGACCAACTAAACAAGGCTCACCGACTTAATGTGGACTTTGAGAAACTGGAAATTAAGTCGCAAGACATAGTTCGAAAGGAAGTGGTAAACATCCAGGCAGACCTCTCTTGCATCACCACAAGACTGGCAGTTTTAGAAGAAAGTAAAGAGGTTGCTATAGAAAACCATAATAGTCTCAAGGAGCTGGTCACTCGCCAAGCCACAGAGCTGAAGTTGTTACAAAAAAGGACGGATGACCTAGATAACAGGGGTCGCCAGTAACAACCTACGAGTACGTGGCATCCCAGACATCCTGACTCAAGGCTTGGTTGATGTTCTAACAAAAATGTTTAACGAAATCCTGGAACAAGACTCAAATGAGTTTATTACATTTTATAGAGCTCACAGACACCTCTGCCCGAGAGAGGTGGCAACTGAAACACCTCGAGATGTAATTTGCAGGCTCCACTACATTACCAAGAAGGAGATCCTCAGCAAAGTCAGGCATCTGGAAAATGTTGAATTTGATGGAAATAGTATATAAACATTTCAGGACTTATCGTGGCATACTCTACAAATCCGCAGAATGCTAAGACCTCTCATGACAGAGCTTTGTAAGAATAATATAAGATACCGATGGGGTTATCCTGTAAGCCTCCAGGTCACCCATAAAGGGACATTAGTGATTCTGTGCAAACCCTTGGAGTTAGAGTCCTTCTGCAATGCGCTTGATATCCAGGTGGTTTCATTATCTGAATGGCAAACTCACCATCAAATGCTTTCACCACCATTACCTTCAACAGGCTCAGACAATATGCACCTGATGGGGGAAGTCAAAGAGAAATGCCATGAGAAGACAAAATCCTTTCACTGAAGAGAATACTTGAATATAAACATCTACACAATTCTGTTTTGAATTGACTTTGTGGTCTTGGACGCTATGCTGATTTAAACGATTTCTTAGTCGGTATCCTAGAACTCAATTCCACCTATAAATTGTTTTTTGTATGTGTTTTCCAGTTCTTTTTTTCTCTACAGATAGATTAGACGGAATTGGCTTCTACTACGGGTCTCTATACAGATATCGAAGAAGCATGATACAGTCAGGAGATTCTTTAACTTTTCAAGTAATAATGGGTTAGACCCTATTTGTTTGTAGTTTACTATTTAACATTATTGTTAGACATACATCCAACATAGGCCTATTTTATACGTTATTCTATTTACCATTCATACAGTTTCTAATTCTCCAGGATGTTCTTTCTTATTATACACAATTGTTCTAATTTGCTATTGATGTACTTTATATATCTATATATTTTTGAATAGATTTGTTATTTGATGGTTGTCACTGTCACCGCTCCTTTGTGAACCCCATTAACCGCACACCCCAATTCCGACACATGGATGGTCTTTCTTCATCCTTTTGTGTCAGAAGCTGTTTAAATTTCACCACACTTTTAGTGTGGTATGGTTCTTTCTGGTCGTATTGTGTTTTATTCTTTTCTTTTCTCCCACCCCCTTGTTCCCCCCTTTGACCCCTCCCCCCTTTCCTTTCCCCCTCAGGATCCAATCTGCATACACTTTTTCAGATGTAAAGGTCATCTCCCTGCTTGGCTAACCGTAATCTTATGGCAGTGAAACTTAAGATTGTTTCTATCAATGCAAAGGGTTAAATATCCCAGAGAAAAGATCAAGGGCATTATGGGAACTCCAGTCCGATAAGGATGACATAGCTTTTTTTCAAGAAATACATTTCAAACAAGATTCGTCACCTTCTTTTCGTAACTATTACTATCCTCATGCCTACTTTAGTAACAGTAAAATGAAAAATCTGGGAGTGGCCACCCTCCTCTCTAAACGACTTCCACTTATGAATATAGCAAAGCACAGGTTGCAGGAGGGGTATTCTGCTGAAATGTAAAATGTATAACCAAATCTTCACCTTTGTTAATATTTACCCACCTAATCAAGGTCAACCTGGCTTCTTCGAGAAAATTATGGCGCAAGTTGATTCATTCTGGGAAGGAATTTAGGTGGTTGGTGGGGACCTCAACTGGACTCTGCATCCAGAGCAAGACTCATCCTCTAAGGTATCTTGACAAACTATACCGCAAGGTAAGACGTACACTCCATGCCGATCAGTTGGCTGACGTGTGGAGACTCCACCATCCCACTGATAATGATTATACTTTCTTTTCTCACCCACACAGAGTTTACTCAAGACTAGATTATCTATTTCTTTCACAAAGACATTTGCATTTGGCACAGGACACGGCAATTATCCAAACCACTTGGTCGGATCACGCGCCTGGATTTTCTCACGCTTCAATTTGATAAACCTCATAAAAGACCCTGTTTTTGGAAACTAAATGAAACATTATTATGGAACTCATACTGTAGGTCACAAATTGATGACACTATCAATGATGACATTACTCACAATGATATCACGGAGACCACAAAGCTTTCAGTATGGGAGGCTCATAAATATGTTGTAAGAGGTAAACTAATCCAATTGGGAGCTCTCATGAAAGCCGAAAAAGAGACATATAAGACTTCCCTTTTAAATAAAATCAAAACATTAGAGACTAGACATAAAGCCACCTTGTCAGGGAATATTATGTCTGAATTAACAGAGACGATAACGGCTCTTAATAAGCTTATGTCGGAAAGAATTAAACTAGAAATGCGTAAGTGTCAAAGTCATTTCTTTCAATGGGACAATAAGCTTGGGAAGATGCTTGCCAAGGCCTTGCATGCACAGAGAGCCACCACGTTTATTCAAACAGTATCTAATGAGAAAGGGACTAAACACAGCTCCAGTCAAGACATTGCCAAAGCTTTCCATACCTATTACTCCAAATTATATAATTTATCGCAAGGCACTAAAAGCGATATACTTGAGAAACAAGTAAACGTTGCCTCCTTTCTAGCAGACGTTGACTTTCCCACTCTTTCGGAGCCAGAGAAGGAAATGTTGGATGCTCCATTTACCTCTGGAGTTAGTAGATGTCAATAAATCTACGCCATCTGGAAAAAGCCCGAGTCCCGATGGGTTTACCATTACCTACTATAAAATCTTCAAACAAAAATTAGTTCCCTTAATGCTTCAGGCTTTTAACTTGGTCTCTGATAAAGAAAAATTCACAGCACAAGCCTTAGAAGCTCACATTTCAGTCATACCCAAAGAAGGGAAAGATCCGCCTAGATGTCCAAGCTATAGACCAATCTTTCTCTTTAATGTGGATGTTAAACTTTATGCCAAGTTCATTGCTAATAGACTGAAATCCATATTACCGAATATCATACATTCTGAGCAAGTGGGATTTATACCTGGCCGTGAGGCGAGGGATAATACTTCTAAATTTCTTGACCTTATACACTTGGCATCTAATTCTCCCACCCAGTCTATGTTGCTGTCAACTGATGCCGAAAAGGAGTTTGATAGAATAGACTGGACATTTCTAAGAGGTGTTCTAATCCATCTGGGCCTGGGCCAAACAAGTCTCCATAGAATACTTGCACTATATCTCCGGCCCACAGCTAGGATACAGATAAATGGTGACCTTTCTTAGCCAGTCTCTAATGGTACCAGACAAGTATCTCCACTTGTTTTTGTCCTATGCATGGAAGCATTGGTGAGGTCGATTAGAATGAATCCTGATATTTCTGGGATTCGAATGGGTAAATCAACAAAGAAACCTGCACTGTTTGCTGATGATTTGTTAGCGATAATTACAAATCCTGTATTCTCTGTCCCAAATTTGGTTTTGGAGTTCCACAAATTTGGAGCTTTATCAAATTAAGATAAACTACTCAAAATCTGTTGCACTCAATCTTACAGCTCCTACAGAGGTGATTGAAGGACTCCAACATGCTTTTGATTTCACATGGCACCCTAAACATGTCAAATACTTGGGAGTCTATACTACCAGAAACCTTTCCCAATTATTTGATGTTAACTTTCAATCCATTTACAACAAACTTCAAAAGGATCTGCGAGAGTGGCGAGGAAAGAATTTCTCTTGGATAGGTAGAGCTAATATTGACAAAATGAATATCCTACCACATGTTCTGTATCTTTTGTAAACTCTACCGATTTACTTTCCTAGCAAATGGTTCTCAAACTTGAACCGTTTGATTAGAGACTTTGAGTGGGTAGAAGGAAACCTCGCTTTAAGCATGACATTTTATTCAAGCGCAGGTATTTAGGCGGGCTTCCACTCCCTCACTTTGAGACCTATTATGATGCAGTCATGCTTAGCAGAATTCTCGATTGGACAACTACTTGGCTACTGGGACACCATTACACATATGGTCGGAATGTTCATCTTTAAGAGCATTTTGGGATTGAGTTATTGCTACCTCAAAAGTAATCTTGAAAGCTGAAGTACCAGGTGATCCAGGCTATTGGTTATTATATCAGACAAAGATTCCAATTTCACTATATAAAAAATCCTTGTTAAAGCATCTAAATGGTGCCGCAAATGCTGTGATTCCTCTACATTGGATATCCTCCTCTCCTCCAACTCTGAAAGAATGGCTCACCCGCATTGCATTTTATAGAAATATGGATGATCTGGTTCAATTGGCTAGAATTTCAAGACAGCGAAAAATATTTTGCCTTAACTAAATAATCCCCCCCCCCTTTTTGTGGAATTTTTTGATGGGAGTTATCAGACATTTTTCATATACCCATTACCTAACCATCATCGAAGACTGGATCTTTTTATAAAATACCTTTTCTCCCCCTTCCTTTCTTACCTTCACCTTCCTCTTATGTTTAATTTTGTTGTATGTTCCTTTTTTTTGCATATTACCAATGTTTAGCTAACTAGGGCATTTATTCACATAAATGTTAAGACTATGTAAAATTGACTGACTTGAGATAAAAACCTAAAACCTGCACTTTGCCAGACTTAAAGAGAAGGTGTGGTATAAGCTATAGGCAAAAATGGTAGTAAAGTGGTAAAACAAAGTGGTAGTGGGGCATTTGTCTTTCCAAATGTGTTACATTATAATCATGCAGGCATCCTTCGATATTTGAAAGATTGTCTAATGTCACACTTCAATGGAAATCACAACTATGGAGCCCAGGAAATGATGAAAGCACAAGATGTTTATGAAATAGTTTTAAATCAGAGAATACATGAAATGGTACAAACCGAGCATAGTAGATACTAAACAGGGATTTCTGAGTAACACTGAAAACTGGTAGCAAAGAAATACAGCAGATGTAGGTAGAATGGCTGAATGGAGAGAAATCTGGTGCACAGATTTTAGCAGCAGCATGTAAAAGCCTCAGAGCACAAGAGAAGCAGGAGAACACAACAATAAGGAACAGCAACCAAACAACAATGACCAGCACAAGTAATAGAGAGAGGTAAGTATAAATAGGGAATCACCAGGTGCAGGTGATAATTAGTGCAACAGGTAATTCCTGGTAGTAAGAAGGAGAAAGGCACAATAGCAGCATCTCTGGTAAATTAGAGGTACTGCCAGATGATACATTCAATGTAACAAGTCCAATAGTCCTGGAGGCGGAGTTGGCAATACAAAGCAGCATACAAATGCAGAAAGGTGAAGGCAGATCCTGACATCTACACAATCAAGAGTCATATGCTCACGCTTCC
Organism: Mixophyes fleayi; assembly: GCF_038048845.1. Classification (NCBI taxonomy): domain Eukaryota; kingdom Metazoa; phylum Chordata; class Amphibia; order Anura; family Limnodynastidae; genus Mixophyes; species Mixophyes fleayi. The sequence continues at coordinate 98,069,685 of NC_134410.1, read as the reverse complement.
ATTGAAAAAAAATCCTTCTGTATCTTGATTTGATTATTTTCCTCCATAAACATGAACAGGAAATATCACAAGAAGGGGCAACTCCCTATTGTGGTGCACCTGAAAGATGTGGCACATTCTTAGACATAAACATGGGCTAAATGCCCAAAAATCTATTTTCTTACCGTTCCCACAGAACCTAGATTTCCAGAAAGGTGCAGCATCTTAACCCTTCACGAGATGGAATAACCTCAATAGGTTGTTTAATTGACCAAACTTCCAAGAGGCCTTTGACATTTGCCCAGGATGCAGGCACATTTGATTTTATTCATAATTACCCACTGGCATTCCTGCAAGCAAAACTCTTTGTAAGTCCTTCCATTAGTGTGTCAGAACTAGATTGGTGCAATCCAATTGATGCAGTCCTACCACCCTATAACCCAGTTAAAAAAAAGTAATTACAATCCATTATAGTATTTTACGAGAAGTCATAGATCACACAAAAAGTCAGTCAGGATTAATTCAATAGAAGAAACACTTTCAAACATTAACTAGCACATCTTTGCTAGGTGCCCTATGTGACTCTTGCTGAATATTATCTTCTAGTCAATATCTAGAAATGTTTTTAAATATGCTTCATAAAGCTTACTTCTCTCCATACAAACAATGCTTGGCAGGTATGTCAGCATCCCATAATTACATTAACTACAGTACTGGAAAAACAGACATATACCATTTTGTAGAGTTGTCCCCAACAAAGGAGATATTAGATACAAGTAAGACACTATGCAGAAGATCAATTGTTAAATTATGTACCACTAATGACAGAATGGACAATATTTTGTATTATACCCTCAAGCCAGGAAATGTCCAGGGGAGGTAATAACTTGTGTGGCAGCAAGAAAAGCAATATTACAAATGTAAATTAGTCAAACATTTCAGTCTCTGACATTATCTAAATAAAATATATTCTATTTGTTTAAAATGAATTGGTCAGAAATACCCCTAGAAAAAGAAATAATGGAAACTTTTTAGATGTCTGGGATAGTTACATCAACATGTTACCTAGCTCCATTGAACTGAAAATACAGGATACATTTAAATATAATTCCTGGTATGAGCTTTGAGATGTCATGAATGATCTTCTAATATTAATATAAATATTAGCAGCATAAAATTCTGGTAATGAGGTTTCTAGACACAACACTACTGTTAGACTGACGGCCTGTTCACAAACTTACAGAACTAGTTGGCGGAGGTCTTCACCTTTAGAAGCTGCCTTTCCCATAGAGCTTTATACGCTCACCGGTACTCAGAGGCCCCCAGGACCTAACCCTAGACGTAGTGCAAGTTTGTAATGCAGAACTGTAGCGGCAGGCCAGGAGACAGAGTAGATGGCAGCGGATGGTCAGACGTAAGCTGAGGTCAGAGGTCTTTAGCAAGCAGAATGGTCCGAAAACAGGCCAAAGGTCAGGGTCGCAGGCAACACAGCGGGGTCCAAGGTACAGGCAAAAGGGTCAGGGTCACAGGCAAGCAGGCAAGGTCCAAAGTTCAGGCAGGGTCATACACAGAAGTCAATCAAAAGGCTTTCACCAAATACAGCACAGGAGCAGGCTAACTGACAGGAAAACTGGACTATAACCAGCAGGGAGGCTAAGCCCTCCCTGCCTTAAATACCAAATGCAGCCAATCAGAGCCTAGTTCTGGAGGTATCCACAGCCCCTGCTAAATAAATGGTTACTTAATTAATTAGCCTGCAGGCAGGTGGGGGCGCTGCGCACGCACCCGGCTTCCCTACATTGCCGGGAAGCGGGGCTGAAGGAATTAGTGTCTGACAGCTGCCTTAACATCATTCGGCCAGACCCAGAAGTGACGTCCCGGTCATCAAGGAGACGGCCGGGATGCTGGTGAGCACAGTGAGCGAGCCGCGGCCGCTGTGAACACCGCAGCGCATCGTAACAACTACTTCCTCTTTTCTCTTCTATTGATTTTATTAGTAATAGGAAACTTATTTTTGCCTGTTCTGAAAATGTTTACATTTGTTCAGATCAATGTTTTGATCATTTCCTTATGATTGTTACACATTGAACAAGACCATTGACATTTGTATTGAAATGCAATGCTTTAATAAAAACAAATAGATTTCCTGGCCCTAGAAGAAATATTATTAGGAAGCTACAAACACTTACAGGCTCTTGTAGAGTTGGTTGTTAGTCTGTTTTATCAGCATAAAATATGCATGTTGGTATTGTGCTTCCACATCAAAATTGTGTATGTATGTATGTATGTATGTATGTATGTATGTATGTATGCAGATTTGATCACATCTTACACCTGAAACTCCTTATGACTGAAGACGCAGCACGGGGAGTGAAGGGGCAGCAAACATAACTCGAATATTTGTATTTAATTGAATTCCACTTATTGTAACTAAATTTGATTTATACTTTGTATTTTTAGCTCTTTTAATTATAATTGACATGGTAAAGGCAACTTCACATTTATTAGTTACACTGTCCAGACTCTATTCTCTGTTCAGTATTTGACACTTCCTTATATTATTATATTGTGTACAAATTGGGTAATGCGATTTATACATTTACTACAAATACTATCAAGACGCATCTATTTGCTATCTCTATACAACATTTGTTGCTCCTGATTTAAATCTGGCATATATGCTAGTATTACAGAGATGTACGTATTGTGTGATGCTTACAAATGAGCATAGGCACATAAAAATGCTTTTTAATTAGTCTGTCTTTTCCTACTAATATTTGGGGCAAAAGCAGAGCTAAATATTATTGAAGTGGAACATACCCCTTCGTGGGATAACTCTAGAAACCTTCGACAGAAAGAGGCCATGTGGATGTTCAGCTCTGACTTAAGATTTGGTGATGTTATTACATAGCACTTGTGCAGGAAAATTAAGTATTGATTATTACACGGGCTCCTGGAGGAATTCATTTAAGATCACCAAGGCCCATCAGACCTGAGATTCTCTGGCTCTTACAAGGAGGTATAAAATATAATTGCATATTTACTTATTTTGCTATTTTGTGTCCATTTCAAGTGGTATGCAATTTTATTATTTTGCGGAACCGTTTATGCAATGGGATACGTGCTGGCCTGTTTGTATTTACTGCATGAGTAACAATACTGTTTTATCAAGTAGATAGCTTACAGGACTAATATTCACTCTTGGATGTACAGATTTGTGACAGCATTTAACAGGCCGCCTGTCCATTTAAAATGTATTACATTTTATAATCCACTAATTCCACGCCGCAAGCTCGCTGCCTAGGTGTAATCCTTGACTGTCAACTATCCTTTGTTCTCCACATCAACTCTATATATACATCATGCTGCATACATCTAAAAAACATTTCTAGAATAGATACATATCACACACAAGGCACTGCAAAAACTTTAATTCAAACACTGATTTCCTGCATCGACTATTGTAATTCCCTCCTTACTGGTCTTCCCAAAATCAGACTCGAGCCCCTACAATCTATTTTGCATGAAGTGACTAAATTGATTTCCGTGCAAATTGTCTTCTGCTGAGTCTTCTGCTGAGACCTGGGTTTTTCAACCCGGGTCTCACAGAAAGAAGCTCATTGGGTGTCTGGGATGCTTGAGGATGAAGTCATCAGCATGCTGCTGCAGACGAGTCGAGAAGGAGGTGGAGAAGGATTGAAAAGATCACATTGCATGGAGGAAGAGGTCAGAGAGTTTGTAAATATAAGAGGGGAGGAAGAGCTAAAAAGACAAATTACAGGGACTGTAAAGGATGCAACTGTTTATTCAAATATTGCAAAAATTATGACACAACGTGGAATAAAGCGCAGCCAACAGGTTGTGAACAAATTAAAATCCCTGCATAAACAATATGCAAAGTCCATGATAACAACCTTTGCAATCACCGCAGAGCACAACATTACGTTCAAACAGTAAGTTTCTTAATTTATTAATTAAATTAACTAATTTAAATAAATGAAAGTGTCAAATTACCAAACTAACAACTAGGCACAACTACAATTATAAAATTACCAAATTGTTTGTTGGACACTTGTTTTGTGGGACACTTCCTTGCCTTGTCAGTTTATGGATCCTGGGTACAAATGCTGACTAATATTGTGTGTTCTAGTAAGCTGAGGGCTCTCCTGTGGATTTTACGGTGGGAAATATATGTTGCAATCCTTATTTAATGTATTTTCTTGTTTTTATATATATATATAAAAAATATAATATTATATATATATATATATATATATATATATATATATATATATATATATAAAATAATAATTATTAAATGTACTACATAAATTGAGCATCGAGGGGCCTGTGTGTCTCACCCATGCACAGTAGTGTCCCTGGCTGAGAGTGAGAACCTACATCTACCGACAGGGCAGTGAACTGTTAAAGGAGGGGAGGCCCCCATGCACATAATAATAAAGGATTGCTAATGCATTTGGAAAAACAAAAGTTGGGGGGAAGCAAGCCACAATACAATCAAGTGGCTGAGAAGGGAGTGTATCTCTGTAATATTGTTTGGGGGCCCAACCAAAGGGAATATAATATAGAGGCAGAGTCTCTATGACAGTACCCGAGATCTTGAGGAGAGAAGGTAGCAACGTTAATCATAATCAACAAAAATATGCTTAACAGGTTTACGAGACCACTGTGCCTGATAAACATAAGTGTATCATGCACACTTGGCCCTAAAGCAGATAGATAGGTGTGCCCGTGCGACTTTGAGTCCTATATAAATTATGGGATGCAATTAACATTTACATTTTCATGTTGAATTGCATAATCTACATAAGGCCCACAGTGAGAAGAAGCAAAAGCTCTTTGAAAAATATATAAGCAACTGGAGTTCTGACTGGGCAAAGGGTTGTTAGAAAACTCCAAGTTAAAATGAGGTTGAGGTGTTTTAATGCATCTTTATGCATTATATGCAGGTATGTGATCATATGTGTCATGTTTTGGGTTTTGGGTTTGCATGGAAAGTAAATAATGTTCTGTACATATTATCACAATGGACATTTAAGTCCTCCCGAAGTTTTCCACACACCATGTTTAGCCTGTGAATATTAGTAAAATTCAATCAAAGTTATTATTATATGATTACAATATTATAATAACCACAAATACAATTTAACTATCAAATTCTTTTTTTTAATTTGTTTGCCTTGTGTTAAATAATCAGCTGAAAAACGACACAATTAAGACTGAAACAGATTGTCAACATTATCAAGAATGTGGCCAAACACCACATGGGTGTCCCGGAGGTGACCAACCAGCTCCCGTATCTGGTTCTGAAGCCTGTCCCATTGAAAGCCTGTGATTGAGAATACAAATGGGTTATATGTTTCACACAAATGTCTTTTTTGTACATTTACTTTCATCTTACAGTAACATTGTATGGTGGACCATGATTCTACACTACAGGAACGTTTACTACATTACTATATAAAGAATTAAATCCAGCATAAAAGGATTTGATAAGTCTCATTGATAATTAATAGAGTAAACGGAACTGATGATTTGTCTAATCATTTGTGCTGACGTATACTTAGACTGGAGTAATCCATGCTAATCTATAGTTGTCACAATTCAGCAATGGCAGGATATACATGTTGCAGTCCTCAAGTACCACTAACAGTACATGTTTGAAATATCTCCTTGCTGGAGTACAGGTGTATTGTTACTGACTGACACATTGCAACAGATCCACAAGTGCCACTTTTTTAAAACTTTGTAATTTCATTTTCTGCACTGTTTGACCATCCTAAGAATTGGGATTTCTAAGCTATGTCAAAGAAATGTTATAAATATTTCATCTCCCACACCCCACTTTCAGCTGTTAACATGTAGGACCTAGATTTGTGCCTACTCTACGGTTGGTGGGTTTTGTAAGCAAACCTTGTATGTCTTCCAGATTTATATTCTGGATGTCGGTGAACAATAAACAGGGTCAAAGATGCTCAGTTAGTGTTGTGTTTTCAAAGTTTCAGATGCCCTTTTCTCTGTGTAAATTTGTTCTTAATTTTGAGGGTCACTGAAGGACCCAGGGCCTGCTGCTACTTTGGGTTGTCCAAATGCCAGCATCACCAGGGCTAAATTCACCACAAAATCATCCTGCAGGGCTAACTCCACCACTGCATCATCCTACAGGTCTAACTCTGCCACTGCATCATCCTGCAGGTCTAACTACACCACGGCATCATCCTGCAGGTCTAACTACACCACGGCATCATCCTGCAGGGCTAACTCCACCACGGCATCATCCTGCAGGTCTAACTCCACCACGGCATCGTCCTGCAGGTCTAACTCCGCCACTGCATCATCCTGCAGGTCTAACTATGCCACAACATCATCCTGCAGGTCTAACTTCACCACGGCATCATCCTGCAGGTCTAACTCTGCCACTGCATCATCCTGCAGGTCTCACTACACCACGGCATCATCCTGCAGGTCTAACTACACCACGGCATCATCCTACAGGTCTAACTCTGCCACTGCATCATCCTGCAGGTCTAACTACACCACGGCATCATCCTGCAGGTCTAACTCCACCACGGCATCATCCTGCAGGTCTAACTCCACCACGGCATCGTCCTGCAGGTCTAACTCCGCCACTGCATCATCCGGCAGGTCTAACTACTCCACAACATCATCCTGCAGGTCTAACTTCACCACGGCATCATCCTGCAGGTCTAACTCTGCCACTGCATCATCCTGCAGGTCTCACTACACCACGGCATCATCCTGCAGGTCTAACTCCGCTATGGGATCATCCTGAAGATCTAACTCCGCCACGGTATCATCCTGTAGGGCTAAATCCTCCACGGCATCATCCTTCTGGGGAGTTGTCTGGCCAGCTTTGTCCCTGGTATGGCATTTATGTTGTTGGTTCCGAGGGCCGAAGTCAGGCCTTGGGCGATTTGCAGGATGTTGGCGCCATTGTAAGTGGCATTCTGTAAAAGTTAAACAGATGTCAGATGTGAACCCAAAATATTGGTAAGGCTTGGCTACCCTGTCTACACTCTAAATATGCTTGGAACAGTCATGTGCTTTGTTGCTACATCTTTAAATATATATAATGTTAATAAAACATGGTGATTATGCCTTAGATATTTTGAAATCAAGCATACTGATAGTGGCTGGATAACATTGAAATGCAACGAGGAATCAAGTTGCTTTGTTTGAGCGAGCATGGAACATGAGCATTAATCTGGGAAGATTACAATACAAGTTAATTTCAAGATTAAGGGGTATATTTACTAAACTGCGGGTTAGAAAAAGTGGAGATGTTGCCTATAGCAACCAATCAGATTCTAGCTATCATTTATTTAGTACATGCTACAAAATGACAGCTAGAATCCGATTGGTTGCTATAGGCAAAATCTCCACTTTCAAACCCGCAGTTTAGTAAATCTAACCCTAAATTGCATTTGAATGTGGTTGTAAGTAAGCTCTGGGCAAAGGTTAAGTGTTGGCCAGAGACAGCCAGATATAGTCCAGTATGCGTACAAGTGTATGGCAGATTATGTACCAACAACATGTATTTTGAAAATAAATTGACCTAAGTAATGTAAACAGTACCAGACCTTTCACCCACACCCAAAAAATAAACCTAAACACATTTTCTACACTGTTACATACCTCTTCGAATAGTTCTACGACATTGGCGCAGCAGGTCTGGCTGTCAGCATGTTAGGTCACTCCATCGTCTTTGAATTTGGTGGATGGAGCGATTTACATGTAGCCTGCATCTAATTTTGGTACAAATGTCTCTGTATGTCCTCATTTTTAATTGATTGGTGACAGGCACCCTTGAAGTAAGGTGTCTGTCACAGTATTTTACCATAATTTTCAACTCCTGAATTGTGAAGTTCGCTGCCCTCATAGCTGAAAACACCACTAAATTCAGAGTTGAACTATAAAAGTTTATGCTTTCTTCCTTAATTTTCAACTACAATCAGCAGTAATTGGCTGAGATGTGTCACATGGTATGCTCCACAAACATGCATCCTCTCAACTGTTCATGTACCCAGCAAACTAAAACAAAATTACAAACCAGTCAAAATTATAGTTCTATCAATGACAGTTGCGCCTGACTCTCATAATCAATCAGATTTAGAAGGAAGAAATGTCGTCACGGTCAGCTATCCGCGTCATTGACGCATTTCTCTGACCAACAGCCATCTTGGACAGTGGGTTACCAAGCATTTTCGTTTGACGCATTCGCGGCTGTGACAGAACATTGCGTCACAGATGCTTTTTCTTTTCTTTTTGGCTTTTATTTGTTCAGCTAAAATCCTTCTTTGTAGAGACATCTTGATATTTCAGGGGGTATAGTTGGATGCAATTATGCCTGAATTCTAACTTGTCAGTTGAATGCTGTTATTTAACTCTTCACAGATAAGGCCATGGTCAGGAATTGAACTCATGACCGCACTGCTGTAAGACAGAAGTGCTAACCACTTAGCCACTGTGCTGCCCACAGATAAGCGGAAATATTGTTAACTTTGCGATGCATGGAAATCTATGTTTTGGTAAACAGGTTACATCCTGATTCTAAAAATAGGTATGTGTTTTTATCTTGTTATTTAATGCTTATGGCGAGTTAGCATAATGTTTCTGGTCAGTTATTTGTGAAGGCAAATGAATAGGTGAACAATCTGAAACTAGGCACTTTAGCTTATTGACTTCATACTCATTTGTGCTTTTGATAAAGTACTTGAAAGACTATATTTATTGTATGATTTTTTAATTTCAGCCAAAAAAAACTACTTAAAAGGACAATAAAGTAACATTTTACAAAGTGCTTGTTATTGTCTCATTTATTGAGCTTGAGGAACACAGCAAGTCCCCAGTATCCTCTAGGCTTGAATCACTAAACCAACCGACACATCCAAGAGCCTCAGATTCACCATTAGCCAATGCCACTGCAGCGGATGTCCGTTTACATGAATATGTGGAGCACCTGTAGATTCACTCCCACACCACTCAAGAAGGTCATGAGCGATTTCTGACAATCCAAACAGAGCAGGTGTCCCTCCAACAGCGGGAGACAACAGCTCTGGAAAGTAAATATTGCATTTTTAATATTTAGAGTTAAACACACATATATATATATATATATATATATATATATATACACAAGATCAATTTAAACATGAGCATTTACAATATTCTTCTGTTTGCATTAACAGATATATCTGTAACAATGCGCGAAATGTATGCAGCACATGGGAGGCAGATAGAAATGTTACATGGTGTGCTCTCAGTCTTGTTGACTGCAGCAATGCAAAATATGGGTAGCGTATTACAGCAAGGGCGATCATCAGACCCACATACAACCACACCACAGGAGGAACCCAATTCATGGCCACATTTTCACATTTCTACTCCAGCCTCTGCTGGGGTACATGCCTCATTGCCTATTTATACCCGGGCACCCCTTGGCTGGGAACATGCCCCATGGCCTACTTATACCTGGGCACCCCTTGCTGGGGAACATGCCCCATGGCCTACTTATACCTGGGCACCCCCTGCTGGGGAACATGCCCCACGGGCTACTAATTATTTGCCAGTTCCTGCTGGTGTATATGTCCCATGGCCTACTTATACCTGGGCACCCCCTTCTAGGGAACATGCCCCAAGGCCTACTTATACCTGGGCTCCCACTGCTGGGGAACATGCCCCAAAGCCTACTTATACCTGGGCACCCCCTGCTGCCAAACACAGCCACCCCCAACCACTACGGTCCCAAACACTACCATAGCACCATCAGTCAATTGTCCTCAAACCAACTACAGCCATACCCAGCAACAGTCTCCACTGTGACAGCAAAAGTGGTACAAAAGGGGTAACTTAAATGTAATAAAAACTTTATTTGCCTTTAGAAATGTAGATGTGTCTACCAAAAACATTTGTACGCCTTGCAGTTAAACATAATATCATGTATCATGTATTATGAAATATAATGTTTGGGAATATGCAAACAAACCAGTAATTGTCTTTTTCCAATACCACCTTAACAAACTTTTGTAGGAGTTACATGTGGAAATCACAAATAAGTTGCATTATACAGAAATGTTAGACTGTGGGATATTGTCCCCAACTTGGACAGGTGATGTTATAGAAGACCAGACCTGTATGGAGTTTCAAATATGAATTATTATTAATAATTAATATGATTATTTTGAGCAGCCAAACTTGACATGCCTATAAACCCTAACATGTGCTTCATTAAGGAAAGTAATACTAAAAAAAAAAGAACAAATTTACATGTGAAATATATCAATTAACCTGGACAAACCATGTTCCAATGCAAGGGGAGGCAATTTAGTTTAATATGTTGTTCTTAAGTAAAATACTGCCAGCTTCTCCATATACCACATGTATACTTGCTACCTTTATTTATATACTGATATGTAACGATCTCGAACATGCCCTATACCCAACTATAAATCTATCCACACATTTAAAATGTAATGCAGCTTCCAATGCAAGATTGTTTGGCAAAGGTGCAATATTTTATATTGGTGCCCTTTACTTTCCTTAATGACTCAGCCCCTAGATACTATTTTGAAAAAACAATAATTTTTAGAGTATGGTATATTTACAAGTGAAGTAGCGTTGTATCACATGATCCCTGACACTCTGGACACCTTCCTGACTTTCAGGAAGAAGGTCAGGCTCCAACTCTTCCTCCATTACAACTTCCTCCTCCTCAAAAGGCACCCCCTTCAGAATGGCTTTATAATGAAAGATTACACTCCGAGCAGTGATTTGGCATACAATTCCTGGCACACACAGAAGGGCTCCACCAGACTGGTCCAGGCATCTGAAACGCCCCTTCAGAAGGCCAAACGTTCTTTCTATGACCAATCTGGTTGAGGCATGTGCAGAATTGTATGCCAAATCATGCTCTGTGGCAGGGTGCAACAGAGGAGTGAGGAGCCAGGGTCGGACAGGATAAGCACTGTCATCTGTAATAAGATCAACATTTAGATCTAAAGGAGCAGTGTGAGCTTACATACAATGATACTGTGGAAATGGACAATGGCAATAATGTGAATCACAAACCTCTACATTATTTTGGCTACGACCACATTATTGACTCTGAAAGTCCGTGCCAATTTAAGGGATCACTTTAATAAAACCTATATGTTGGCCAGGAATATCTTTGCATGCTGCATATAAAAGCATAAATATTTCCCCAAGCAATGAAAATGTAACTCAGCTGGCCTAAAGAGTAAACAATAACATCACAGACATTGAACTGCTTGATGTGCTTACATGCCTACCAATCATTCACATAACCCCTTCACATAACTCCACTCGCTCTCCCCTTGCCTTATCTGGCTCCCCCTGTGCCGGTCTGTTTTCCCTCCCTTAGGATGTAAGCTCACATGAGCAGGGTCCTCTTCCCTCCTCTCTCCTTAACCATTCTTCTGCTCCTTGTTTACTACATCAGCCAGCCTGGAGTTTCTGAAGTATTGGTATTTTTGTTTATTGTTTTGTACTATTTTACCCTGTTTAGTCTACTGTTTGTACTGTGTACGGCGCTGCGGAAACCTTGTGGCGCCTAACAAATAAAGGATAATAATAATAATAATAATAATGTGCAGAGAGTATAGAGGGCTTTTTTGAAGAGGGGTTGGCCATGGATTTGTAAACAACAGATTACATAACAACATGCTAAACTAAAAGTTTGTAACTAACAAATAAAGGGTCATAGGCAATAATAATCACACCTGTACTCCAGCTACAATAGAAGGATAAGTTGCACTGTTATAGTTCCTATTGTTAGGGTTTCTCAAAATGCTCACATACATGCTTAAGTGTGGAAACAATGGCCCGCGTTGTAATTTATCTCCTTAACATTGTATTTCTAGCCACAAACGTGATAAAGACAACATGGAGAATTTGAATGAAGTACATTAAACTTACCTAATAGCCACGTGTCCTGACCTTGCCTCTCAGACAATCTTTCTCATATGCCAGATTGCCTCATGATGTAGGAATCCAATGGAAAGATAATAAACTGGGTGATGCGTGAAAAGAACACAGACAGTACATGCTTCAGTACATGACTGAAAGCAGGCTGGGACATTCCTGCTGCAACACCCACTGTCACCTGAAAGGAGTCTGATGCACAAAAATGCAAAACCGACAACAATTGCGTCAGGAGCGGAATTGCAGTGCAGATGGCGATCATCGGCTCCAGGTCATTATGCACAACGGCCAGAGTTTCAAGGTATACATGTGGGGGGATCCTGAACCGGCATCTGACCTCATTGTCAGACAGGCCAAAAAGACTTACACGTGAGTGGTAAACACGCTCCCTGCGATGGACCTGGCGTTATTGCTGCATCCACCATTGCCGTCTACGTCTTTGACGCCTTACCAACATGGACTGCCACCAGGCTCAATAGAAGGCCTACATAAAGAAGTAGGGTATGTGAGCAAAAAATATAAGCAATGAGCAGGATTTGCACAGATAATTACAGATGTCCTCATTTGTGTTTTAAAAAAATACCTCATGCAGACCCATATGCTGCTCATCAGAGAGTATGTTAGCATTCAAGTTTCATCTGTAAAAAATAGAAAATATTTGATATGCTAATTGTGTATGTTAGAAGAAAAAAAATGTTTCCTCATGAGAAGGAAAAATTAATATATTCATAATAAAAAAAAACTAAACCTAAATGCAAAGCATAAAATAAGGACACAACACAGTAGAAAATACTCACTTGCAAAATGAAGTCTGGACCACAAAATGAAGCAAACAATGTAAGACACAGGTAACACACAAAATCCACCATCCACTACTATCCAAACTCCTAACTCCCACAATGGTCATTAAAACAGACACATCTTATAAAGCAAATAACTTAACAATAATGAATTAAATCAAGACAATTATGCAAGCTCACGCCTACATAATACCGCCTTCAGTCATTTTCCTCGTACTTAGTCGGAAGCTGTCGCAAGTGTACAATGCACCGAGACACAAGCGGAACTGATTACTGCACATGCACATCGGTGGTAATGTGTACGATGTGCCTGAAGTGGACTTTGCGTCCAACTTTAAATTAAGCCCTTTGTGTCCTAATCTTCATGATCTTAATGTGGTATAATGAATGCTCTGGCTGATACGGGGGAAGTAACCTCTCCTTTGAAATTATCACAGCCTGAAGATAGATCCCTAGTACGAGTGCTGTTTGTTTGTAGAAATGGTGCAGTAAAATCGCTGATAGAGGTCCAATATGCAAAAATAGCCACATCAAATATATATTTACTGAGAAAAATCTTGGTGTTCAATACTCATTTCACCTGCTGTATGTGGGTATAATTATATATATATAGAATGATATCTGCATTATATCTGCATTATATGGAGATCACTAGAATAGTCTGCATTGAATTCCAGTTAGATGGGGTAGTTTTGTATTTGACCATAAGTCTGAAATATTTTTTCCCACATTTTGTTGACTATATAAAAGCAGCCCCACATTTGAACAACCACACCTGCAAGGTTTTTTTTCATGCCCATTATTCTGTTGCAGCACACTTGTAGAAAGGCCTGGGTCACCATCTTGTATTTGTCCCAAGGCCAAATGTTCCCAGCTCTCCCTTGATTAAAGGCTTGTTATGCTCATTTTGTTAAATGTTTATATTTAGAGATGCTTAAATAATTTGAATCAGAAGGACATTTAAACCGATTTGGCTGATTTGAGGGTTTCCAACCTCAGTACCATTACGATTTTAAGATGATTTGATTTTGCAATACAAATGTTTAAGTACACTTATAAAGTTGTTAAAAATGTTAAAATAAACTATAAAATTTTAAATTTTATAGCATTTTAAAAAAAATGATATTTGGACGGCAAGCATGTTTGAAGCTGGAGGTTCACAACTCACATTTGATCTTCAAAGTTCAAGGCTGGAAAACTGTTATTTAAACATGTCAAAACTTGTGGTATCTTGTTTTCACTGTCATGTTTTTGCTGCGCTCTTGGGAAAATCCTTTGTTGATATATTACATATCTGCCCTATCTTTTTGCTGTTGTCAGTGCATTTGTGTAATATGTTATGGATGCCTACACTAAACAGATTTTTTAATAAAATCACTATGCAATGTAGTCAAAGCTCAAACCTGACCGAAACTGTTTGACTTACTAAGAATTGGCTTGAATCTTTCTATCTGAAGTTCAACAATTTGATAAACTGTTTATTTGTAGAAAAAGTATATATATATATATATATATATATATATATATATATATACATTAAAAAAAAAAAAAATATATATATATATATATATATATATATATATATATATACTATAGGCAACATCTCCTCTTTTTCAAGCCTGCAGTTTAGTAAATATACCCCCATGTACTAAATATGGCATCTTGCCATCAGTGTTGCTGCCCCAGTTGCATGCATTTGTTCAGAATTCCAATGAAAATTAAACATATAATTTACCTACTTGATTTTCTATTATCATATCATGCCATTTATTTGCTCTGAATGCTACGTGTTCAATTTGCTTGCCAGAGAAGAATCTGACAGTATTTCGCCATAAAATGTATTTGTTATGAAATCAAATACAAGTTTGAACACCCACATTATAAAACAAATACATACTTTCCAGTGCAGAAATCTAGCATACCTCACCTTTTATAATCCCTTTACAGTTAGTAAAGTCCTTTTACCTTTCATTCTATTACCTAAAGCTAATAAATGTCAATAAGCGCTGACCCCCCCCCGGGATGTGTGCTTTTATCAGACACATACCAATCCAGGGTGCCAGACAACGCACTAAAAAGAGCTATTGAAATTTAAATTAAAAAGTCAGTTGGGTGTATATTACGACCTACACTTATAGTACAAGTTTCAAAAAATAAAACCTTTTCAGGGGGTACCAATGTATCTCTGAGAACATTCTTTTCACCAACAACTAGATTTCTTGGTGACCAATTTTTTTGCTTCCAGTGATTTTGTCGGCCTCTACTGTCCCATAAACATAGAAAACAAGGGTATTTGGTGTACCCAGCCTGTTGTCCCAGCAGTATACACAATACTTTTAAATCCCCACATGCCAACCAGTTTTGGTTTCTGCAGTTTCTGCTGCTTTTTCACCATGAACTCTCCACATATGAAACAGAAACTGTCAGGCAAATTTATACACTTTCTTGGAGGCATTGCACTAATTTTGAACCATACAGACAATTGCAGGATGACGACTGAAATGAAATACAAGTTTGTGGAGGAATCAGAGAACAAGTTAATGCATGAAAGAACATGTCCGGGCAGGCCCTAGCAAGCACACTCAACAATGCAGTGATCACCATAAGGACCAATAAACATGTATTTTCAAGTTTTTGGGAGCACTGGCAGTGAAAATAAATTTGTTTTTCCATGTTCAGTTTTTTTTCACCAAGATGATGAATTTGAAATTTAGCAATTTCCAGCTACCTTGACCAAGGCACATCTTGATTGTGAAAAAACCTGACGTTTCAGGAAAAAACGAAGGGTCATTTTCGAATTCAGCACACCAAAAAACATAAGAATTAGATAAAATTATGAAAACAGCTTTTTGGTTGCAGATCTGTGTAATCTGTATTAGAATGAATGTGTAGGGCTGGGAGCGCGCCTTATAGGAATAGCTGCCTTGGAAGTAAACACAAGTGACCACCTAAATCCCACTTCAAAATGTAGATGCACAAATAGATACATATTATATATACAAACAGTGGCACTGCCTAGTAAACAAATTTATAGAGTTAAAATATCATAAAGTCCATCAAGTCCAAATCTCCTTTGACGTATTCAAGATATCGTCCAATGATCAAAACGTTACAGTCCATCCAAGAGAAATATGTAGAAATATGGTGAAGTATGTCTCCACTAGTAAATCTTAAAATTGAGCAATTACCAAGGTAAATATTTATATATATATATATATATATATATATATATATATATATATATATATATATATATATTATTTTATTTTATTTTTAATTGGAAATTAATTCACCATATATAAGTGTTTGCAACTTCTGGGTAACAAACCCCTTTTGTAAATATGCTTACTCAGGGCTATGTATTTCATCGCATGTCACAATCTCGCAGGTTCACAGGTGGGAAGTCTTCTTACTCCTCCAAAGCGAAATCTCAGGTTTTTGTAGGTTTAAGTATATTCTTATCTTGGGGTTTCCATTAGCTATAGAAGAAACTGGAGTCCCGGCAGAGAGGCAATCTCAACAACTTTGGAGAGGATCATAAGCAAAATTGTAGGTAGTGGTGGATTAAGATGATCTGGAGTCCTGGGCTGTATGTATGGCATGTGCCCCCACACCATACTATCCCCTTGTTACATATTACCCCCACCTTCCCACTACATGTCACATATGTCCCCAACTCTCCCTTATCATTTATGCCGCCCACACTTTTCATTACACTCCTAAACCATTCTCCTCTAGACATGAATGCCCTTTCCCTCCACCACCACTATTACCACAGTACCATATGTTACACTCATCATTTCCAACTTGAGGTGGAGGAAGGGAAGTTTGTACCTATGTTGGATGGGGATGGAGTCCTGGGTCCCCCTATTACTCTGCTCCACAGATAGTCACCCAAATTATAATCCTCTGCTGGCAGAGGGGATTACAGGTGATAAATATATTCCACATTGTCACGGGCACTAGGAGTCTTTGCCCAGGATATCACCAGATGATGTTATTACCAGAGTAATATAGCTGGTACTATGGTCCTCTGGTAGCAGGGTGACAACGGAACAGGAGAATCAGCAGATGGTGAGAGAATGCTCAAGGAAAGTCTATGACTAGCAGCAACTGGTAATGACTTAGATGTATGAACACGAGGAACCAGGTGGACAAGTAAACGTGAGGAGAGTCAGTGGTCTGCGTACAGCAAGCTGTACCACTGCTATAGTGAGGAGGAATGTCCAGGAGTAGAGAGGAGGTAGTGAAAGTCAGTGGTCTGCGTATAGCAGGTTGTACCACTGTCTAGAGTGAAGGAATGGGTTCCAGGTGCAAGTAGGTAACGGGGAAGTCAGTGATCTGCGTACAGCAAGTTGTACCACTGCTTATGTGAGTGGATACTTGAAACTGGTGCCAATGGGAAACAGGAGTCAGTGGTCTGCATTCAGCAAGTTGTACCACTGCTATATATATGTGAGGAGGGGCACGAGGAGATGAATGGAATGCAGAGGATACACGGGGCACACGGAACTTGATCCCACGATGATAACCACAATACAATAATAACTGACAAGCGCTGCTTGAAGTATACAAAGTCACTATAGAGATCCAGGTAATAGGAAACAAAGTCAATAGTAACAATAGCTTCTGTAGATGGAAGACTCCGGAGATGAACACAACACAGTCCAGAAGGGTATGCAATACAATAGCAAAGTCAATGGAAAGTATGCATACCGCGGTTCAGGAGAGCAGGCAGTCAAGGAGACGTGCAGGGATACCTGAACGGCTGAACGCCGGCAGGAGGAGAGACCACTGGAGGATGGAAGCGGTAATCAGGTTGGTGCAGCGCACAGAAGGTAACCGGTAATCAACGGAGCAATACTCAGGAAGCAGTAGTAAGTAAAACTGGAAACATGATGAACACGGGAGAGTTGAGGCTGTCTGGTATCCGGCAGTAGTAGCGGAGGCAGCGGAGGGAAGGCACGCTGAACACGGGAGAGTAGAGGCGGTCTGGAATCCGGCAGTAGTGACGGAGGCAGCGGAGGGGAGACACGCTGAACACAGGAGGGTTGAGGCGGACTGGAATCCAGCAGCAGTAGCAGATAGGAATCAGCTGAGTGCAGACACGATGAACACAGGAGAGTTGAAGTGGTCTGGAAACCACAATCGTAGTAGACAGGAATCAGCTGGAGCTGAATACACGAGGAAACACAGGAACACCTTCAGAGGCTCATGGGGAATGAGACTCCAAGATCAGGCAACCAGGTAATGATCACAGGTGGTTTAAATAGGGAGGGTTGTCTGATCATCCAATCAATTAAAAGCAACAGGTACTGAAGGTTTCATAAGGGCTGCACATGCGCAGACCCTCAGGATGGCGGACGGCAACGGTTCCTGAACACAGGAGAAATGGCACTCACAGTCCGGTGAGTGACACACATGCCTTAGCATATTGGGTAAGATAAACTGATAATGACAATGACTTGCACATACACCTTTTTGTAGCAGAAATTGTATCTATAGGCTTTCATAGCAATTCACATTCATTTGCAAATACTAGCTTTGATAAATGTTTCTACTGTTACCAAAATGTTATATAATGCTGGCTTTGTGTGCCCCTGATTTGTTTGACCTGCTGTTTCTGCATGGTGTCACCTGTATGCACACTTCTGCATAGACATATGTGAGTTTCCTAGTGCTGCCCTGAGGAATACGGGTGTATAAAAAGTGTTGTGCATATATCACTTTATAAAAGTCGATGACAGATTCATTAATATTATTATTTATGTATACAATGCCACCATATTCATCAGTGTTTTACAATTGAGAGCAATCAAGATTGGGTATTAACAGACAAAAATAAATGATTTAATATTTTCTCTGTAAAGCATTGCATAATATGTTATTGCTATATAAATAAAGGTTAATAAATAAACAAATAAATCTTGGGGTTCATGTAACATTGGACTCATTTGTACCTCGAGCAGGAAGCAGGAAAAGGCACACGCATATAAATGAACATTTATGTGCCTTTTTACAGTCAGACACGCTTTAAGATTTATCTAGCTGTAGTGCCAGGAATAATTAAGGAGTAACAAGTGGGTAAACATATGTCCCAAAATAGAATAGGTAAAGTGTAGTAAAAGTATAGTGATATCATAGAGATGTAGTTTGGCAGTGTTAGTAGTGAATTACTACTTACCTACATTACTATATTTGTACACAATATAATAACATAATGAAGTGCCAAATACCCAAGAGAGATTAGTGTATTTACAAACTCATAAATAAAAGTGAAATTGCATGTTTCATATACAATATAAATAAATACAAACACAAAATACAAAGACAAATTTAAACATCTGTTATTTTCTCCTTTAAAATTAAAATATGAATATTCTTTCCTGCCACAGTCCAAATGTAAATATCAATTAAGCAATTCAATTAGATTACTGTGACTTCATTTAATAGAGCAGCCACATTAATCATTAAATGTTATTAGTTAGAGGGGTCAATCCACTTTCATGCAATTAAAAGCAGCTAGCTAGTGCCCATTGCACCAACCCTCCAGCAACTGCAATATACTATATATGCTTTTTGATAGGTAAATAAATGTCAGTGTTCAGGTCTACCTCAATGACAATTATATGAATGTACACATACTGTACTTGGAATATTCTCACTTGCCCCTTCCCTCCACAGTTTCTCCTCTCCAGGTGTAGAATATGACACAATATACAAATTAACATATGGGCAGTATGACTATGCATATTTGATTGAAATAAAACAGATTTATCTCTACGTGAGCCCCATTAGTTTTATTTTTGGGATAATATGAAAGGAAGGTGCCATAGAGTATTAAGCAATTTTTTTCTCAGGGATTTGAATACCATTTCATATTAGATTTGTCAATCTCGTTCTTGAAGTAGGAGGCAACATCTTGGGCAGTATTGGTGGCTGGAGGGGTTAATGCATACTTGCCTACTCTTCCGGAATTTCCTGGAGTCCTCCCAGACTCCCAGAAGAGTAGGCACCTCCCGGATCCTAAAATATGCCGAAATTGAAGGCATTGAATATGGGGGGGCTTAATTGCTCCATTAAGCTCCACCCCAGATATTCAATGCCGTAAATTTCTGCATTTTATAGTGGGGGTGGGGCCAAAATGACGCATTTTTCAAGTCCCGCCCCCACACGCCCACCTCTCCCCCCAGCTCCTTGGAAGCCAGCTTCAAAAGGTTGGCATGTATGGGTTAATGTGGGAAGGTTGAGAAGAGGTTTAAATGTATTTATGATATGTTTTAAATTAGAAGCCTGAGATAAAATGCAGTGCAATGTATAAGCTGTGTGTAAAAAGGAAATCCTGGTCGGAGGCTAGCTATTGCTCTTTACAAAGGTAACACTCTGCTTATGCTCATTTGTGTTTATCAAACACACTGATAAATGAAGACCTGCATGGGGATGACCAGGGCTGCCAAGAGGAATTCAGGGCCCCGGTACAACAAATTCATGGGGCCCCCCTTATAGTCGAGTATGCTAAAAAAAAATGCGCAGCCTTAAGGCGGAGCAAATTTTTTGGGAGGTGTGGTCATGCATTTGGGGGCGTGGCAAATGTGCCATTGGGGCGTGGCTAACACATCAAAATCACTAGGCTCTCAATTCGCTGGAGCATCACATATGTCCAAGCACTCCTGACTTTCAGGACATCTAGCACCACAGTGTAGTATACATAGAATGCAGTGTGTACATAAAGAGTTCAGTCTTGGCCTGCACCTTACATTGGGCACAACACTCACCAAAAATTGCCATTGTCCCTACTAGAATCACAACATTTCACATACTGTCCTGCTCTCTCCTACCTGTTCTTCTCACTTTCATCACCTGTGGCTGCATGTTTCATTAGTTGCAGCTTGTCTGGATCCTAGAATGCTGGGGGCCCTATTTGGAAAAAAATGGCTACATTTAGATAATTCCAAACAACCCTGGTGTTAAATCAATACCACCCACGATTAATAATTAGGCTTTCCTCCAGCTTCAATATTACAATAATGTGCCCCTTCATCATCGCCATGCCTTATGATCACACTGCGCCCTCCATGCTGATTTTGCCCCCTTCATCTGGCTCCCCTTTATCACACTATACTATGCTGCTCCCCCCTTTTTCAATCCCACTGTGCCATGCCTCCCCCCCTTTTTAACCCTACTGTGCCATGCTGACCCACATTTTTTAACCCCACTGTGCCATGCTGCCCCCCTGTTTTTAAACCCCACTTTGCCATGCTGCCCCGTTTTTTAACCCCACTGTACTATGCCCCCCCCCGCATTTTTTAACCCCACTGTGTCATGTCGCCCCCCATTTTTAACCCCACTGTGTCATGTCGCCCCCTATTTTTAACCCCACTGTGCCATGCCTCCCCCCCTTTTTAACCCCACTGTGCCATGATGACCCCCGTTTTTTAACCCCACTGTGCCATGCTGACCCCCATTTTTTAAACCCACTGTGCCATGGTGACCCCTGTTTTTTAACCCCTTTGTGCCATGCCCCCCTCGTTTTTTAACCACTCTGTGCTATGCCGCCCCCGTTTTTTAACCCCACTGTGCCATGCCCCCCCCATTTTTTAACCCCTCTGTGCCATGCCCCCCATTTTTTAACCCATCTGTGCCATCCCCCCCATTTTTTAACCACTGTGTGACATGCCCCCTCCCATTTTTTAACCCCGCTGTGCCATGCTGCCCCCCCTCATTTTTTAACCCCTCTGTGCCATGCCCCCCTCATTTTTTAACCCCTCTGTGCCATGCCCCCCCAGTTTTTTTACCCCTCTTTGCCATGCTGCCCCATGCCTGTTTTTTAACCCCTCTGTGCCATGCTGCCTCTCGTTTTTTAACCCCTCTGTGCCATGCCCCCCTCGTTTTTTAACCCCTCTGTGCCATGCCCCCCACATTTTTTAACCCCTCTGTGCCATGCTCCCCCCCATTTTTTAACCCCTCCGTGTCATGCTGCCCCCCCGTGTTTTAACCCCTCTGTGCCCCCCCCTCGTTTTTTAAACCCCTCAGTGCCCCCCCCCCCCCCCCGTTTTCCTCCCTTCACTCATCTTTTCTTCTCTCTTCTTTCTTGGTCTTCTCTGCTCCTCTGTGCTCCATTGCTCCAGATTGACTGAATGCTGGGCATGACAGGATGACGTCACAACTGGCATTCAGTCTGAATGGAGCACAGAGCAGCAGAGAGGAGGGACGCCGGCGTTTCGATCACGTGAGTATGTTTTTTTTGTTTTCAACTACCCTGCTCCCCCCACCAATGACCGAGCAACCCCCCCGCCGCAAAAAAAAAAAAAGAATAAAATATAGCTTTAAAAAAAAAATTACAAAAAAAAAATCATCGGTGCAAGGGCCCAGGTTGGGCCCCTTGACATGCCCGGGTAATAAGTACCCGCCCCCCCCTCCTCTCGGCGGCCCTGGGGATGACTGCACTTAAACACCAGGCTTGTAGGCTCACGATTCACTTACCTTTAAGGTTTAGAAGCAGGAAAATAGATTGTCAAGTACAAGAGGTTGAAGTAGTAAAAGTTTTACTTCCAATAACAAACAAAATTAGTATCACAGCAAATCAATAACCATATTACAAATGAGAGTATATATCTCTGTTTGGCTTCAGTACAAAAGCTTAACACTGCATTCTTCACATTTGATATTTATGGGTTACAAGTTACACAGCTAATTACATATTCATGCTATTCTAACACGTACATTCCTATTTCTAAGAAAACACAAGATAGCATCTCTTAAAGGAGAATCCTTTAATTATTATAGTCCAGATGCATCAGTTCCACCCTGGTGCTCAATCTTCATTGGTTGATTTCATTTCATATTCAAAGAAAAGGACATTCTTGCTTCATTGGAATATTAGCATAATGAAAACTCTTTTCTTTATGTCAGCCCTTATCCATATTGAAAATGTCCGTACAGATCAGATACTTAAGGCGGTCCCTCTGACAATAGTTAGAATATATAATCTTGATATATCTTGAAGTCATCTCCCACACCGACCATTGCAATTCCCTTCTTACTGGTCTTCCCACAATCAGATTTCAACTATTACAATCTATTTTGTATGCAGCAGCTAGATTGATTTTCCTTGCAAACCGTTCTTCCTCTGCTGAGCCACTCTGTCAGTCTCTACATTGGTTGCCTGTTTTTCAACAAATCCAATATATAATTCTTCTACTAACATACAAGACAAAATTGCACCGACTGTTATGTTCTTGCCCTTAGATTTGCCCTCATTCAAGATGGCCGTGATTGCCTCATGAAGTTTCCATCTTGGATCTCTGATATGAACTTGCCCTTACAATAGCCCTTATGCAAGATGGCCAGAACTGTCTCAGGAAGATTCCATCTTGGATCTCATTTCCTGTTTGGGCCTAGAAAAGGCACTTCCTGTTATGCAGCCTTTGCTCGAGTATTGTGTTTGTGTCTAAACCAGATGCTTCCACAGAACCTTGCTCCCTTATGATTTGGAATACAATTACTTGATAAATCTACAAGATATTTATCTTGTTGATACTTTGGACTTGCTTGCTGGACATTTAAGATTTATTTCTGCATCAAAATAAATCCTGTTTACTACAGTACTACCTGGCTATTGGGTTCCGTTTGTAATACCAGAAGTGTGACAGGATTCTCAAGCCCAAAATGACGGACCCCGCCGGGACAGAACCATCTGCTTTACAGCGACTTTCAGATCTGAGTTTCCACATGCATTCTGCTTCAAGACAACTACAGGAATTTCATGCAAAATTTCAAGAACTGGAGACCCAGTACAAATAATTTTCAACTGCAAAACCAACAGGTAACTGAGTTGCAAATAAATGTTCATGAACTCAAAGATCAAATAGCGCTACAAAATGGAGTTATTACAGAACTACAGATGCGGCTTCAAGAAGTTAATTCTGTAGCACCTTCAGCTGCAGTGCATCAGCCCACACTCCCATTACCTCCGGCTCGATTCTCAGGTGATCGTAAAAAATACAGAGGTTTTATTAATCAATGTAATATGCATTTTGATTTACATCCTACTTATTTTTTGACTGATGTACAGAAAGTACGCTGTATTCTTTTATTGTTGAAAGATGATGCCTTGGCATGGGCTTCTCCTTTGATAGAAGCAAAAAGTCCCATATTACAACATCTTTCTAATTTTATGGATGCAATAAATCAGATATTTGATGATCCAAATCAAAGTGTTACTGCTGAGTCAGTTTTATTAAAGATGCGTCAGGGAAGACGTTCAGTGGCTGAATACACCTCTGATTTCCGAAGATGGATCTTGGACACAGATTGGAATTCAACAGCTAAGCTGTCTGTTTATCGAAAGGGGTTATCTGAGTTCATTAAAGATGAATTATCTAGAGCTAATGCACCTACTGAATTTGAAGCCTTTGTTAAACATCGTATTCGTATTGATGCTCGTCAAATGGAGAGGAAACAAGATAGATGGGGTTCCATGTGGACTCGTCGTAATTATCCAGAACCAGCAATATCAAATTACTCTGGAACTCCTGCAACACAACAAATTGAGGAGTCTGAGCCAATGCAAATAGATACCATTCACAAACAGATTTCTATTGAAAGAAGAGATCAAGACGACAAGAAAATCTCTGTTTGCATTGTGGTAAATCTGGACATTATGTATCTAATTGTTCTCAACGACCTCGCAAGACAGTTGTTACATTGATGGAACCTAAAGACTCTGACCAGGAATCTATTATTTCATGCTGTTCACATCAACTGAATTCTATTATTCCTCAAATCTCTTCACTGTCTACATTTGAGAGATAGAACAGAAGAATAAAGAATCATTTTTCAATACCAATACAACTTGAGATAAACTCTCAACTTATTTCAACCATGGCAATGCTGGATTCAGGAGCCAATGGTAATTTCATGGATATAGATTTTGCTAAACAAAACCATATAGTATTTCAAGAAAGAAAGACTCCTGTATTGATGGAGACAGTTGATGGGTCCCCTCTGAATTCTGGTCCCATCACACATGAGACAGAACTTATGTCCCTGATGATAGAACCCAATCATAAGGAGGAACTCACTTTTTTTCTCATCTCTTCTCCAAATTTTCCCATAATTTTGGGTCTCCCTTGGTTCACTAACAATAACCCAGCCATTAACTGGGAGTCTCAAACCCTAACGTTTCAAGATACTATCAGTGTGGTCCCACAAAAAGAGAATCAGATCTTAGTGTATCCCTCTTCTGTGGAGGAACAATTGCCTGTTCAATATCAGGATTTTGCAGATATTTGTAACAAACAAAATGCTGACAAATTACCACCCCTTAGACCATATGATTGTCTCATTGATCTATTACCTGGGGCTGCTATTCCTTTTGGTCGGATTTATTCATTTGCTGATCCTGAATTAAAGACGCTAAAGATTTACCTGGAGGAAAATGAAACTAATGGTTTTATACGTCCTTCAAAATCTCCAGCAGGGGCTCCTATTTTTTTTGTAATAAATAAAGATGGATCTTTGCGGCCATGCATTGATTATAGAGAATTAAATAAAGTTACTATAAAGAACAGACATCCACTTCCTCTCATCCCAGAATTATTGTAAAGACTGCAGACAGCAAGTATTTTCACAAAGCTCGATTTAAGAGGAGCGTACAACCTAATACACATCCGACCAGGTGATGAATGGAAAACGGCTTTTCCAACAAAGTATGGACATTATGAGTACCTCATGATGCCGTTCGGGTTATGTAATGCCCCTGCTACTTTCCAACATTTTATAAATTATGTCTTTTGAGATTTGCTTGATCTGTTCATTATTGTATATCTTGATGATATCCTTATCTTTTCTAATTCTTTACAAGAACATCAAGAACATGTTCGAATTAGAGATGAGCGCACTCGGATTTCTGAAATCCGAGCCCACCCGAACGTTGCGAATCCGAGCCGGATCCGAGACAGATCCGGGTTTTCCCGCCAATTGCAAAACTGAAAGCGAGGCTCTGAGTCATAATCCCGCTGTCGGATCTCGCGATACTCGGATCCTATAAATTCTCCGCTAGTCGCCGCCATCTTCACTCAGGCATTGATCAGGGTAGAGGGAGGGTGTGTTAGGTGGTTCTCAGTCATGCTATATCTCGTGCTGTTCAGTTCTGTGCTGTACTGTGCTGTGCTGTGCTCTGTGTTCTGCTCAGTCCAGTGGTGCTGTGTCCTGTGCTCTGTCCTTCTGAGTTCAGTGGTGCTGCTGGGTCTTGTGCTGTGTCCTGTTCAGTCCAGTGGTGCTGTGTCCTGTGCTCTGTCCTTCTAAGGGTATTGTTATTTCCCCATTATTCCCAAATTATAAAAAAATTCAAAAAAAGTTATAAAAAAAATTACAAAAAAAGTAATTATAAAAAAAAAAAAAAATCCCAAAACAATCCTGCAGTATAAGACCATTGGTACTGCTATATTACAAAGTTCACTCATTCTGCAGTATAAGTCCAGTGGTACTGCAATATTACAAGGTTCACTCATTCTGCAGTATAAGTCCATTGTTGTTACTGCCATATTACAAATTTCACTGATTCTGCAGTATAAGTCCATTGGTACTGCTATATTACAAAGTTCACTCATTCTGCAGTATAAGTCCATTGGTACTGCAATATTACAAAGTTCACTCATTCTGCAGTATAAGTACAGTGGTACTGCAATATTACAAAGTTCACTCATTCTGCAGTATAAGTCCAGTGGTACTGCAATATTGCAAAGTTCACTCATTCTGCAGTATAAGTCCAGTGGTACTGCAATATTACAAAGTTCACTCATTCTGTAGTATAAGTCCATTGTTGTTACTGCCATATTACAAATTTCACTGATTCTGCAGTATAAGTCCAGTGGTACTGCTATATTACAAATTTCACTCATTCTGCAGTATAAGTCCATTGGTACTGCAATATTACAAAGTTGACTCATTCTGCAGTATAAGTCCATTGGTACTGCTATATTACAAAGTTCACTGATTCTGCAGTATAAGTCCAGTGGTACTGCAATATTACAAAGTTCACTGATTCAGCAGTATAAGTCCAGTGGTACTGCTATGTTACTGGCAGGAAAAAAAGGCAGTTTGGAAGCCCCTGTACAAACTGGCTCTATTTTACCTGAGTTGACCCCCCTCCAGTGTGTACTCCGAAAGAGTTTTTAGTGCAGCGGGGAACCTGGTCAGTGAGCGGTGAAGGAGGTTGCTTCCTCAGAACGTTGAAAAAATGATGTTCATAAAAATGAATTATCAATTCCTCAATCAAGTACAGCACTGCCCTCCAGATAGTACAGAGGGACCTGTGGTTGTGGAGTCCAGCGGGGATGAATTGATAATGTGTGAGGAGGAGGAAGTACACACTGTAGGGGGAGAGGAATCAGAGGTTGAGGATGGGGACGACATCTTGCCTCAGTAGAGCCTGTTTAGTTTGTACAGGGAGAGATGAATAGCTTTTTTGGTGTGGGGGCCCAAACAAACCAATCATTTCAGCCACAGTTGTTTGGTAGGCCCTGTCGCTGAAATGATTGGTTTGTTAAAGTGTGCATGTCCTATTTCAACAACATAAGGGTGGGTGGGAGGGCCCAAGGACAATTCTATCTTGCAACTCTTTTTTTGCCATTATGTGACCATTCAACAGTCGTTTGCCATGAGCACAAAGTAAAACAAAATTAGAACAAATTCAACAAATTAAACCAAAAGTAAAATGCCTTGTCATAATCAAAAACAAGAGGTATTGACGTGCTTGAACTACTGTAGTGTTTATAACTTATAAACACTACACTTGAAAGCTTGAGCCTTTAAATGAAAAAGTCACTCTTCATTGCACGAATATTTGCAACAGGGACAATTTTTTGGTTAACAAAGTCAACAAATAACACTTCGACGCTGTCTGTCTTTCACATACTTGATGGGATCTCAATGATGACTGCTCTGTACCATGGTCGTCTAAAACAAGAGTTATTGACGTGCTATAACTACTGTAGTTTTTATAAATTATAAACACTACACTTGAAAGTTGGAGGAGGTATTGTGGCCCCAGTACCAAATTGAGTACCGGGGCCACTCCACTATGCAGTCCAGATAGAGGCGTATCAGATATTAAACAACGTTGACTGTTGCTACCAAATCATAAATTAATGAAAATGACCTGTCATCGTCAAAAACAAGAGGTATTGACACGCTCGAACTCCACCCTGTATATGCTGCAGAGGATGTAGGAGCAGGCAGCTGTGCAGTGGAATTCAGACCATTTGAAGGTGGAGGTATTGTGGCCCCGGTACCAAATTGTGTACCGGGACCACTGCACTATGCAGTCCAGAAAGCTACCTCGGTGAAACGTTTTGGACTAAAAACAATATTGTGAGGTGTGAGGTGTTCAGAATAGACTGGGAATTAGTGGAAATGATTGTTATTGAATGCTATTGAGGTTAATAATAGCGTAGGAGTGAAAATAAACCAAAAAAACTTGATTTTAACACTTTTTATGTTTTTTTCAAAATAAATCCGAATCCAAAACCTTAAATCCGAACCAAAACCTTTCGTCAGGTGTTTTGCGAAACAAATCCGAACCCAAAATCTCAAGTAAATCCGAATCCAAAACACAAAACACGAGACACCAAAAGTGGCCGGTGCACATCCCTAGTTCGAATTATTTATACGGCTACGTATAAACCAATTATACATCAAGTTGGAGAAATGCGAATTCCATTGTACTCAAATAAAATTTTTTGGTTACATTGTATCACCTCAAAGACTGTGTATGGATCCCTGTAAAGTGCAGGCTGTGGTAGATTGGCCCATACCTAAAAACGTCAAAGATGTACAACGATTTATAGGCTGTGCTAACTTCTATCGATGCTTTATAAAGAACTTTTCTGGAATTGCTGGCCCCATTACTCAGCTCACAAAAAAGGTTTCCTCTTTTCAGTGGTCACCAGCAGCTGATAAAGCTTTTTCCATTTTAAAAACAAAGTTCATATCAGCTCCTATATTAATTCATCCTGATCCTACAATCCCATTTGTTTTGGAAACTGATGCATCGGATTCAGCTATAGGAGCAGTAATTTCACAAAGAGTAGGAGAAAAAATGTTACTTCACCCCTGTGCTTTTTATTCAAGGCAAATGACTGCTCCTGAAAGAAACTATGATGTGGGAAATAAAGAGCTTCTTGCCATTATAGTTGCTTTTTCAGAATGGAGGCATCTTTGAGAAGGTGCAAAGCATCAAGTAATAGTCCTCACCGATCATCGGAATTTGGTATTCCTTAAATCAGCAAAAAGATTATCTCCTCGACAAGCTCGATGGGCTCTCTTTTTAAGCCGTTTTGATTTCCTCATTTCCTATAGACCTGGATCAAATAATGAAAAAGCTGATGCTCTTTCAAGAGCCTATATGGAAAATCTTCAACAGGTAAAGCCTGTTCAAACAATAATTCTTGATTCAAATTTTTTGGGGGTTATTTGTACAAGTGAGTTATTAACAGAGATAAAGAAAGGATATGATACAGATTCTACCCTCATGAACCCTCCAAAAAATGTTAAATTAGCTTATGACAACAGAGTCTGGCATATGGCACATCAACTATACATTCCAGAAAAAGCACGGTTAAAGGTCATGCAGGTCTATTCCATGACTTTAAATTAGCAGGCCATAAAGGACTTCAGAAAACTCAAGAACTGTTAAGCCGTTCATTCTGGTGGCCCAACTATAAGGAGGATGTAGCAAAATATGTATCCTCTTGTACAACATGTGCCAGATTTAAGACTCCTTGGGCTAGATTTACTAAGCTGCGGGTTTGAAAAAGTGGGGATGTTGCCTATAGCAACCAATCAGATTCTAGCTTTTATTTATTTAGTACCCTCTACAAAATGACAGCTAGAATCTGATTGGTTGCTATAGGCAACATCCCCACTTTTTCAAATCCGCAGCTTAGTAAATCTAGCCCCTTGTGCTTCTCCTTTTGGACTACTACAACCTTTGCTAATACCTACACGTCCATGGGATTCCATTTCCATGGACTTTATTGTAGAACTTCCGAAATCTAAGAATATGACCACTATCTTTGTGGTAATTGACAGACTGACAAAGATGGCTCACTTTATACCCTGCCAGGGTACTCCCACAGCAAAAGAAACAGCTGACTTACTCATAAAAGAAGTTTTTCGTTTGCATGGCATTCCTAATGATGTGGTGTCAGACCGAGGCGTTCAATTCCCATCACGATTTTGGAAACAGTTTTGCAAATCCCTTGGCATTTTGGTGAACTTGTGCACTGCATTTCATCCACAGTCAAACGAACAAACGGAGCGAACAAAACAAACACTTGAGCAATACATCAGATGTTATATTTGTCACCTACAAGATGATTGGGTTGATATCCTCCCCATGGCTGAGTTTGCATACAATAATTCTCAGCATTCGTCTACAAGATTTCGTCCTTTCTATGCTAATATTGGATATCATCCAAATATATGTCCAAATCTACCTTGTGACTCTCCAATTCCTGTTGTGTAAGATATACTGATTCTTATGCAAAGTAATCTTGACTTATTGAAGGAGACATTGAAAACTGCTCAAGAAAGATATAAACGTGATGCTGACAGATCACGAAGGGCTGCTCCAACTTTTAATATCGGTGATGAAGTATGGTTGTCAACTAAACATTTAAGGATGAAGGTACCATCTTCCAAGTTGGGAAGTAAGTTTATTGGTCCATATAAGATCATTGCACAGATTAGTTAAGTGGTTTTTTGATTGGATCTTCCTGATTCCATGAAGGTACATCCTGTTTTTCATGTATCATTACTAAAACCTTCAGTTAAGAATCCATTTCTGGTCGCTCTTTGCCTCCTCCTGAGTCAATTCAAGTTGATGAGCATGAGGAATTTCTGGTCGAAAAGATCCTGGACTCTCGTATGTTTCGAAACCAATTACAGTATCTGCTACGTTGGCAGGGATATGGGCCAGAAGATGACTCTTGGCAATCTGCAAGGGATGTTCATGCCCCACTTTTGGTAAAAGCATTTCATCAACAGCATCCTGGGAAGCCTGGTCATAAGTCATTCGGAGGACGTCGTTGAGAAGGGGGCATCCTGTTATGTCCGTGATTGCCTCATGAAGTTTCCATCTTGGATCTCTGATATGAACTTGCCCTTACAATAGCCCTTATCCAAGATGGCCAGAACTGTCTCAGGAAGATTCCATCTTGGATCTCATTTCCTGTTTGGGCCTAGAAAAGGCACTTCCTGTTATGCAGCCTTTGCTCGAGTATTGTGTTTGTGTCTGAACCAGATGCTTTCACAGAACCTTGCTCCCTTGTGATTTGGAATACAATTACTTGATACCTCTACAAGATATTTATCTTGTTGATACTTTGGACTTGCTTGCTGGACATTTAAGATTTATTTCTGTATCAAAATAAATCCTGTTTACTACAGAACTACCTGGCTATTGGGTTCCGTTTGTAATACCAGGAGTGTGACATCGACTTTCCTCACTTGTCTAAAATTATCTCTAAACTCGACACCTCCATTCTGCACAAGATCTGCATCTCTCTTGCACTCTCATCGCATCCTCCCATTCTCGATTACAGGTCTTTTTTGTGCTACACCCGCTTTGTGGAAATCCCTCCCTTGCACAGTAAGAATTTCCTCTAGTCTTCAAACCTTCCAGCGTTCTCTGAAAACCCACCTCTTCAGACAAGCTTATGATATTCCTCAACCATCATCTTAATCTCCCTAGGTTACCCTATTACCACTCTCTACACAGCTAACGCAAGACAACAACCCTCTGACCAACACTGCTGTGTGACTGATCACACAGCCCACTCAATACTTTTTACCCTTGCTTTCTAGCTGGTCTAATTGTGCAATATGATGTCGCATTTACCCTTGTATTTCAAACTCCCATTGTCCCATATATTGTAAACATGCGAGCAGGACCCTCTTACCTCTCTGTTTGTATGTATTACCCAGTATTGTTTTATTAATGTTTGTTCCCAATTGTAAAACGATACGGAATTTGCTGGCGCTATGTAAATAAACGATGATGATAAGGAACAAGTTGCTGGTCGGTCAAGCTATGAATGTCAGCTTCTAGCATATGCAGTGTCATCCTTAATTGTAATACACTTTGATACATATACCTATTGATTTCTAATGCAAATGCCTTATTATACATTGTATCTAATTTAATAGCCATGCAATAACACATTTTTCATTAGCTTTTAGCTTCAGATATAAAATATGTTTTAACCTTATAATTGCTTTAACAAACGTTAAAGTTTCCCAATTTGGTTGGAAGTGGCCAATGGGGATTCAGGGTGGTGTGGACAAATAAGCCTTCATAATGTCATGGTTCAAAGGGCTGGATCCTATGGTTTGCCTAGATTTGTACTACTCAAGAAAGGTGCGGTGTCTATCGAGGAGATGATGTTCACCATGGACCAGCCGCAAGGCGGTTTGACATTTGCGGCATCTATCTCGCTGGTCGCGGCCCTCACCAGGAGTATCAGGCAAAACCCCTTAGAGGAACAAGCAAAAGATGGGCAGTAATGGCAGACAACATGTGGAGAAGCGTAGAAGGCAGTTGCCGCTGGAATAGCGGAGAAAGAATGGAGTGTCAGCACTGCGGCCGGCAGGTTACCACTGGGATGGTGGCCAGAACACTAGGAAGTTTCAGATCTGATGTCAGCCGACCCAAAACGAAGATGGTGGCAGCCTGGACGGAGCAGATGGACCGCAGAGACAGGTAAGAGTGCCAGGGATCAGGTATGCAGCCCGATCACCCGGCATGTGACACATAAGTCCCAGAGACAGGAAGTCTCTCTCTCTTCCCTCAGAATTTTTATATACAGGTTATAAGCCCAAGTCATTAAGGAGAACAAAGCAAAAAAAAAATGGATTAAGTTTGCTCCTGGACAAACTATGTTACAATGCAAGGGGTGCATATTAGTTTATAATTTTCACGTTTTTTCATGTGGCATGTTTATTTTTACACTGAAATTTAAAGTTCATCTAGGACATGCCCTATTTCAGCTATAAATCTGTTCTCTCTAATGCAACATGGTTTTGCCCTGGTGCCAAGTTTCTCCTTTTTTTTTGCTTTGTTCTTCTTAATGACTCAGACCCAGGGCCATCTTTTCCATTGGGCATGAAGGGCAGCTGCCCGGGGGCCCTACAGGCAAGGGGGCCCCATAGGCATGGCTCTTAATGAGAATAAATAATCCTGCAAAAGAAAAAAACCTGCAAGAAAAACCTACAAGGGTCACTGAGCAAGTACATCTATCTATCTCTATCTCTATATATCTATATCTGTATCTGTATACATCTACATATCTATATCTATATCTATATCTAGGGGCCCCAGTGCACTGCTTTGCCCGGGGGCCCATAATGTTGTTAAGATGGCCCTGCTCAGGCCCTATGTATTTAATTGGGAACAGATTATGCAAACAAGATCCTGATTGTGCTCATCTGCTTCAAAGTCATTAGGCTAAGATTTGTCAAATGTTCACTCTATGTATATTAACTCAAACAATTAAAAGCAAAAATCAAATAGAAATGACTACAGCAGAAATTATATTGATGGTGTATTTCCATAACCTATATCATATATTTTATATCTGCACAGTATGAATGTTATACCATTTGTTATTACTGAAAGCAAATAATGCATCAAATCGTCATAAAATAATGAGTATAAATAAAAATAAAATATATGCTAAATTATTTTTTTGAAAAGATAAAAAGTATGTACTGTTTATATAGTCATCTTTATAGAGCCAGGTGGCGCATACCATAGTATAGGGAAACATAGAATCCTAAGAAGGATCCTACATCAAAATTTATATTTAATGCATAGGCTGTCAAAGTCTACATTTTATGGATACACTTTGTTTCTCCTTTTGATATCTTTGATGTTGGATGCTTTTGTATCTATCACTCCTGGCCTTGCTGGCAGGATCTCGTTAAGAATATTATCTTTAAGTAAAATATGTATTTTATGTTTTCAAAGGTTTTGAAGTACTTTAAACCGCGTGATAAAACAGACTTCTCCCACAAGGTCTTCCTGTCAATTTGCATGACATCTTCAAATGCTTTATTGACCGCTATTATATCTTAATTTTGCTCACAGAATGTGGCTACAATAACCCTACTGTGTTCTATGTAGGTTGACTGGCATTAAACAAGATACAATTGTTCAATCAATTTCATCTTCATTTGTCCTCTTTAATTGGCATCACAGAAGTTTTTCAGCCATTTTAGATGATGGTTGCTATTTGCAGAAATTAGATTGATACAATCAACAGGTTTGTTAAATGTATAGGTATTTCTGATATTATGTTTAATTATGATTTCTAAATATTCAAATACAACCCTCACAACTCATTTCCTATGCTAATTTCAAAATGAGGTTATTATTATTAATGTAGTCACATTTTTTTTTACAGTTCTCATATAGCTCTACTCTAAATTATTATGTCTGTAAGGTTCCATTAATTTCTTTAGCTATTTTAGTACTTCTGACAATAGCCTGTTTGCTTCTGCCATATAGGTTGTCTTATTGAGTATAATAGCACTATCTTCTTTAAACCTTGTTTAAGTGTGTGTATTATTATGGTCTCATAACTGTTTTTATTTGTACCTGGAAGTGCTTTGACATTTCTACTGTCTAAAAGCTTGCAGATCTGCTTATTAATCTGTTTATCTGGGAATGTGTTGATAAGTGGTTGTTTGAGTCTTTGCATCAGTTGATCATGGGAAATAAAATGGTATCTATGGGAGTTTTTCTGATAAAACCATGTTGTGTCATATAGTACACTTGTTATGGCCACCAGTGCATCATAAACTTGTAGAACTAGCGGAAGAGGTCTTCACCTATACCAGTCGCCTTTTCCTTAGAGACTGGTTATGCTCACAGGTACTCGGATGCACATGGAGTAGGGACAGGCCAGAGGTCTGAGGATTGGAACAGAGATGATAATGTCTGACTGGCCTAACAGAGCACAGGCGTAGACGTCAGATACAAACAAGGTCAGGGCCACAGGCAATAATGCAAATCCAGGAAACAGGCAGAGGGTCAGGCAATGGTTCAAGTCCAGGTACAAGCAGAAGATCAGGGCAACTAGCGATGGGTCAGAATCCAGTTAACAGGCAGAAGGTCAGGGCAACTAGCGATGGTTCAGAGTCCAGGTAACAGGCAGAAGGTCATACACAGAAATCAATCCAAAGGCATTGACCAAACACAGCACAGAAGCAGTTAGCAAACTGGAACAGAACACTATAACCGGCAGTGAAGCTCAGTCCTCACTGCCTTAAATAGTACTGGGGGCCAATGAATACGCAGGGTGCCCAGCTGTCATAATCAGCCAGGTGGCTGCAATAATATTGATCCAATCAGCCATGGAAGGCTGAGTCTATACAGCCCTGCACGTGCGCCGGGTTGTTTGACAGCTGGCCGAGCGCGGCGGCAGGCGGCAGCAAACGTTCCGGTTGTTGCCTAGGCAACCGAGACAAGGAAGCCAGAAATGATGTCCCAGACGTCATGGTGACAGCCGGGACGCCCGCAGAAGAGAGAGGCGTGCCAAGGTGGCCAATACTGGAGCCGCGGCTTATGACAGCATTATAGCTATTTTAAGGTGTTGATGTCTTTGTTTTGCTGTTTTTAGTTCCACTTTAATTCTAAACTCTTCAGTTTATTATGCAATCTTGTATGTCTTTTTGAAGTTTGCTTTGCTTTCTCCTTATTGTTATTTTTTTATTTCAATTTTATAGTTGTGAGCTCTTGCAAATTTATAAAATATTTAACATGTTTTAATGGTTCTAAATTTATTTTGAATATTTTCAATTTCCTTATTATTTTTTATAGGGACTGGTTTTACACTCAATTTATAACAGATTAACAGAAAATTAAAGAAATACTTATGTTGGAAATGAAATATTGGTGAGACATCATCACAATTACTAGATACAGACCAAAAAAATCCCTAGCTGACTTAGAATATTTAAAAATACTTTTTAGAATATTGAGACCATTGAGTTTATAGGATAAATAGAAACAACAATTAGATAACTACTCTTTTGAGCAAATTAACTTTTTTATTTGAGATAAAAAAAAAGTCATTATCAAAAATTAAGAAGAAAGCTGAAAATAGCTAAACCAAATTAGCATTAGTAATTTGTCAAACTTTTATATAAACATTTGATACATTTATCAGCACTCACAAAAACAAACTTGATAGAATAGACAATAAATCAATAATGAGAAAGCTAAATAAATTACAAAGAGACATATGACACTACAAAATAAACTGTAGAGATAGGGACTCAGGTACAACAAAGAAAACAATCCAAATTCTCCAACACCTTCAAAAACATGAAACATAAAACAGTAAATAATCTCACATATCAAAAAAGTTTAAAATACAACTTGTATTTTATCGGAAAATCTCCCAGAGACCATTTTGTTTCATATGACCAATTTATACTCAGACTCAAACAAAAATTATGAACACATTCTTAGATATACAGATTCACTCTGTCGAAAACCTTCAAATTGTAGAATTTTCAAAGCACCACCAGGTAAAATAAAGTATTGAGGACATATTTACACATTCATTTAAATAAGATTCAAAAGAGATTGGATCACAAATTAAAAATTATACATCTGAATTAATTTATAAGATAACAGGGAATGGATAACACTTAATATATGATGAAACAAATATAGAACAATACCCAGAAACAAACGCCAAGCCTGTCTCAGATACAACAATCTGAAACAATTGGCTGTGACTGGAGTTACCTTGGTCATTTACCAATGAATACACCTTTTCTGCCACATCAAAATGTTTACTATGAAGTCCTTGTGTTCACCAAAACCACTTATTAATATTACAACCTTAAATCACATACACATGTACCATAAGCCTCACTTAGCTTCGTAAATTCACAAAGAATCACGGAGAATATGCTAGATTAAATGTATTTAATCTGAAAAATATTTCCAAGGTTTAAGTACAAAACAATTACTAACAAGACATACAAAATAATTTGCACAAATTAGATACAGAAATAAAATAGGAAATAAAACCACTTAACTAACTTACTATTTTAAGACTTGGGGCTAGATTTACTAAGCTGCGGGTTTGAAAAAGTGGGGATGTTGCCTATAGCAACCAATCAGATTCTAGCTTTCATTTATTTAGTACCTTCTACAAAATGACAGCTAGAATCTGATTGGTTGCTATAGGCAACATCCCCACTTTTTCAAACCCGCAGCTTAGTAAATCTAGCCCTTGGTGTGAGAGAAGTAGACTTTGGGAAAGATGACACACCTCATCCTAGATAAATAGGTCTCCTCAGAGAAATGAACAACATTACTGGGTCAGGCAATGGAATTTAATTTCTCACACTGTTCTCGCTCCCACCTTTGGAAATTAACTATGTCAACCCAATGTCAGGGCATTTCCCAGAATGACACAGGGCTTTCAAAGTGAGTTATCTATTTTCTGAACTACATATCTGGCATCTCAAAGGATTTCTGACCTTTGCTCTGCTTGGCTGGTCAGACTGTATACAATACGCCTCAGAGATGTTAACTGTCTAGTCTGGTTACTTTCAAAAGACTCTTGACAATTGCATAGGTCTAACGTACATTATTTTACAAGGTTACATACAAATTACACACGGGCATACATGATATTTTAAGGGGAAAGTAATAATCAATGATTAGGTGCAATGCATAATCGCCACAGTTTACATATATAAAAAATATTTTGTTTTATTTTTCAGACCTCATTTATCTTCAAACCAAATCTTCTGAATAAACCCAACAAGCAGAACACATAAATAGTTAATTATCTCCAATAGTAAACAGAAAAAAAAATAATTAAGAACAACACAAGGAGTCAAGGGGGGGCGTGGTTTAGCAACCATTCCGAGTGGTCGCACACTTAAGAGGCTCTCCCGCTACCGCCATATTAACCCGATTTTTTCGGGATTACCTGGCCCTCAAAAAAGGGCAGCCACTGAGGGGAAAGATTGGTGCACCTACCACCTACATATTGAGGCTTCGCCGCCATTGATGTGACCGGCGGGACCGCTGCAAGTGAGCCCTCTGTGCCTGTGTGGTGCCGCTGTATTAGCGGAGTTCCGCGGGACCCCTGGAGTCCTATTTATAATAAAAAGGCTCCCCGGGCTAGGCTGGGCTCTGTCAAGCAACCCCCATCTTGTGCACGGCTGCGGGCAGCGATGTGAGGGACGTGGCTGGACCCGTGATTTCGGTGAAGAGGAACAATCCCCCAATCTACAACTGCCTCTGCCTACCTGTGTGGATCCTCTGAATACCAGGAGCACTTTGTCAGAGCAGGGTCTCGTGGCCCGGCGACACCGAAAGTCGCAGACGCTATTACTGCTTTCTTTTCCGGTCTGTCAGCTAGATATCCTCCTGCTGGCTCCAGTAAGCGGCGCTGTCATCTACCCCCTGTGTCGGCAAGCAGCAGTTCTGCCCGGAAATCACTTGAACTCTTCCTTACAGCGAACTGTGAGTACCCTTTCTTTCAAGTGTATCATCTCCACCTGTGTGATTGAACAGGCCAGACGGAACACAAATCCCCAGTGTGAGAACCTGCTGCCACCTAGTGGCCATTCACGCAAATTACACTGCCCTTATATCACATTCTCAACTGTATCATCTGTGATATGCTGGTGTTCTGAGCAATACTTCAATATCCCAGCAGAGAGAAACCCGCTGTAAACCCGCAATGGGTCTCTGAGCCTGAGGGGTCATGACGATTTAAGCAGAATGCTTTAACCATTTGTACGCATATGACCAGAGCCCCTTGCCCCTACCCCTCCAACCCCCTTGTCTCATCGCCCTGATTGGAGAGATCTGAGAGGAACAAGGTATACACAAGAGACAAACAGCAGACTCTAAATTCTGGAAAAAATCTCACATTCAAAATGACCTCTAAAAATAGGAAGCACGCTGGAGAAAACACAGCTTCTATATTCACATCCGCTTCCAAGAAGGTAACGACCTCCTCACCGCCACCTGATCAATCTCGCTCTTCAAGTCCTACCTCTCAACTGGACAGGGGCATGGATCCCGCAGTTCAGGCGGCCATCACTAACCTTGCGCATGACATTAAACTTACTTTCCAGCAAGAACTCAAGAAAGCGATCGTCGAG
The DNA here is from genome assembly GCF_038048845.1 of Mixophyes fleayi. Taxonomy (NCBI): domain Eukaryota; kingdom Metazoa; phylum Chordata; class Amphibia; order Anura; family Limnodynastidae; genus Mixophyes; species Mixophyes fleayi. The sequence goes on along the minus strand of NC_134410.1, from coordinate 98,030,716 downwards.
TTCAAATCAGAAATTGCAGCTCTCGGCACTAGAACTGACACTCTTGAATCAAAAACGGACGATATCTGACGGGCTCAAACGTCCTATGAGCGAGAGCTAGCACTGCTTCGCTCTGAGATGGATGCTGTGAAAGAGAAACAAGAAGACCAAGAGAACAGATCTCTGTGAAATAATCTGAGGATCCGTCATGTACCAGAGTCGGTTGCTAACTCTACCATATCAGACTTCCTCTCCAGCCTCTTCAAACATCTACTCCCAGATATACTAGACAGAGAAACTCGGATGGATCGGGCGCATCGAGCTCTTAGAGCTAAACCAACAGCAGATCAAAGACCGCGAGACATCATTGTTTGCCTGCACTACTATCAAACGAAAAAAAAAATTCTTAATGCAGTTAGGTCCAAAGATACGATCGACTTTCAAGACATGCAACTTCAGATATTTCAAGATCTGGCTCCTTCCACTATCCAAAAACACAGAGATCTACAGCCAGTGACGCGAATACTCCGTCAACACAACTACAGATATAGATGGGGATTTCCATTTCAGCTACAAGTGTTTGCAGGGAACTCTATCCTATATGCCAAATTCTTACCTCAAGAGCAAGAAATCCTTGCTAAACTCAATATTTTTCCAGATCCCACCCCTTCTGCAAAACATAGTAATCCTTCAAGATCTGATTCAGCTCCTCCTCCTGACTGGACAATGGTGGAACGACGGCCTGCAAGATCTCCTGCGGCTCCAGACTGACCGCAAACTTCTGGAGTCTTCTAATAGGATCCATCCTACTCCTTCATTTTGGACTCAGGTTCTCACACCCTGATTACCTAGTTTCCTCCTATATTACAAGAACACTGTTGTCTTTTTTTGTTTAGCCACTGGGCAACCAACAAGGGCACCTAATAACTGATTTACCTTTTGTTACTGGCACCAAGTTATTTACAGTTTACAGATTGTATCCCCTTATGGGACTTAGAACTCAGGGGCATAACAGTATTGTTGGTACCCTGTTTGGCATCATCGGTTAGTAATGTTGTTATTGTTCACAGATTTGAGGTTGTAACATGGGTTGTGCTGTTTGTTTCAACCCCCTCCCCTCTTTTTTGTCGTTTATGTTTTCGTTTCTGTTTCTCCACTTCCCACCCCCTCACCCCCTATACTTTCCAACCCCCCCTCCATTCCCCATTTTAATTTTAATACCATCCCCCCCCTCTGGTCAATTACCCATTCCAATAATGTACTAGCTATGCCAGCCATTTGAGCTGGACAGTCTCTAACGGCCCCTCGTACGGACAACCAACACCGCACTAACTCCAACAACCCCCACAAGCACCCTTACTAGTTTTGCAATGTATTTTTCTTTTTGTGTTATTTATTTGATAGCCCTATTAGGGGCTCTCCTCTCTGAGGGTTATGGCCCATTTAGGCCTCCTGCTCACCTTTCCTCTCCTCTCCCTCTTACCTGTGGCTTCCTTCCCTGCTCCCCCCCCTCTACCGAAATACCAAGTGGATGGATGCCTTTTTCTGCTCTCAAATTATTCATGTAAATTGCTTTTTCTTGCTGATATCATGTAGGATTCACACTATCTACAACACCCATGGCTCTCAAGGTGCTCTCGATTAATGTCAATGGCCTGAATTCACCTACTAAGCGTTCAGTGGTCTTGGGAGCATGCAGGAGAGAGAGAGCCGATATAGTCTTCCTTCAGGAGACCCATCTCACGGGACAGCACACTCGTCTCCAAAGCAAGCTATACACTCAAACGTTTTTCGCCTCTGCGGATTGCAAAAAACGTGGGGTAGCTATTCTAATACACAACAGAGTTCCCTTCCTCCTAACCAAGTCACACTCTGACCCAGAGGGCCGCTACTTGATTCTGATAGGCACACTCAGTTCTGAGCAAGTTACACTTATCTCTCTTTATGCACCGAATCAGGGTCAAAGCTTCTTTTTTCTCAGATGTGCTTAATCGTATTGGGCACCTTGCACAGGGTCATATAATTCTGGCTGGAGATTTTAATACTATTTTAAATCCAACATTAGATAGGTCCTCTGGATCTTCTAGCCAAAAATTCCCCTCCTCTTCTTTGAAAGACTCTCAATCCTTATCAGCTGGCATACGCAACTTAGCACTACATGACACCTGGCGCTTGAAAAACGCTGATGCAAAAGACTTTACACATTACTCTGCCCCACACGGTAGTTACTCCCATATAGACATGATCTTTGTCTCTCATTCCCTCACTCAAACAATATTAGATGCAGGAATCTCCACGCTTACTTGGACAGACCATACATCACTCTTGATTTAATAAAGTTAGCCCCGCGTTCGCGGCGTCTGGACGACTCTCTTTTGTTGGTACAATCAGCCCAACAAGAAATTAAAGACGCAATCAAAGAATATTTTGATCTAAACACTTCAGAGGATATTACCCCGGGCATTTTATGGGAAGTCCATAAGGCTAACATTCGAGGTAGACTGATTAGCAAATCCTCCACAGCCAGAAAATTAGCATTCCAAGAAATAATTTCTCTTGAGACCAAGTTAACCTCCCTCCTTGCCCAGCACAAAGCTCATCCTTTCTCGACATTACAAAAACAAATTTCTGCAGTAAGAGGCCAGCTAAATGCAATTCTTTCTCGTAGAGCAGCTAACACTCTCAAAAAGTTAAATCAGCAATATTACGAAAAGGCTGACAAAGCTGATTCAATGCTCATCAACAAACTTCGGCAGAAAAAATCTCGAGGACAGATTACAAAACTTAAAAAGTCTCCAAACTCGCAGCCTATGTATGACCCAGTGCAAATTGCTCAAGAATTTCACGATTATTACAAAGCACTATATAATCTTCCCGAGACTTCATCCTATGTTGAATCTCTTGACTCAGAAAATACATCTTTTCTATCATCACTCACTCTACCACATCTTTCGGACGCTGATGCCACTTTCTTGAATGCGGGCATCACCCAAATAGAAACGATCTCAGCGATAAAAGCAATGAAATCGTCATCGGCTCCTGGCCCGGACAGATTCACAGCGCAATATTCTAAAAAATTTGCTAGAGACCTTGCCCCACATATGACAGATTTTTTTAACAACATCTTAAAAGGTTCACCTTTTAACGAGGCGACGACCTTGACCACTATCGTTGTTATACCAAAACCAGATAAAGATCCTACCTCCTGTTCCAGTTATAGACCTTATCTTTATTAAACGTGGACCTTAAAATCTATGCCAAAATTTTAGCTACCCGCTTGGACACCCTTCTTCCCTCCCTGATCCACCCAGACCAGGTTGGATTTATACCAGGCCGACAAGCTATAGATAACATCATCATCATCATCATCACTATTTATTTATATAGCGCCACTGATTCCACAGCGCTGTACAGAGAACTCATTCACATCAGTCCCTGCCCCATTGGAGCTTACAGTCTAAATTCCTTAACATACACAGACAGAGAGAGGGAGAGAGAGACTAGGGTCAATTTTTGATAGCTGCCAATTAACCTACTAGTATGTTTTTGGAGTGTGGGAGGAAACCGGAGCACTCGGAGGAAACCCACGCAAACACAGGGAGAACATACAAACTCCACACAGATAAGGCCATGGTCGGGAATTGAACTAATGACCCCAGCGCTGTGAGGCAGAAATGCTAACCACTTCGCCACTGTGCTGTTGACCTCATACATTCTTTCATTCTGGTAAATCACCATCACTAATAATGGCACTTGATGCAGAAAAAGCGTTTGATTGCATCTCTTGGACCTTTATGTCTAGGTTTCTGAGGTTGATGGGTTTTTCTGGTCAGTTTTTAGACGGCCTATTAGCTTTGTATCAGTCCCCTAGAGCAACGGTAGTGGCCAACGGAGTCGCTTCCCCCCATTTTTAATTTCTAATGGGACGCAGCAGGGATGCCCACTCTCGTCTTTAATCTTTGCCCTGTTAATTGAACCATTAGCGGCAAAGATCCGATTTAACAGGGCGATACATGGAGTTAAAACAGGGAAATTCGAACATAAAATATCATTATACGCCGACGAAGTGCTTTTGACTCTCTCGGATCCCACTATTTCTCTCCCCCCCCCTTCTCGCACAGTTATATTTCGGGATACAAAATCAATCCACAAAAAACAGAAACTCTTGATTTCTTTCTCACAGATAGTATGAGATCTTCTCTTACTCAAAAATTCCCCTTTAAATGGCACCAAAAAAAGATAAAATACTTGGGTATTTATATAACTAAACAATATAATCAGCTTTTCCAAGCTAATTACCCAAAACTATTATCCCAAATTAAATCTGACTTAGAAACCTGGAGTAGGAATCTCATTTCCTGGATTGGACGCATCAATTCAGTCAAAATGAACATTTTACCCAGGTTACTATATCTTTTTAAAGCCCTTCCCATACGCATCCCCCCGTATGTATTCAAATTACAACACTACACTTCACAATTTATTTGGGGTAGGAAGGGACCAAGAGTACGGCTTCTTGTTCTACAAATATCGACACGGGGCCGTGGCTTGGGGGTCCACAACTTTAGGAACTATTTTTTGGCAGTGCAACTTGCCCAATGTATTTTGTGGAATTCCTCAGACTTCTCCAGAGTCTGGGTCTCGATTGAAGCTGAGAGCCTGGGTATTTCTTCCGCCTCCTCTCTCCTGTGGCTCCCTCGGACTAAGCGTCCTCGGTCCGCTATTTATCACCCAATTGTTTCGCATTCGCTTTCAATCTGGGACCGAGCAAACACAAAGTTTAATCTCGCCCCAGCTCCTAGTCCAATCATCCCTTTCTTTGACAACCCAGATTTTCCACCAGGTCGTATAGCTTCATCCTTTGAATTTTGGAAAAGGAATGATGTTTATTATCTTAATGATATCACTAAAGACGCTTCTTTTCCCTCATTCGCAGACATAAAAACCAAATTTAATATTCCCAACATCTTTTTTTTTCAATACCTACAACTTAGAAATTTTCACTCCACCACTAAATTAACTTTAAGAATCAGGCCGTTACCTCATTCGAATCACTTTTTCTCCGGCGATCCTCTACAAATGGCCTTATATCTCGATTATATTGGGAACTGAGAGTCCCTAACTTAGACATCCAAGACTCCCATGAGCGAGCCTGGGAGGAGGATTTGGAAGGCCCCTTGGATAGAGAGGATTGGGATGAAATAAAGTCTAACACAGCCTCTAGCTCAATCTGTGTGAAGCTGAAAGAAAACGCCTATAAGCATCCGCTACTACACATCAAACAAAAATGTTCCGCCATATAGTTTCTGCAGCGCTGTGTCAAATTGCCACTAATTGGAAATAGTCCACCGTGCCTACTCTGCAGGCAATTATCAATAGAGTCTGGCACTCATACAAAATGGAGTTTATGACATGCATACTGCGTAATACTTCTAAATCATTTAACAAAATTTGGGCACCGTGGATGTCATTTTTTCAAGTTCAAACTCCTTTTGCCATATGACTCCCCTGCAACACTCCACTTGATATCCTTCCTCGATTCTTTACCGCCACCCCTCCCTTGCCTTCCACTTCTTTCTTTCTTCTTCCTTTCTCCTGCTTTGCCCCTCTTTTTCTTCTATTGGCGGTTTTGCCACACCGCCCCCCTAGTCTATCTGGTTTATCTCTCTCTGACCAACTTCTCTTTTCTCTATTTCCTCTCTCTTCTCTCCCTACAGTTAAAATTTGGTCAATATCATGTCTCTGTTCTGTATGATATACACTGAATGTATAAGTCCTTGAACTTGTTTGGCTTGATTGTTACGGATACTGTATTGGACTGATGCTTGTTTTTGACCTTTTGAAAAATAAAACTTTAAAAAAAACAAAAAAAAACAAGGAGTCAAAGAAGAAAGGAGACACAAACCCCCAAAAAATAAAATTAAGAAACAAGTCCATTTTTATTTACGGCTTAAAGACCACCACATTATACTACCGAAGGGCCTTTAATTTGCACCACACAATACAGTAAACATATTTAACGTCTATGTTGACTTACATTTATATGTAAGATAATTGAGACTAAATACATTTTATCTAAATGAAAGCTAACAGGAAAATTCACACAAGAGATTCTGAATTATATTGACACAAGCACTGGTATAAAATGGAAATCAAAATTTTTACTGAGACATATAAAATTAAATTACGTAGTGCATTCAAAAAATGACCTAAATGCAGTACTCGACAAAGAGATTATTAAATGTAACCTTATGTAACAAAAACAAAATTACAAGACCAGTGGAATAACACTGATATAGTCAGTGTATAATAAAACAGAAATGAAAGTTGCTCAATACAATTCATAGGCAAACTGCAGGTGCTTGAAAGGGTGGGGTTATCTTGAAAGGAACAAATACAGAAACATATCCCTCAGCACACAGCTGTTAACCAGTAACAAAGCTGTTATTTCTATTTGTACATAAAGATACAGAATTCTTTGTTACACACATTTGCAAATGTATGCTAAGCCACCCGTCCCTTCACGGCGCTTCTGCTAATAGGGTGATCTTAACACTAATCAATGAGAGTCCCTATTTTTGGGTCATACATATATGTGTTTTTAAATTGAGAGTTAACTTACCAAGAGGTACTCCAAAAACCTTCAAATGGCAGTATAGCACCAGTCAGTGTATAATGTATACAGGTGGCGGGTTCACCCATTGCAGCCTTAAAACCGTCAATCTGACTCTGGCCATTGTAAGTGACGAGATTCTCACTTGCTGCGTTTTCTCCAGTCGCAATTTATAGCAGAAGTTATGTTTATCTGAATTACTGTAAGTCTCTATTTCATTCAATGTCGCCCTTACAGTAATCAACCTTTTTAAGTCTGTGTAACTATTGTTGGCATTAATGTATTCGGAAAAGTAACTACCACCTGGGATAAGAGGGTTGATTGAGTATAGAAAGGACACTGGAAAGTCTAATGTGAACTGTGTAGAGGATGGTAAGAGGTTACTCTAGGGAAGTTAAGATGATAGTTGTGGATTTTGATAAGTTAGTGAGATGGTGATGGTGAGTGCATGAATTAAAGTTTTTGCGCTGTCTTGAGTGAGAGATGTGAAGTGGGTAATGAACTATAGATTAAGCTGTGATCAAATTGTTAAAAACCTATGTCAGTGCAGTCTCTTTGAAGTGCTGGGAAGGAGAGCCTGGTTGAAATGGGTCCAATAGTTTGTGTGAGGAAAGAAAGAGTGTGAGGCGAGTGCAGGAAATTCTCTCAATAAACTTGGAAGGGCATGGGAGCTGAGAGATGGAACGGTAATTTGAGGAAGAGTCTGGTTCCAAATTTTGTTTTTTCAGCATAGGAGAGATCTCTGCGTACTTGAATAATGGCTGAAAGACAACAATAGAGAGAGAGAGAAAGATTACAGAGTTTAGTTAAGGTTATGATGGGCACAGGAGACAGGGAACTACAGATTTGTGAGGGTATAGGATCAAGAGGACAGGTACTGATGAAGGAAGATAAGAACAGAAGGATACTTTGTTTTGCATGCCTTAATGAATCAGGCCCAAATGTATTGTGCGTTGTTTTAAAACGCACAGAAATCGGGCATACGCACATCCATATTCAACAAGGAGCGGATGTAAAGATACATCTGTTGATGACTATGGTTCTTGGTCCGGTCTGATCTAACAGACATTACACTATAGGATATATCCAATACATAAGTGGAAAATAAAATCAGATAAAAGAACATTATACACTATATGGAAAAAAGTATTTGGGCACACCTGTTAATTATTGAATTGAGGTGTTTCAATCAGACCCGCTGCCAGAGGTGTATAAAATAAAGCACCTAGCAATGCAGTCTCCATTAGCAAACATTTATGATACAAAATGGATTGTTCTGAAAAGCTCAGTGACTTCAAGTGTGGTACTGTGAAGGTATGCCACCTTTGCAATATGACGACTCGTGAAATTTCATCCCTGCTGGATGTTCAACAGTCAACTGTAAGTGATATTATTAGAAATTGGAAGCGTTAAGGAACAACAGCAATTCAGCCATGAAGCAGAAGACCACGTAAAATCACAGAGCAGGAACAACAACTGCTAAGGCTCATGGTGCTTAAAGGTCACCAACGCACTGCTGATTCCATAGCTGAAGAGTTACAAACTTCACTGGCATTAATGTAAGCACAAAAACTGTGTGGTGGGAACTTAATAGAATCGGTTTCCATGGCCAAGCAGCTGCATGCAAGCCTCACATTACCAAGACCAATGCTAACAAGCGTCAGATGGAGTAATATAAAGCACACCAACACTAGACTGTGGAGCAGTGGAAACATGTTCTGTGGAGTGACGAATCACGCTTATCTCTTTGGCAGTCAGATGGGCGTGTCTGGGTATGCCAGGTGCCAGGATAACGTTACCTGCCTGACTGTATTATGTCGACTGTGAAGTTTGGTGGAGGAGGGATAATGGCTATTTTTTCAGGGTTTGGGCTAGGCCCTTTATCTCCAGTGAATGGTAATATTAAGGCTTCAGCATATCAAGTCATTTTGGACAATGCTATGCTTCCAACTTTGTGGTAACAGTTTGGGGAATGCCCTTTTCTATTCCATCATGACTGTGCCCCAGTGCACAAAGCAAGGACTACAAAGACATGGTTTGATAAGTTTGATGTAGAAGAACTTGACTGGCCCACACAGAGCCCTGACTTTCACCCCAACGAATATCTTTGGGATGAACTGGAATGGAGATTGCGAGCCAGGCTTTCTCATACAAAATCAGTGTCTGACCTCATAAATGCTCTAAAGAATGAATGGACACAAATTCCCACATAAACACTCCAACATCTTGTGGAAAGCCTTCCAAGAAGAGTGTAAGCTCTTATCGCTGCAAAAGGGGGACCAACTCCATATTAAAGTATATGTATTTGAATACAATGTCTTTACAGTCCCTATTGGCGTAATGGTCAAGTGTCCGAATACTTTAGCCCAAATAGTGTATGTAGATACAAATAAATATTGTTATGAGACCACAAGTAGTTCATTCACTTAAACGCGGTTTAAAGGCAGACAGGGCTATTATTCTCAATAAGACAGCCTCTATGGCAGAAGCAAACAAGCTATTGTGGAATATAAATTCACACAAAAGAACGCACATAATAACAAAACATTAAAAAGTAAAAAAAAAGTTTTCTTCTACCACAAAATAAAGTTATTTGGATGTTTTGAATATCTACTGTACATAAAATGCATTTTTACAGTTGCTCTTGATTGCATTTACGCTTTACACCTGACCTGGTGCAAGTAATATGACTCTGTTTCTAGGGTTTGGTTACGTTACTGCCAGATCAGGAGAGGAGAATGTAGAAATTGGGGTGAGAAAGTGTTGCAGAGAGGTGGAAAAATTAAGTGAGTTAAGATTTCTGCAGGTATGAGGAGGCTTGGTAGAGTTTGACAGTAGAGTTGTTAAAGTAATGCTAGAGATAGCTTATAGCTGATAAGGTGATGATCCGAGAGAAGAAATGGAGTGTTAAGGAAATCAGAAACTCAGCATAGTCTAGAGAAAACAAGGTTAAGGCACTGGCCATCCTGATGAGTAGAGAAGTCAGTTCACTGGTAGAGGCAGAGGCAGCAATTTAAATAGAGTAGTTTGATGACACATGTCAAATGTGGATTATAAATGAGGATTTATGAAATCACACGGAATGATAGTGGTAATGTCAGAATGAGGGAGACAGGCAGAGATATGTTCAAGAAATTATTTGTGTGCTCCAGGGTGATGACAGATCACAGCAACACAAATATAAAATGACTTGTACATTTGAATAAAATGTGCATAGCTGTGAAATGTGGGGAAAGAAGTATTCCAACTTTACCTCCTTGTCTGTTTCCAAATCTGAAGGTGTGAGTGAAATGAAGGCTGCAGGTGAGCAGTGACTGATTGTGTAAGCCATGTTTCTGTTAAAATGCATAGTGTTGATTACCCTTCTTATGTAACCACCCCTATCTGGTTAACATTCCCCCACACTTACAAACCATCAAAATAAAGACACGGACACCGACTTAAGTTTGGAATAAAAAGGTCACTTTTATTTTTATTATTATTTTTAAATTATTTTATTAATTTTTTTTTTTTTTTATTTTATTTTATTTATTTTATTTCTATCAAAATCTATCAAAAGTTTTTATCAAAAATGTGGACCTATTTTTTATATAGGTGGCGAAGAGCAGGGCAGCCAGCTAAAAACCAACATAAACAATAAGGTGGAAGATCGTCTCCTTTCCACCGACCCAGGTTAAAACCTTATCTATTGGCTGGTACTATAAACTATAAATTAACTCAATACCCTCTGGACTCAAACTAGTTAAGCCCTTTCTAGGCAAAACCTGATACTCCTTACTAGAGCATCAACGAGGCTGATAACGTCGAGGGAACCAAGGCTCATCGCCAACACTTAAGTACCGTATGATTAACAACCATCTGACTGCCATGCTCTCCTACCACAGCCGTGTGCCCTACAGGCCATGCGGCCCGCCACCTAAAGAAAAAACTAACTCCCTCAGCTCCGCAAAAATCCTCTCTACAAACAAAACCGTTTCTTCTGCCGACAGATGAACCCCATCCGCTCTGAAAAGATGTCTCTTGTCTACCGTTAACAAACTTTAATTGCGGGCCATCGGGCATGTATTTGCGCAAGATCCTCTCGAATATTAATGATTAGATCCAGGGATTTACCTCTACCCATGTCATTCCCCCCCAAATGAATCACCACTATATCGGGGGTACCGTGATCTTCTATTTCCTTACCTAATGTGGGAATCAGCGCCGCCCATACCATGCCCCTTTGACCCACCCACCTAATGTCAACTGGGTGCGTGAAACTGGACCACCTATCCGCTATTCTGTGTCTCGCTGCCCAAAAGATAAACAAATGACTCACGACCCATATTCGCGTCCTCTTCACCGCAGAACCTAGAACAAAATATATAGTCTCATCAAATTATACCCATGTTTGATAACAGTAATACTACCAACAAAACAACCGTACTGTAAGCTGTTACTAACTTCCAAAAAAGCCCCTCCATACCAAAGGGGGCCACCCAGTTTACGCGGAGTACCCCGCAACGGAAACAATTTCCTCAGTAGTTTCACATTTATCTCCCTCCATGAGGGCCTTATTCTTCATCATTTAAACTATTTTATTTTAATCTATTTTTATTTTATTTTTCAAATTAATTCTTAAAAACCTGGAAATAGGAAAATTGGTAACCCAAATGAAGGTAAAACCCTCTTAGAACCCTGGAGGCACACACACTAATCAGGCCAAGGAAAAAAAAAGGAGAAAATCCCTTCACGGCCCCGTTCAACACAGCGAGCAGCGTTGCCCTGGGTCACCAAGTGATAGAGAAGAAAAAACAATATGGAAGCGATAGAAAGTACTAAATAACGTGAGGAGATGCAAGTCTGTGTATAAGGGAACCTCTAAAGGCTCATTTGTCCGGCCGGATGTATTTCTTATACGTCTGCGACTTCCATCTCCCTAGCGCTTGAATCTCAGTGACGGATGCACCCCTAACTGCGGCGGCAGTGGCAGCCACTATCCTAAAAGAATGTGTACCATAGTCTCCTGGGTTCAGCCTTATTTCCCCTAGGGCCCGTTTTAACAAGGCGCTAAACTGAAATTTAGTTAATGGGGTATTATCAATATGAATTAACCACAAACCCTCCCCTGGGGGCCCGAAGACTAGCAAATTTATAAGCCAGCATGACCGGGCATATAGATGTTCCCTGTTGCTCCGTGATTGCTAACCAATGCCCTCTGTCTAATTGATCCGTTTTAGACTTAACTATTTTACAGCGTATCACCTTGTAAAATAACATTTTTAAACAGCAAAGCTCCACCTATGTCATTCTTAGACCTGGCCACAAGCTTGCTAACCCTAAGAGCGCCGTGATACGCTACAGAGAAAGCCAAACCAAACAGCAAAGCCTCGTAACCATCCATAGCTAAACTATGCAAGACTTCAATCAACCTGGCTAAAATTTGCGTGTCAATAGGCCGGCGAGTGTCATTCCTTGTTGGCTGAATTCTGGACCAACCCTTCAAAGCCTTAGCTATAAGAAATGACTTTGTGGGATCCTGTGTACCATTTAATCTAGCCATAAATGAAATACCGGCTAACAGGGACCCCATCCTAGCTTTAGAAACCCCCTCGTTATAAAGGTTCCACATAAAGCCCGTAATAGAGGGAATCTGACCTGAATTGTTGCTGTTGACAGCCGCCTGGTAACACAACCAACGCTCCCATGGCCCTTGATAACACTTTCTAGTTGCAGGAGCCAGGGACGCCTCAGCTAGCCACCTTATCCCTATTGGATCATCTGCCAAACACAAGGGGGACACTGTAAGCCGGTTAAACGGGCATGTGGGGCCAGAAATCTAAAACGTTGCCAGTCAAAACGAGAAAGAGCGTCCGCTATCTGGTTATCCACGCCAGGGATGTGGCGTGCGCGAAAACTAATGTCAAACTCTAGACATCTCAAAACCAAGACTCGCAACAAGTTGATCGACGTGCGTGATAAGGCGCTCTGCTTGTTGATAGTCTGGACCACACCTAGGTTGTCACACCAGAACACCACGCTCCTACCGCGCAACCTGCCAGACCACAACTCCAAAGCCACTATTATGGGGAACAACTCTAACATTAACAAGTTCCGAACCAAACCCTCAGACTTTCATAACTGCGGCCATGGCGCGGCACACCACTCCCCTTGAAAAAACGCACCAAAACCTTTTGAGCCTGATGCGTCCAAAGATGTACTAGATACTGAGGGTGCTGGCCATACTCGAATACCGTTTAAAACTGTTAGAAACTGTCTCCATATACACAAATCCTCCCTTATTTCTTCAGACAGCCGTACTTGGGAATGGGGACTACGAAAACCTGACGTCGCTAGTTGTGATTTTCTACAAAATACCCCACCCATAGGTATAACTCGGCAAGCAAAATTGAACTATCCTAACAGAGATTGAACTTTCCGCAAAGAACAAGACGGTGCCGCCATAACTTCTTCTATCACGGACTGTAACTTAACAATTTTATCAGAGGGTAAACGACAACAACCTTCTATTGTGTCAATTTCTATACCTAAAAACGCCAAGCATGTGGCCGGGCCTTCCGTTTTATCTGCAGCTACTGGCACACCCATCACCCGAAATAACGCTTGCGCTGCATACAATGTGTCCTTACAACAAGGGGAATTGGCTGGACCTATAAACAGGAAGTCATCCAGATAATGCGCTATGCAGCGGTGTTCCATCCCTGCCCCGACACACCAGTGGAGGAAGGAACTGAAAACCTCAAAATATGCGCATGAAACTGAACAACCCATTGGCAGGCATCGATCTACATTGTACTCGTTCTGTATTTTAAACCCCATATATTTAAAGGACTCGGGGTGTAACGGGAGGAGGCGGAATGCAGATTCTATGACTAATTTAGCCACCAGCGCTCCCTTGCCGAATACTCTCACTAAGCTCAATGCATCATCAACGGACTGGTACACCACTAAGCTAATTTTAGGGTCGATCGCATCATTAACTGACTTGCCCGCTGGATGAGATAAATGCTGAATCAATCTAAATTTTCCTGGGGTCTTTTTAGGCACTATTCCAACCGGGGAAATGACTAAATCTGGAATAGGTGGGGAAGAAAAGGGGCCCACCATGCGCCCCAGACCTATCTCCTTTCCAACGTTCTCCGCCAGAATGTCAGGGTGTACATACGCGGAACGAAGGTTCCTGGCGGCGGTCCCCGTCACCCACTTTCAATGGGGAGGCGAAAACCTTCCCTAAGGAAAGAGGCCTGGGCCGCATCAGGGTAAAGAGCCAGCCATCTACAAAAGATTGGGAATATAATGGGAGAAACCGCCTTAGACAGCACCCCCCCGCCCCTCCCCGTCCCCTACCGACGCCAGCGGCGCCCATAGGGCAATCTTTGAGGGGATGGCTTCCTCTACAATTGGAGCACGCGTGCCTGTATCGACCCTCTACCGCATGAGGAATTATTAAAGGCAAAGCATCGGTTTTTTGAAGACTGGGGAGCACCTCGTCTCCCCCCGTACGGAAACCTAGTTAACTGCGGAGGGCTGTACCCCATGTGCACCCCTCCCATTTGGGCTCTATTCAACCTCATCCAAATTTCTACATCCTTATAGGCCAGGGGCATATAACGTTGGCCATGCACTTTTTCACAATTTTTTTTTATCATACATCCGCCAGGTCCCTGGACGTTCACGACTATGCATTTCGTTAATCAAATGGAGATATTTCCAGACGTCTATAATTGCTTCTTGTCTCGTTTCCAAACACGACAAGCCGAAAAAAAGCAATACCCGGTTAGCCAGTTAGAAAAGTTTCTGTACGTGTCCTCACCAACTCCCCCTCTTGTGCGTGCAGCTGCCAACTATCTTTCTGTATCTGCTGTTAGCTCAAAGATATCCACATAGTAACCCCGCTTTATCTTATCCCTTACGCTGCGCTTAATTGCTATCATCAACGCTGTGTTCTCACATTTAACTAGCGGGCCTCCTGATTGTGTGGGGGAAGTGGTTTCCAACCGATCCCTATGTTTCCTCTTACTTTCTCCAAAATGATTGTTAAGTATTTTTATTAGCTTGCGCTGACCCTGTCTAGGGGAAGACAAAACTGATTCATCAAAGGTAGTTGAAATGGTTGAACTAGACATGGGTATATTGCATATCGTGGAACACTCATACTCACCGGCTGCTCCCTCCGCCTCCTGACGAACTGCTCCTGCTCCTCCCTCATCCTCCGAACCAATCTGCTGGGCTCCCTGTTGCGTTGCTGCATGCTCTGAAGAAGCGCTGGCCCGCCGTCGTCCGTCGGCCATGCCTTTGAAGACAACTGCTTCTGTGGAGCTGGATGAGAAGACACGTTAGCATGCGGGGGAGAGAGATTGTGCAAAGTTTGAGGCGGGACCCCTGCTGGGGCAACTAAGGAGGGTGCGCCTATGAGATGACCCAAGAAACCAGCGGGTGGAGGGACACCATGACCCCTATCACATTGCCGTTCTGACAGAGGGGGCTGTGGATCCATACCAGAAACACCAGCCGTATTATAAAAGGAGGGTCTAGGATAGGATTGAAGGTACTGACCGGATGGAGAAGGGTAGGGGGCCAACCAATTACTACCTCCCTCTAACATGGGTCTATAACCCCTTGGGGGGTATGGCAGCGACCCAGAGGTGGCCATACTGTCTACTACGGGCCGATTGAGCAACGCCATGGAAAAGGCCAGCTGCCAGCTATGTCTGAGATGCCCTGAGCCCGGCTAACCGGTGTACATGTGGTAGGGGCCTGCTGCTGAGACATTTCCCTATTCCTAGGGGAAAAAATAACCGGGGCTGGACCCAGCAACCCCCTGGCCTGATTGGATGAGAAACCCGTCCCAGCTTGAATAACAGATTCCAATGAGAAAATCAGAGGGGAGGCTCCGGAGGATGGGGTATCCCTGGACTGAGGCAACGGAAGGGAGGGAAGGGAATTAGCCGCCAGTACTCCATGAAGAGCTGGCAAAAGGGGTAACATACCCTGTTGTGTCATGTTTTGTGCCTGTTGTTGGGAGAGATCCAAAGGCTGAAGACTAGATGGAAAGGGGGTAGAACTGCTACCCGCCCCCCCAAAAAAAATTTGTTCAGCCAGCGGGGTCAGAGGGTCCAAAATGACCGGCCCCAACCCCCTGTAACGGGACCCCCGCCCCTGTGCCCTGTCCGAAATGGTAATGTCCCCAGCTAGCCCCGCTTTGGTGACTGGAACCTCCTGCCAACTATGAATGGGAACCACCGGGCATGAAAGGGTTAAACCCGGGGGCCGAGGGTGTCCCACAGCCACAGGAACATGGGAAGGAGATCCCCTGCCCTGGGCTCGCGCTGCCTGCCGGCACCGCCTGACGGCTCCACACACGAGCAGCCTTGCCGCCCGCTTCGGAGCCCTTGCTCTCCTCACGTGACTCGGTTCCACCCCGCGAGGTCCTCTCGCGGCGGCCGAGTCACGTGACTTGCGCCTGACATCGCCATCCCCGCCTAGTGCGCTCGCACCGGATGGACCCGGTGCCTCAGCCTGGACTCGGGAGGGGAAGGGGGGAATAACGGGGGGAGCAGGGTATGGGGAAGGAGCGGCCTCCGCTGCGAGAGGAGGGGGGAACCAGCCAGCCTGGCAGGTATAGACCTGGACTGCCTGGGACGGGGTGAAGCCATGGGAAAAGAAGATAAAGCTGAAAAAGGATAGGGGAAGGTATAACAAACTACTGTGGAAAGGAGGAAAGAGGGCAGAAAACAATCAGAAAAACAAAATATACAAGAAATAAGGGAGTAGAGATACTACGCCTGATGCTGCTAGGTATCCAGATCCAGGAAACAGGAAGATCTCTCCTTCTCCAACTGCTTGATATATCTTTCCACGACACTCCCACCTCCTCACCATTGGCTGATTTCATCACAGACTTAACCCACAATGGTAAGTAACATTATCAGCTCACAACACATGCTTTTAAACTCCCTCGGCTTAATGGCCTCTCTCATACTTTTGCCAGAAGGTAGAGGTTGTTTGTGAGGAATAAGTTGTGTATGGAGTTAAGTCTGTTACATGCAATGTCTGTGCATTTCATAGGACACTTTTAAAGGACTTTGAAAGAGATGGTAGCCAGGTGACATGATTAAAGTTAGCTGAAGTTCTGTAGTGTTCTGAATAAGTTATACGTGTATGAGGGACATGGGGGAAACATAGATTCCCCACCTAACAGAATCAGAAAGAGAGAAAGATAGGAAAGATGATTGTAAGATATATAATTTTTTATGTTCTAGTGGCAGGATGAGGATGTTACATTTAGTGATTCCAAATATGAAAAAAGTTCACAGGTGTTAAATGGGGGGAGGGGGGATATTGTGGAATAGTGAGGGGGCAATAGTGAAGGGGTGTGTGTTGCACGGTGGTTGAAGGTTAATATAGTTATAAAGATAATGCCTTGAAGAATACTAATAAATGCAATTGCAAAGGTATTGGGATTTAAGAATAAAGAGCAAGAAACTGCGGCAAATAAACTTAAGAAATAAGAACGGAATGCTGAATTTAACAAAAAGTATAATAAAATCTGTAGGCTGTGTCTCTAGGCATTAGTTAGTACTCTGGGGTCAAAAGTTAAACTGGTTGAGTACGCCCATCTGATGTAAGTGGGGAGGGGAGATAGTTATAAATAGGATGGGCGGAGAAAAAAATCACTCTCTAGAGTTCCTGGTTTTGGCTGAGTATCCTTGCTCTCCCTTCCTGTATCTTGTGTGTAACTTTTGTGCCTTATATCCTTTCTTTCATTGTCTCTATTTATCCTGTACATTTTGTTCTTCCTTTTCCCTATACTTTCTTTTAAGTTTTCTTTTTTTTTTCTCATAAATGTTTAATAAATGAAAGAAAGATATATCCCTGTGCCCCCTTCCAGCCTCGGACTGGCCCAGCAGGCTACCGGTCAAACCACCGGTAGGCCCGGCCACACCCCCTTTCACAAGTGGGCGGAGCTTACCTGGAGGCCCCTCACGTCGTCTCCGCTGCTCAATTGCGATCGCAGCTGTGATCGCAATTGAAAGATGACTGGCTGTCACTGACAGCCAGTCATCTTTCACATGCGATCGCAGCTGCGATCATGTGACCCGCCCCCTCCCCCTGTCAGCTGATGTTCCCGCGCCGCTGAAGGGAGAAGAGCAGAGAGGCTGCAGAGATCAACTTTTGGGTAAGTAAGTATATTTTAACCAGTTGTTTATATTGTTGCATATTTGTTGGCAGGCTGAACTTTCCAAACATCTTCACTAAGATAGAAGTATAGTATAACATTAGCTTCGCTAGTTGAAAAGGTCCTCGGTGTGTGTGTGTGTAACCAGGAAGGGCTTCTCTTACAGCCTAGGGCTAACTTACGATCCTTAGAAGTAATGTGAAAAATTATAATATATTGCCTGTAGGAGTTGTGTTTGAAGAATATTTAGAAGAGAGTTGATCATTCTACGTTGTGTTAGATGTTTACATCGCCAGATCACTTGGCTGAATGCATTATGGGAGCCCCAGAATCATATTGTCTGTACTTGGATTATATGAGAGAAGTCTGTTCTGTTCACCCTGTAGCATCCCGATTGTTTAATATAGTTTCTGTCCTGTTAGAGTTTTAAACATTGGTGTTCAGAAATGCCTGGAATTCAGTTATTACACCGTTATTGGCAGGACCCATAGTGGATGTTGAATGGGTATGTCATTTTTTGCTAATAGAACTTGAGGTGTCTTTGATTTTCATTGCAGAGTAGATTGTTATGCACCAATTGTCTTAAACTAGCTATGTGACTTTTATAGGGGTTGCATAACTAATGAAATGCAAGAAATAAACTGTGACATTGTTGTGGCAAAATCATAATACTGTTAAGTCCGTGATTGAGTGTGAAATGTCACTGTGTAGGTATTCTAAAACATACGGGCAAATCTAACTGTGATTCTGCGAGGATGAGCGTTTCTGTCGTGGTGACTAGTTACTTTGAAATCACAAGGAGTCTTTTGTTTATAAACTGCACTAAGGTGCTATCTGTCCTTCGTGGACTGACCACTCCCCCTCTTGTGTCTGGTCCTGCCTCTATGATGGCTGACCACACCTCCTTTGGTGGGTCCCTAGTGTTGCATTCCCCGGTGGGCCCTTCATGCCCCAGTCCGACACTGCCCCCTTCATATCTTTCCTTGCCATTTGTATAACACCCCACCCCTACTTTTGCCCGCTCATTTCCCTCATCAGCCCCTCTTGTTTCCTTACCTTATTATCAGCTCACGTGCTTACACTTGTATCCCCTACCCCAGCTTCCACCCACCCTAGTTCCTACCAGTGGAGTCCTCCATTCACCATCCAGGAGGGTGAGTAGCTGGCACTCCCTCCCACCTGTGTGGCCCGACCAAAGGGTTATCCATCCGCCCGGGTCTTGCGTCATTTGATCGGAAGTGATGGCCATCACTTCCGGTCCCTAACTTCTGATGTCAGCAAGTCCCGAGTATAACACAGACTCGGGGTGCACCGGCTGGACACAGGTGCAGACACGTCAAAAGGAGGTCAGGTACGGTGGTTAGGGGGATGGCTCCCCCCTGCCGCAACTCAGGACAATACGTCCTGTGGCACATTTAATACTGGGGGAGTAGCAGTGCCCCCCAGCGAGGTCATGAGACGGACGGGGTGGCTCCCCCTTCTAGGATGGAGTCTAGGCAGAGGCATCACAAGGTAGCTGCGACAAGTGTTTATATCCCACAGCAGCTGAAGATGGGCAAGTCACGGATAAGGGTCCTTTTGGATCAGTCGGCTGTTATGGCTAGGGGGGAGGTGGCAAGGTCATCAGACAGGGAATCGAAGGCCAATCCCTTGGCTGGGGAAAGAGACTTTACCCCCACAGCACAGTCAGGAATCCGCAGGTAGATCCAAAAGCAGGTGACTTTGCAGACGTGGATGATCGATATGCAGGGTCAGTGAGCCGCAGTAGCCGGTCTTCTGCAGGGTTGGTAGTGTAAGGTCGGTTTGTCTATTCCGAGGGTGGTTCTGTTTGTTCAGGTGATATTGATATGTTTGATTTACCAGATGATCGTCCTATTTTGTCTGAATGCTATATTCTAGTATGAAATCTTCTGGATCTGATGCGTGCCTCTGGAAGTGGTGTATGCCAGGCGATTTGTCGCGTGTGAGGACAGCAAAGCACCAAGGCGGGCTGAGTGCTACAGGGGATCCCGACTCACTGGGGATGAAATGGTGTGCTGCGCTAACACAGCAGTATTTCAAGGTGTTCGGGTCTCGATGCGGAATAGGATATACAAAGGCAGTTATATTGACATATTCACTGTGACCAATAAAGCCAAGAAGACTATGACAGGGGTGATGGACCAAGGAGGGTAGCAGTGAGTCAAGTTATAAGACTTACAAAAACTGACTTACAGCAGCATAACTGTGGGTGCTACCTTGAGTTGTGTTCTCGAGAATGGATGGACATGTTGAATTACTTACACATAATCCATGGAATGTACACGTCATCCCGCCCAGGGTGTGGCTAGTCTTTGATGGGGTATTTCGGGAGAAATATGATAGCCATCCCAGTTTAATGCTTGACTAGCGGGATGTGGAGACATGGTTAAAGGTGCCCCTGGATTTCTGGAGTGATGCTTTCCCGGCTGCGATGGGGCACCAGCCGCCTATACGGAGCAGGACTGGCGCAGCCTTTCTCAGTAAGGGCCGTTGTTTTCCTTTAATAGAACCAGTTGCTTACGCTGGCCGGCGTGTAGGTACGCCCACACCTGCTTGCATTACGGGAATGGACTTCCCTCCAAGTCTTGTTACAAGCTCATCAGAGGGGGTGGAGCGGGTAACATGCATGCCCCCAATGCTGCAGAAGGCAGAATCCCATAGAGATCGATACAGTCTTGGGCTTTTGTGGGCTCCCCTTGGACAAGGTTAAGAAGTTACACACATTGATAGCTGAGGTACGGATATCCTCAAGAGTGACGTTGAAGCAGGCCCAATTTATGCTTGCGCTTTTCAACTTCTCTTGCCATGTTATCCCCATGGGACAGGTTTTTTGTAGGAAGCTGGAGCAGTCAACATCAGGATAATCAGGATGCATGCGTCCTCACTGTAGGATCACTCTGTCTGCGGAGATATTAGTTGATTTGGCTGTTTGGAATAGGTTTTTTTGCAAGACTTTAATGGAGTGTGTTTGTGGCCCGTGCCTCAGTGTCCAGTAGGGAGTTGGGGCTATATATGGACACAGTAGGGGCTTATTTAGCTGGGGATTGGTATGCTGCACAGCGGCCCGGTGAGTGGGTGCGGTTCGGCTGGACTGCTAACCTTGTACTGTTGTAGCAGTTTAATTGTTGGTTTCCAGGTTTGCCGGGAAATAAATTGTTTTCTGGTGAAATCACCTGGGAGTGGTGTATGCCATTAATCGGCAGAGTGCGATATCTCCACCAGTGATTACTTTGTTGCAGAGGCTGAAATTGCAGTGCTTGCTATGTGATATTTGCTTTCGGGCATGGCATTTTCCTGGCGTTAATAATGCGCTGGCGGACGCTTTATCCCGGGGCAGTGGGATAGGTTTAGGTTTTTTGTGCCCTGGGCTTTCCTAACGGGTTCCCCGTGTCCCGCTTATGTCTGGCAGATAGTCCAGCCGGCATAGAAGGTCGTGGCTGGTGCATGGTGATGGTTTTCTCCTTATCAGGTATTAGTTTTCTATATTTAAACGAACATTGGTTGCGCTCGGCCTAGATGCCTCTCATTTTGACATTCAGAATACGGGTGGCAACGTCTGCAGCAATTGCAGGTGCTTCTGGACAGGCTATTAATGAGCTGTGCAGATGAAAGCCGATGTTTATAAACGTTATATACGGCATTCTCTACTTTCTTGAGATTTCTTTCTTTGCTTCTTCCTGCTGTGGTGACACAGGGTTTCGGCTGCTTGGTGCCTTTGGAAGCAGGGCGCGAAGGGATTTGTCCAATTTTTTCTCTAAAAAGTGGGCCTGATTGACACTTAGCGCTACAAGATTGTATGGTTTTATCTTCGATTGTGTCTCCTGCTTCCCCTTCTTCTTTCGCCTTGTGAGTATGTACTTTTCTGGAGGATGTTTTGCTGTTGCTGGCTGAATGCAAGGTTCTTCTCTTGCCTTGCTATCTCTTTCTCAATTTCACTTTCTTTTTCTTTTCGTGGGTCTCTGACCAGAGTCCCTTTTTTCTCCCACCGATTGAGTTACTGCTGTTTATGTAGGCTGATCTATGTTGATTTTCTTCCTGCCTTACAGACCATTGGACCCTGCTGAAGATGTGGGTGTTGGTGCACTCTTATGTACATTGGGCTGCTTTGCATAAGGCAGCTAGAGAAACTTCTGCTTTCCCGTGCCTGTAGTGATATCATGGATAGGCCATAGGGGTCTATGATGGCCTGGGTTTAGGGGCTCTTACAGGAGGAGATAGCTCAGGGTTCGTAAAAAGATTAATTCAGTCACTGCACATTTGACCCGCTCTTTAGGTGGTCTGCAGATTGAGAACCTGCACATTAGATTTCAGAACCCCTTTTCTCTATAGGCAGGATGGAGTGCATTTGAGCAATACAGGCATCGCTTTGTTTATAATAGAAGTTTTAATAGAAGAGTTTAGAATAGATTTGATAGGTGTAGGTATGGTGGCGGGCCATGGCTCTTGAGGATCCAGGCGTGGCCGGAAAAAGCAGTAGTCGTGCGCACAGTACGGTAGTGGGCACACTGAACCATCCTCTCTTAGAGCAGTCGATTATAGTCTCGGTCCAAGTACTGCCTTGGTGGGTAGACTTGTGGATGCATTCCTTTAACCCAGAAGGCTTGCGATTTCAGTAGTGCCCAGGACAAATGTCCCGGAACAAGGTATGTGTGTCTGGGGTAAGAGTCCAGAATTTTTGGTGGTTGTCCCTTGGTTGATGCTGGGACTTCCTGGTTGCCTTGCAGAAGTCGTACTCACTGCTCCTTCTCCACCACTATACTTGAACAAAGTTATTCAATTTGCCACACTCAGTTGTTTAAAATATTCTAAGTAGTTAAAGGCTTAGAATAGGTGAAGTAAGAGATATCAGCCATTAAGCATTTTATGCACAGAGAAAAATAAAATAAACAAAAACTACCTAGTTGCAATGTCCAGTGCAGTTAGAGAAGAAGTGCAGAGTCAGGTTGGAGTAGATTATTTCTGGATGTCTTCAGCTGTTGCTCAAATCTTGTTCTGTTGTGTTGTTTAACTGTGTATTTCCTAATACTTTGTGAGAAAATCCACTTAGTATAGAAAACTCCAACACTTCACACCCCCAAAATTTTCCCCTTAGTGGTTCTCGACCAATTGCGTTTTAAGATCTAGGGCTAAATGTATTAAAGTGCGAGTTTGCCAGCGTGTTTAAATCGCGGCAAATCGCGATTTTGACACTCATGTTCAAAATCGCTGGTCATCTCTGGTGATTTTGAGCGATATAAACACTCCCGAGTTTAGCTAACTCTCCTGTGTTTGGCAAACTCTCCTGTGTTGTAACAGTGAGTTGTAAACACATCACTGTTACACTGCCCTGTCATACAGCTGCCAGAGCTCCGGCAGCTGTTAAAATGTTAAAGAACAGATAAAAGTTGAAAAAAAAAAAAGCGTGAGGTCCCCCCGCTATTTATGCTTAACCCTAGTGCTGCCTGACTAGTGCTGGTCCCGTGAAAATCGGGGAAAAATTTTGCGTGGGGTTCCCCCGATTTTCACTTTACCAGCACTAGGCAAACCAGCCAGGGTTGGCGGCACTATAGCAGGGAGACGCAGCAGGGGTCCCCCTGCCATAATGACTAACCAACCCTAGACTGTTCAGCGCTGGGCTGGATTCCCTAGGGAGTGGGGTCTGCTGAAAAAAACGAGCGGGCCCCCACCCCCTAGAATGAACCAGCCCAGTGCTGATAGCACTAGGGCTCTTCCTACCACCCCTGGGCTGTGGGTAGTAGGGTAATACGGCGTAAAGTAGTAAAAAAAACAAACTGACACCAATTTTGTTTGTGGAACTACAAGTCCCAGCCAGCCAGGTTGCCAAAAACAGTGTGGCCATGCTGGTGCTTGTATAACTACAAGCACCAGCATACCCACGGCAGCCAGGGCATGTTGGCACTTGGAGAACCACAAGTGCCAACATGCCCTGACATCCCTGGCTTGCTGGGCCCTGTAGTTCCACAAAGAAAAAAGTTTACAAAGCCACAACACCCTCTTATAAACCACATACATTTATTAAAAATAATAAAACCCACAATAAAGACACTAACCACCCTCTTTTAAACCACAATTATTTATTAAAATAATAAAACCCAAATACTTACCAATGATGCCTTCTTTCTTGCTTCAATGTCACTTATTATTTGTAAATCCATCTTGCCGGCTTGCCCCAGTCCCAGCCATTTGTACCTCCATAAGGGAATCTTTGCCAACAGGAACTCTTCGCCCAGAAGGGGCACATATTTGTACATCCCGACTCTTTAGTGTTGCTTGAAGATAAAAAATAAAAAAAAAACAGGAGCCGCCGCAAACACCTCCTACCTAGTAGGAGGTCCGTTTCGCAATGCTCTTACGCTGTTTGCGTAAGAGCTAACTATTTTCCCACGCTAGTGGGGAAATCACATAATACTGTATCTAGCACTTTCGCAATTAACGTAGCGCATTGCGCATGCGCTACGCTACTTGCGTAACCTGTATTTACTGTATTACAGGTTACGCAAGTAGCGTAGGGCATGCGCAATGCGATTTTGACAGAAGCACAACTCTGGCGATTTTGCATGAAATCTCAGCTTCATACATCGGCGAGTTTCAACTCTCCTGAGAAAATCGCTGGAGTTGCAAACTCGCAGCTTGATACATTTACCCCCTAGTGCTTTCCTCTAAACTAGTCAGGATGTGAAGGTAGAATTTTTAACAAGTCTTTGCCCTTTAGTGGAATCATCCACAATTTACAGATTTTTTTTTTGATCTTTTTAGCAGTTTATTATAAGGAAAATATTCCCTTTTCTCAGTTTCAGAGTTTTATGTTTAATTTGTAAGTATACAATACTAGTCGAGGATCATTTATTACCATCCATTTTTTTATGTTGGTTTTTCTTAGTAATGTTATTGTAATGGATATAAATGCACTATAGATTCTTTTATAATTTATTTATGCTTTGTGACAACTAAAAACGTAATTCTAGGTATTGTTGAGAAAGAGACCAAAAGGCTTGCAGATTGATGATATTGTAATACTATAAGCAGATTTGACTTTGCAACCAAGTAAGTAGACAAACAAAATAGGGAGTATTCCGGAGAAGAAGTATTCCGTATTCTCACTACTCCTAACTTTTTGTATAAGGGGCTTTTTACCCATCTGTAAAGTAAACATATTCACAAGTGGACATTACTCTTTGTTCAGGTTGAGGAAATAACGCTCTATGTAGTTTCACCAAGTATTACAATACCGTTACCAATTGGAAATTGGAGCCTACTACATTAAATTGTTTTTTTGTGTTTGTTACATAAACACCTGATATTTACCTCCAGGGGAAACAGTATACCTTTACTTATGAAGATTTTAACAACAACAGTGTCATGATGAGAGCATAAATCTGATATGCTGAAATAGAATATTGGATGTCAGGACCCAAAATAACTCTTGGCATGAATACCTGATCGTCAATTCAGATAAAGGTGTGACCAAACGAGCCCAGGAGCAGGTAATTGAGTTAAGCAAACCCTGTGTGAAGAGACCAGCTTTAGATATGCAGATCACAGACATCCATTGTATTTGATCATGTATTTCCCTAGCTAATTTACTTCCTTTCAATAGGTAGTGTAAACACAAACTAACTCCTGGGTGTAAATTGGAGAACCATATGCCTAGAGGAGATCCTGGTAGACAGCATGTGAAAGCCTATACAGGTATATAGAAATGTGAACTTGAAAATAAATTAATTCATTTTTCATATTTTGGGAAATCTGGATGCCACTCTGTACTGAGGGGCAAAAAACACACAAGGGTCTTGAAAGATAGATACCCACTACACAGGGAACAGCCATAGGCACATGTATTTCAGGATGAGATTGGATATTGTTGTAATTCCCTTATGTTTGGTATTTAAACGTGCAGGAGATTATGACCGGTTTATTGAGGGGGGTGTTATTTTTCTGAGGTATATCTGTGAAGAATTACCAACAGGTCAAAACTTAGGAATAGTTTGACCAAACCTGAGGTAACACCCAGGGGACATTTCCGCCCTCCCACATTAGCATTCACGCTGCCCCTGTGAATGCCTTCCCATTTGAGTTTGCTTAAAACCCTGTGTCTGGAGGAACAAAGGGTCAGACTTCTGGGGAAATCAAGATACCTTGATAAGCTGTCCAACTTCTCAGCCAAATTCCTCTTGGCCAGATGCAATTAATGTAAGTGCAAATCTGAATGTAATCCTTTTTATTTTAAACTGTTTTTGCTTGTTATGTCAAACTTATTATTTGTTTATTCATTATTTTTCTTTATATCTGAATGCCCTGTACCTTTTGTATATTAAATCTAAAATTTAATAAGTTGCCTCCTTGATACTCTAAAGAATCCATAGCCTGTTTAGCAGAGAGATTGCTAGTCCATGTTACCCTGTGTGTGATTTGTTGATACATTTGATTAACAAGCTGTGTGTGCTTGTATTTACATTTGTGTAACAGTCTGGAGAGGTGAAGAGTTAACCCTGTGTGTGCTGGTGTGAGTCTTGCTAGTTTGTGGAACTAGAAGTCTGTGTGCCAGTGTGAGATAGAATATTGGGGTCCTATTGCCCGTACCCAATAGGTGGTGGCAGAACCTGAAGTGTCCGGGGGTGTGAGAGCGCTGTGTTTGGGGGCGATTCCGTAGGTCTAGAACCCGTGTGAAAGGTGAGAGAGACTGCGGGCTGAAATCGTGTGTGACCTCATACAGCAAACACCCCAACGTCACGGCAGCTGGGAGCGTCGTCGTGACATATTTGACTTTATTCTGGACATTTTTAAAGACTTTAAACTGCATATTGTTGATACCTCTTTCCACTGCCCAGTAAACCTTTCTAACATGTTTAAACTTAATACAGTAATTCATTAAAAAGCAACTTGGACACAGATGTAAGTTTGGCAAGAGCTAGTTCAGTTTAATTATAATAAATTAGTGGTCTAGAAAGCAAAATGTGAGAGAGCTAAAACAATTAAATACTGAACCAAACAAGTGGATGGCTAAATTGCCTTGAATCCACTAAACCAAGGAGCACCTCCCCTACTGCATGACTGGTGATAAATCTGGTGCCAGAGTGACCACACCCCTTCTGGACTCACAATGAGGTGCCTACACAAAGCAGGTCAAGGGGTCCCCCATACAAAATGACCAAGAGCCACCTTTACCTCGAAGGTGGCAGTCACCTGCAGCCAATCAGCGACAGCGCCGTATATATTGTTATGTTCGTATTGTTGCTACCAATAAATATTGCCGATGCAATTAATGTGGTTCCAACGCACAAAGATATTTAAAAGCAAAAGATAGCAGCATTACAGCAAACCATGATGCTGTGTAAGAAAAATAATAACATAATACAGGAAAGCATAACCGAATACATTACGCACGCGCACCCTGAGCCCGGGTCCAGATTCAGTCTTGTAGTCTGCAGTCAAAAAGAGAGCTTAAATACTGTCCCAGGGGCTTGCTCATATACAGTTTGAGTTAACAAAAAACAGTTACAATGTCACAATGTACACAAACATAAACTATGGTCTTTCTTCATTGGTCCAGGGGTCAAGTCAGTCCAGCACAATGCAGATCATAGGTCAGTTCAAATAATTCCTCTCCAAAGGAGGGGACAGCTCACTCCAACAGCTGAGCACATGTTGTGCCTGAGGGAACTGACTTAATCCAGTTTAAACCAACCTATAAACATGTGCTGCCTACAGAATTATAGAGTATCAGTCTTATAATAATCATAACTATGGATCTTTAGGTGTGATCGCTACTTTGTTGACACCGGATTTCATCTGGTAAAATGAGGAATGATATAAGACCAAACACCATACATTTCTTAGGACCTGAACCATAAATACCTTTAATGTAAATTTATCTTTGTATACATAATGTTTAAGTCTTACTAATAAACTGATGTGAGTTTGAACTTTATTAAGTGCATTCTATTTGCAAATGTAAGTGTAAATGTAAGTGTGTTGTTTTCCTGTGCGTTTGCGTTATTAGATGTGACGTACTAATCTTCCACAGTATTAATTGCTGATTGCAATGCTTCCCTGCCAACTGTGCCTTCTCTGTATGAAGGGAGAGGAAAAAGTTAATACCATGAAATAGAATGCAGCAATAATCAAGGTATTAATGCAAGGACAGGAGAGGGGGATTTTGTTAATTCGAAGAGGCAGGTCAACAACCTAAGGAGAGTTTTATATGAAACCCCAGTGACCTCCCCCATGGGTCCCAGTTGCTTTAAGAGGCTTACAGAAAAAATGTAACCCTTAGTAGGTGTCTTGTGTATACATTGCACAACCTTCATGAGCGCTGTATGTATTAGACACTGATTGCAAACAGCCCACCACCAAAAGACCTATGAAAACCCCCTAACTTTCAGTAAATCTGTTCAATGAACAGTCACAAAAATCTTCTTCAGTGAGTTTAACCCCATCTTGCCTGAACAAGGGAGCCAATTAAGTAACATTTAATTATCAATGTCCGAGAGTCTCAATGACAGTGACCATCAGCCCTAATTATTTTAGTTAGATGTCTATTATTTTGGTGACTCCTCATACTGAGGGCATGAATATTATCCACTCATCTGAAAGGTGTACCCAATAATGCTTAAACTAATGACATGGTCCACAGCAATAAAGGGGTGTGCAATTACCATTTCCGCAAAACTTCTTTACAAAAATGCCAGTGGACCCGATCAGTTTGCAGAAATCACCCAGTGCTGGAGTCACTAACCATCCCATCCCATTCCATCCCATCAGAAGATCCTAGGGATATATCTAGGTGCAGATTGGCCACAGGCCTTACCGGGAACATTCCCAGTAGGCAGATGGCCCAACGAGGCCGACTAATGCATCACTGTGCTTTTTTTTGTTTATGTATTATTTTTTTATATATATTTTTTTAGTTATATCCGGCACAGAACGCATGTGGGTGGTGGCGACCAGCGTTTGGGTGATGAGTGGGGGTGGCACCTGAGCAGGGGGGCTGGATGGTGATCAAAGGATCACATCCTATTGCTGAGTCGGAGAGCGCTACGCATCCATCAGTGATGACATCACCACAAGTGCAGATCCTGTATGTCAGCGCAGGGGGGTGGCATGAAGGTTGGACGGCACCTCTGACTTCCTGACTTTTGACTTCCTTCACATGAAGAAAAAGGACATGACATAGAAGGTATGTTAGCTCTGTCTGCCTCTAGCTCCTATCTGAATATCCAGTGTCAGCATAATTAATCACTTGAAAAGTGGAGAAAAAAAAACAATATTGTCACTACACAAACTATTGCAGATACAGATTTACATGCTCTCTCTACCTGCAGACAATAATTGTTGATAGTCCTCTACTTCCTGTACTTCGCTATACAGACCAGTGTTGTCCAACAAGCAGAAACATGTTTTGGTCTCCCACCATCCAATTTCTATAGGCTCAGTGGTGGGCAACAGGTGGCCCTCTGAACCTTCACCTGTGGCCCTCAGGGGAGGTATTTTGCGATCAAAAGGATCCACTGTTGTGCAGTAAATGGAGAGATACAGGCAGCAAATTGTGAGGCTGCCTGTTACTGAGTACACACACTGGACACACTCATACAGGGACAGACAGACTGGGCGCACTCTTACAGGGACAGACAGACTGGACGCACTCATACAGGCACAGACAGACTGGACACACTCATACATAGACAGACACACTCATACAGGGACAGACACATGGGGCGCACATGTACAGGGACAGACATACACATACTGGGACAGACAGGCTGGACACACTCATACAGGCACAGACAGACTGGACACACTCATACATAGACAGACACACTCATACAGGGACAGACACATGGGGCGCACACCAACAGGGACAGAAACACTGAGCACACTTATTCAGGAACATACACTCTGGGAACACATATACAGTCTTTTGATGAAACTGAGGAAGGTAATGATGGGGTTAATGAATATGAATGAAATGAATTGATGATGTGGAGATTAATAATTAAACTGGACGAGGGAGTTAATGATTATAAAGAGGGTAATGATGAAGGTTTTTTTATGATAAGGCTGGACTTAATGATTTTGAGGATGGGTTAATTCATGATCATGATGTGCTCTTTGTATTATATGGGGTCATTAGGATGCTTGGGCTAAGGGTACTGTGAGGCCCTCCCTTGATATATATATATAATAGAGCATAATATAAAGCTGTGAGGCCCCCCACCATGAGGCCACCCCCCGATCGCTTACCTCCTATTCCTGATCCGTTCTTTCTTCACTGTCTGCAGGCTGCAGGCAGCAGGCGTTCTTCCATCACTCCCTGTAGTGCTTCTTGCTGAGGAGATCTCATGAGAGTAAGACTGTGACTCATAGTCTCATTCTCACGTGATATCCTCAGTAAGGAGATTACTACGCACCACAGAAGCACTACAGTGACAGCAAGCAGCTAACAGCATAACATTTGCTGTTAGCTGCCTGCCATTCTCCTTGACAAGCTGACAGTCGGAGTCGGGGGCAGGGAAGCCCCTGACCTGATGAATGCTGGCAGGCCCCCCAGATGTCCGAGGCCCCAGTTAGGCCTCGGGTTAATCCGGCCCTGAATGCTTTGTCTACCTGCATGTTAGCTGTGACAGATGGACTCTGCCTAACATTGCGTATTGCATTTGACTTGCCTAAAAACAGTTGTAACAAGGGCTAATGAAGTGCTAACTCCACCTACTACTTGCCCCATCTACCATTTACTTAGTCTGGTCTACATGAGGCCACCTTCAGAATTTTTTCCAGGGCCACTGATAAGCCCTATGCCCATCATTAGGGAGGAAAGAGCCCACCTAACCATGTCACCACCCTGCACCTTAAGCTGTGCGGCTCTGCACCTAGTTAGTTTAGCAATCAGATGAGTGTTCAATTCCTTAATCATATTTTGAGGACCCGGGCAGAATCTGAAGATCCGTCACCAGTATTAAACTAGGACGTGTTGTTTGCTGTGTATAGAAAATGCAGTGTGTGCATCATACTCACCTGAGACACACACTGTTGGTCCCATTACCAGAGGGTCCTCCTGCTGCCACATGTAGTGCTGAATGAAGTTGTTCTGCAGTCAATGCTCCACTCTTCTTCCCCCATGAGACTCTGAAGTACTAAAGTGGAAAACATGTTAGTACCTGTTAACACATGCTGTGTAAGGTGTTGGAGCCCAATAGCTGGGCAGATGAAGACAGGAAGACCAGGGGCTTGGTGAATGAGGAAACCTGAAAACTAGGTAAAGGGGAAGGGTGGGGGAACTGGCAAAAAGGGCCCCCTCCTCAATAACTGGGGTGGGGAAAGAGGCAGGATGGAAATAGCGGTGGGGGGTACATGATGTAGGGTGGTGGCTTGGTGGCTAGAAGTGAGGAGAGATGTGTTGAGAGAGCAGGGGAGGTGGCAGACAGCAACCTACATTGTGGCTAAATGGGGCATGCATGAAGTAGGGTGAGACCCCCAAAAAGAGCCCCAGGCATGAGGCCAAATGGGGGCATACTCAGATAAAGCTTTATTGGATAATACCCCCAGGTGGGCAGCAAATGGGGAATGCCCAGTAAGGGAGGCAGTGGAGAGATGAGATGTCTCCCTGCCTGAGCTCTTAAAGCAGGGGAGAATGGAGGAAGATAAAAAGGCTGAGAAGAGCGGAGAATGATAAGGAACTCAGGGAGGGGGACAACACCCCCATGTGAGCTGATTATAGGGGAACATGGATGGACATGTGATAGGGGTTAGGAAGGCCTACAGTTCGGAAGCAGAGGGGGGTGAGTAGGGAGAAGGGTGCCAAACCATTCGCACAGCATGCGGCTGTGAGAGAGACAGGCTTGCCAGGCTAGGGGTACTGTTGTGGCTGAAGCCCAAGTCCAGTGAGAGTGGGAACAGGTCATGAGGGAGTGGGGGGGCATACAGAAGGGGGCGGCGGTGCTCCTATCGAGGAGGGCAGATGTCAATACAGAGTGGGTTTAGGGGGACTTAAATGAGAAATGGGGTGGAAGTAGAGGATGAGGTACATAGGCATGGCACTTAGCAGGGAGAACAGAGACAGAAATTAAAAAAAGGGGGAGGGGGGATGTTATGGAAAGAAGGCAGAAAAGTTGAAGAAGGAGAGAGAGGAGAAAAGGCAAAGAACAGGAGAATGATGAAGCAACAGAAGAGGAGAGAGAAAGAGAAGAAACAAATTGATAATAGTTAAAACTAAAAGTGTAGAGACTGATAGTGTGCTTTTATTTCTATTACAGGTCCTCAGGATCTTGTGAGGATGAAGAGACAGAGCTACAACCTGAGGGGAGTTTTACATGAAAACCCAGGAACTTTCCCCATGGATCCTATTGGCTGCAAGGGGCTTATAGAGAAAACGTAACCCTTAGTATGTAAGAGTTTTGTCTTGTCATTATTAACATCAACTATAAACATTTGTTATAATCCATATTGAAAGAATTATTCATTGTGGTTGTTCTCGAGTGACCAAAAGCAAGCTTCTATAAATGCAGAACAACTATTAATTTTGATAACTATAGAATACCTATCTGCACACTCTGTTTACATATTTTACATATTACTTTTATAATGCACATTTCATAGTACTATGTCTGCTCAGATCACAGACTTGAAGGTAATAATGTACAAAGGAAACAAGTGATCATTTATAAAATATAATGTAAGGAAAATACATGCACAAAGAAAAGGATAGGGTGCCCAATAGTGTAGTATTTAGTAGTATATTTCAAAAATCCTTAAGGTGAAATACATATGCATATACGACTGCCAATAAATTCAAGCATATCATCATTCCAGAGTATTCATGGTCACCATAATAGGCTCCGTAATGTGCACACAGAAAAAGCAGAACAAAAACCAGACATAGTGTAATATCCTTTTAACAGGCAAAATAGTGCATACCGTTCCTAATCCAGTGTGTATATGCGTACCAGATAAAAAATAATCAAGAGCTTATCTGTATATGGTCCAATGGTCTGTAAGTAGTCCTATATTTCTTGTGACTGCCAGTGGCTGTATACCTCATACAGGGAAATCAGACCCATATGGCGCAGTGTTTTAAACACACCCCATTTTAATTCACACAAACAAGTGGTAATACACTCACATTATTCAAATAAAATAACAGCTTATCTGAAATGTTGATCTCCTGGATCTATTTTAACCCTGGATAGATTCCACTGGTATCTCCAGTAGCTCCACCACATGCAGCGATAGCATACATGAAATACAACAATATCTCAACTCGTTTAGTCTATTAATATACTAGATTTAATCAGGGGAAAAATATTAGTCCACATTCAATTGCAGCTTTTAATATACTGCGCATTGCCATTTTGTGCATGCACATTCCAGAAATCTCCGCCATTTTGCGCATGCGTCAACCTACAGTGTTGCACATGCGTATTAGGCAAATCTCCGATATAAACTCGAGCAGGCTAGAATCAAAAATGCCTATTGTTGGATGGTCCTTCACTAAGCAAAGTGCAAATGCCTATGTATATCAAAAAGTGCCAATGTAAGTATCAAATTACTCTGCAAGTCGCTTAAATAAACATTTCAAAGATGCCCCAAGTAAATATATTGCACATAATGAAAATCCAGAAACAACTAAGATCATAGCAAATAAATAATCCATATAAAATCTACATGTAATTTTTCTTTTCAATGTAAGGAATAGTGTATTTATTACGATTTGTATTTTAGTAAGAAATTAGGCATATAGTTCATTGTAAAATACAATCAATTTAGAATTTACACTAATTGCAACTGATAGAGTGTGCCATCGATAGACTTGAGTATAGGTACACAGGTAGTTGCTATAATTTAACAATTTGAAGTATTACATGTTTTGTGTAATCAATAAAAAATGTTATGTTCTATGCAATATAAAATGTAATATATATGTATATATATAAATATAAATGCCTAGTGGCGTGTGTGAAAAAAAAAAAAAAAAAGCTGCAGCGCCACCTGCTGGGCAGAGTTATACAATAACCTATATATTTCTTGAAGGAGAAGTGACAGTTGGGAGTGGTTGGTGGTTGCCGGGGGTGACAGTGGGGAGTTTTTAACACCTTAAGTAGCTTGATGAAGGATGTGGCGATGAAGATGAAGGATGAGATGATGGAGAAAAATGATGAGGTGGTGACATGTGGACAAAACCAAGTTAAAAAAGGGCGCTTGCGTCGGGAAGTAACGCTCTTCTCCTGAGGAGGCCTGGGCTAGGCCCAAATGCATGACAAGAACCATTTAAACACCTTAGGTAGCTTGATTTGACTAGAATGCATGAGTATCATGCACAGGTTAACTTGTGTATGTGTATGTGTATGTGTATGTGTATGTATATGTATATGTATATATATATATATATATATATATATATATACTGATCAGCCACAACATTAAAACCACCTGCTTGTGTAGGATCCCCTCATGCCTCCAAAACAGCTCTGACCTGTTGAGGCATGGACTACACAAGTCCTCTGAAGTAGTCTTGTGGTTCCTGGCACCAAAACGTTGGCAACGGTCCTTTAAGATCTGTAAGTTGCGAGGTTGACTCCATGGCTTGAACATGTTTTTCCTGCACATCTCACAGATGCTCGATCAGATTGAGATCTGGGGAAGGCCAAGTCAACACCTTGAAATCTTTGGGCCTGATTCCTTACTGATCTTATCTTGTGCGGAGGTTGTGATGAGTATTTAAAAAACAAACTGGGAGATAAGAAATTCGCAATTTAACAAGGAACGGAAAGATCAAAGACATGCATAACAGAATACACGCATACATAACAGAAACTAAGATGCAACAGATCTTAAGCAGTTAGTTCCACATCTTAAGATCCACTTCTTATTTAAAGATAAGAAGGTGTTATGTAACGACAAATGTTGGAGGTGCAAAGAGTTTATTTACAAATGTTAAAATTCAATCAATCAAGTGTATATTAATGTATAGAATTCTTGTCACCTTATTATTCACATTAACATTTATATAATTAGATTACATTGGACAAATGATTTTAAAGTGTTACTCAATTATATCAACACATCTTTTTAATCACTGACATGAAAAATCGTGTAATGTGTTTGAATTATTGAACTGAGCACATGCGGATACAAATGCATCTAATTCGCTAGCATAAATAAACATGCATATAAATATTATAATTAATATATGCTAAAAAATTGTGTTCTGACCGTTATAAAATGTGTAGCGTACTCTTCCATAATCGATACATAGGTGAATACATACAAACTCCACACAGAGGAAGGGCGAGTCAGGAATCAAACTTATAACTCCATTGTTGGAAGATGGATTGGCTAACCACTAAGGCAACGTTCATTTAGAAAAATAAATACATTCTATAGATTAGAGCAAGAAGCTCAATAATACAGCGTGTGTGCTACAGATGTAAGAGCTAGATAATAGTACTTCAAGAAAAAAAAAACCAACACAGCCACTCTTCCTTATTACCCAAAAATAAATGCCAGTTAAGATCAGCACGGCTACCTTAGTGGTTAGCACTTCTGTCTCACAACACAGGCATCATGAGTTTGAATACCAAACATGTCCTTAGCATCTGTGCGCAGCTTGTGGGCTTGAATCAACACAAGAGGAACTTTGGGCAAGCCAGCAAGTATTTAATTAGCAATGGGTAGAAATAGGATAGTATTTAGCACATAAGGAAAGTAATTTGTTTTTTTTATGTAACACACAAACACTTGATAGCTTTATTTTTACTCTGACCAAAGCTGATCTACAACACGCTCTACCCAAAATATAAATCTGTTCTCATATTTTAAATGTACCTCCCCCTCAGATGCAACTTTGTTCGGCCAAGGTACATTTTTTATTTATTACAATATTTTTCATGCAAAAATGATTCTGATCCACAGGACACATTCATTCACATTATCTGCTTGC
Organism: Mixophyes fleayi; assembly: GCF_038048845.1. NCBI lineage: Eukaryota > Metazoa > Chordata > Amphibia > Anura > Limnodynastidae > Mixophyes > Mixophyes fleayi. Next base: position 97,994,992 of record NC_134410.1, on the reverse strand, counting down.
TGCATATATATTATTATGAATGGCCTAAGACTTTGGAGGGGACAGGCTCCTTTGAGGCTAATGCAAGTATTGTCTGCGAATCCTTTTTCTCATCTACCGCTTTTATGTTATGTATGTCAGCTTCCCTAAAAATCAATGCAGCCAACACTTGACCACCACGGTGGCTTAGTGGCTAGCACATCTGCCTTACAGCACTGGGGTCATGAGTTCGATTTCCAACACAGGCCTTATCTGTCTGGACTTTGTGGCCTGAATAAGGGAAATAAACTTAACGAAAGAGGAACTTTAAACCTTGGCCAAACCATCTTGTGACCCATGCAAAATAAAGCGTAATGTATGTGGTATATGTGCTATTGTTATTTGCAAAAGTCACATGAAGCATATGTTTTCCAATTACATTAAAGAAAACACACACACAACCTTTTTTTTTTCATATTCAAAATTTAAATGCATCATTTTTAACAAATACAAAAAATATACATAGGAAAAACAAATTAAATGAGCCATAAAAGTGATTATAAATTAACATATATTTTTTTTCAATTTTTTTATTGTATTTCTACAGTTTTTTCATTAGTGAACCCACCAACGATGGGTTCCCTTTCTCATTCAAGGTGTTTTCTGGAGCTAGTAAAAACAAGGAAAAAAGAAACACAATTAGCATAGTTAGGTTACTTCTTAAACATAAATTAGTTCTTGAAGTATTATTTGACGGAATCAGCAGAGGTGTGAAGTGTGACGTAAGTTAAAACTGTCTGCAAAGGTTAATGGGATGGTAAACACATTAGTAGGCAGAATACAAATACTTATGGTTTCTCATATATATATATATATATATATATATAACCACACATAACCACACAAATACCAGCTGACAATGATTATTGGTAAACAATAAAATAACTTCAATAAACATAAGAATCATCTTAATAGATATTAGATTGAAAAGCTTCACAACACCCCCATCCCCATAGCGAAAAAAAAAAAATTGGTTAAAATTTATAAGACAAACAACACACTCATTAAAATACACATGACATATGAAAATGGAGATGCACTGTTATTATATCTTACAAACACAAACTTTTAAAGTGTCTATAAAAGAGTAAACTAAAATATAGCTCTCAATACAAATAAAAGACCACTATACAAAGCCACACCTGAAAAATGCACTACAGAGTCCTAACCAACTTCAAGTGTACATGTAGCACACCTTCTTCTCCTCTAAAATCGAGGCCATCCGGCTTGAAATCTCCTCCTCCACTCTCTCTTCCACCCCTCCCACTCTTCCGTCCTCCTCCCCCAACCACCTTCCCCTCCACTCCTTCCATCCCACCACCGGTGAGGAAGTCCACTCTCTCATTTCATCCTCCCCTCCCCCCACTACCTGTCCCCTGGATCCCATCTCCTCCCACCTTCTTTGCTCCCTTTCCCCCACCACCTTCTCACACCTCGCTCACCTCTTTAATCTCTCCCTCTCCACTGGCATCTTCCCCTCCTCTTTCAAACATGCTCTCGTATCCCCCATTCTTAAGAAACCTAATCTCGACCCCACTTCTCTCTCGAACTATCGCCCCATATCTCTTCTCCCCTTTGCCTCCAAAATTCTCGAGAGGCTCGTCTGCAGCCGTCTCACCTCCTACCTTTCTAAACACTGCTTCCTTGATCCTCTCCAGTCTGGTTTCCGCCCCCTCCACTCCACTGAAACTGCCCTGGCTAAAGTCACCAATGACCTCCTCTCTGCTAAAGCCAGGGGCCACTTCTCCCTTCTCATCCTCCTTGACCTCTCTGCAGCCTTTGACACCGTTGACCACCCCCTCCTCCTTCACACCCCAGTCTTTCGGCCTCTCTGGCCCAGTCCTGTACTGGTTCACCTCTTACCTTACTCACCGATCCTTCTCTGTCACCACCTCTGAGTTTCTCTCCCCCCCCCGTCCACCCTTCCAGTCGGGGTCCCTCAGGGCTCTGTTCTGGGCCCCTTACTCTTCTCTCTCTACACCTCCTCCCTGGGTGAACTCATCAGTTCCTTCGGCTTCAGCTACCACCTTTACGCTGACTACACTCAACTATACCTCTCCTCTCCTGATCTCTCTCCCTCCCTCCTCTCTAGGGTGTCCGCCTGCCTCTCTGCCATCTCCTCCTGGATGTCCTCTTGATTCCTCAAACTTAACTTTGCCAAAACTGAGCTCATAGTTTTTCCTCCCTCTCATACCTCATCCCCTTCTGACCTCTCCATCACTATCGACAACACCTCTATCTCCCCTGTCCCCCAACTTCGCTGCCTTGGTGTCATCCTTGACTCCTCTCTCTCCTTTGGTCCCCACATCCTCTCTCTTACTAAATCCTGCCGCTTCCAGCTGCGTAACCTCGCTCGCATCCAGCCTTTCCTCTCCCAAGATGCCACCAAATGCCTTATCCACTCTCTGATCATCTCCCGCCTGGACTACTGCAACCTTCTCCTCACTGGCCTCCCCCACTCTCATCTCGATCCCCTTCGATCTGTTCTTAATGCTGCCGCTAGGCTTATTTTCCTTTCTCGCCGCTCCTCTTCTGTCTCCCCCCTCTACCAAGCCCTTCACTGGCTCCCATTCCCCTTCAGAATCCTCTTTAAGCTCCTCACACTCACCTACAAGGCCCTCGCCAACTCCACTGCGCCCTACATCTCCACCCTCCTCTCTATTCATGCTCCATGCCGCCCTCTCCATTCTGCCTCTGACCATCGCCTTTCTTCCCCCTTTATAACCTCCTCCCATGCGCGTATCCAAGACTTCGCCCGCGCTGCTCCCCTCCACTGGAACAAGCTCCCTCCCTCCATCAGAACTTCCCCTAATCTGTCCAGTTTCAAACGGAGCCTAAAAACCCACCTTTTTCTTAAAGCATTTCTGTCTCCCACTTAACTTCCTACCTTATCTTCTGCATCCGTATCCCTACTCTCCCTCTCTCCCCTGCGTCTCTCTGTCTGTCCACCCCTCCCCTTAGATTGTACTGTCCTCTGAGCAGGGCCATCTCTCCTCCTGTTTCCACCACTTCTAACTCTGCTCTCCAGCTACTTAGCCCTCCTCCTCGAGGGTCCACCACCCCACGTCCACTCTCGCTCCCCCCTCCCCCCTGGGGGTCTCCCTGTCTTCCGCACCCTCCTTCTTGGGCCCCGTCATTTGCGGATCCTCCCTCCCCCTTCCCCGCCCTCTCTAGCTGTGCATTGAGCTTACTGAGTTGCTGTGCTTACTGTTTACTGTACTGTGCTGTCTCCCATTGTATTATAATTTGTTTGTCTTTGTACGGCGCTGCGGACGCCTTGTGGTGCCTTATAAATAAAAAATAATAATAATAATAATATTAGCAGTCTTTTATATTAGATTGTAATGAGACAAGTATATACAGGTGTATGGCCCACTGTGGTATCAGTTGACGAGATCTGATGCTGAGTCTATGCAACTCTGGTTATGGAAATCTGTTGTTTACTTTTCTACTGAATAAAAAATGTTTGCATTTATTTTTGATTGCAAATTATTCTGATATGCATTAGCATAGACTTTCATATTTTAATTTTTATAAAACAAAACTTTATGTCTGTTATGAAGAAGGCGTGTGAAATTATTCATTTAATTATGCTCATTAACACTTTAGGTTGCCACTAGTGCCTGTGTTGTGTTGTATGGTTGTTTCAATCGTAAGTATGCCTTACTGGCTATTCAAATGAGCTGACAACAGTTGGGTCATGAGTTTCAATCCAGAATCATTCCTGTATCTGTGTGGACTTTGCATATCCCCATGTTTCTGTGGGCTTACTCAATTGTGTCACTTATAGAAGAGTACGCTAGTATATGTTTTGGTGTTTGCTCTGTCTATAGCATTGCATCATGCATGTATATTTATGTTTGTGAATTATTAGCCGTTAAATTCGCATCCACAGTTATTTACAATTCAAAATTACACATGACACATTTTTCATGTCGTACAACAAGAGAATGTGTGTGTGTAATTTTTTATTGTTTAACCTTGAACCTTCATGTTGGTAGTAGTGCCTGTGTTGTGTTGTATGTTTTTTTGTAGCACTATAAGCTTAGTTGATGGTTTATGTGCTCACATTTATTTTTACCTAAGAGCACTTTCAAACATGGTGCTTCACATTAAAGTCTATTTAATGTATGTAATGCTCAATCAGCATGTTGCCTTAGTGGTTAGACAATCCACTTTTCAACACTGGGGTAATGAGTTTGATTTCTGACCCATTTTGTGAAATATGCCTGTATTGCATGCTGAAATTTGTGTAGAGCTTCAACAGTACCAAATAAAGTGGATCCAAACAAATAGAAAAAAAAACACAGATAAAGGAAAAAACCTAAGAGCAAAAAAAACCAGAAGGCATTTGCAGGTTGGCTTAGTGTTTAGACAATCCACCTTTCAACAGTGGGGATCTGAGTTTGAATCCTCACTCATGTCATTCTCTCTGTGGAGTTTAAATATCCTCACCATGTTTGTGTGTATTTCCTATGTGTCCCTTATACAAGAGTATGTTTGGTTTAAGTTAACACAATTTATACAAACAATTTTAAGCCTTTATGGCTTTCATATTTATTATTAGTGTATTATTATCCATTTTTTACGAATATCAAAAAAGGTAAATGCTAAGTATTAGACAGATCAACCACTTTACATTGCAATTTATTACAACTGTGCATCCAACATGGTTGTTTTTACAAAAGAGTGCATGTTGTTTAATGTTTGATATAAATATAAAATAAAATTTAAAAAAAAATTTGAGTGAAGTGTTTCAAGATGTATGTTGTGCATATTTAGTTGTGAGTTTTTTAAATGAAGAATGCTTTTGGACAGTTTAGTGGTGTTATTCAGAGCTGCTGTCATAGCTGCTTTGGACATAAACATGATCCAGAGCTTCCTTAAGTTTAAGCAAGAAGTTAAGAAAAACTCTGAGCATATCCGATGGATTCGGAGGTAAACGCCTACTCTTCTTAAGTCACTACGATCTCCGCCCATTCCCCTCCCTTTCCCAACCCTTTTCTCCTAAGTGTTGGGAGAACTTCTTAAGTGCAGTTAAGAAGGATTTTCAGCTTAACTTAAGAAATTCTTAACTTGCGCAACAGAATTTCCTTCTTAGATTCTTTTTCTGGGATTTTCGTAAGAGCTGCAAAAAAAGACAGATAAGATCAGTAATGAATCAGGCCCTTTGTCATGTTCCTCAAACCATTTCTGAACAATGTTTGCAGTTTGGAATGGAGCATTCTCCTGCTGAAAGAGGCCACTGCCATCAGGGAATGCCGTTGGTATGAAGGTGTGTACTTGGTCTGCCACAATGTTAAGGAAGCTAGTATGTGTCAAAGTAACATCCACATGAATGTCACGATCCAAGGTTTTCCAGCAGAGCATTGCCCAGAGCATCACACTGCCTCCACCAGCTTGCCTTCTTCCCATAGTGCATCCTGGTGCCATCTCTTTCCCAGGTAAACAACGCAGATGCACCATTTACATCCAAATGTTGTAAAAGAAAATGTGATTCTTCAGACCAGTCCACCTTCTTCCATTGCTCCATGGTAGGTGCATTCGGCAGTGGCAAATGGTCAACATGAACATTCTGGCTGGATTGCAGTAATGCAGCAAGCTGCAAATTGCTTTTTGTTCAGGACACCTTTCAATCATAGCAAGCATTAACTTTTCAAGCAATTTGTGCTACAGTAGCTCTTTTGTGGGTTTGCACCAGAAGTCATTGCTCCCCACGCTCATCAATGAGCTTTGGGTACCCATGACCCTATCTCTGTTTCACCGGTTGTCCTTCTTTGGACCACTTTTGGTAGGTACTAACCACTGCATAGCGGGAACACACCACAAAACCTTCTGTTTTGGAGAAGCTCTGACCCAGTAGTCTAACCATTCAATTTGGTCCTTGTCAAAGTCACTCAGATCCTTGCGCTTGCTCATTTTTCCAGCTTCCAATATATCAAATTCAAGAACTGACTGTTCACTTGATGCCTAATGTATTCCACTCTTTGACAGATGAAATGGAGATAATCAAGGTTATTTACTCCACTTGTCAGTTGTTTTTAATGTTGTGGCTGATTGGTGTATAATTCTGGATAACTGTGATGATGGGATGGTGATGATCCTGTTTTGAGCTGACAGATAACCACTTGATTGCCCATGCAGCACTAAAGTGATAGCTTTTTGTAGAATCAGGACAGGAGGGAGGTACAGTTGAGAAAAATGGTAGTCATAGTCAGCTGACTGTTTTGACCTTTCTATATTCCAAGTTCCACTGACTTACGATCCCTACCACCAGCTACAAATATTATTCTACTACCTTATCTATCAATTGTTCCCCACACCTTTTACATTGAAGCTCATTTTCTGTTGTTACTTTCTGTACTTTCATTATTCCATCATTACTAATAATATTAATAATTATTATGATGTCATTTAAATGGAATAACTGCATTATAATTATGAATATTGTAACATTTGTGTTGATGGTGAAGTGATCAGATATCAATTTTATTATTGTTATTATTCATTTATAAAACACCAACATATTATGCAGCACTGTAGATTTTAAGGACCATAATACAAACATTAAGTATAATGACATGAAAAGAAAGCAAAGATGGTGCTGCCTAAATCAATTTGTAATCTAGGTGGTGAGTGAAACAATTGATACTCAAGGTAGTAGAATAACAATTACAGTTGCTGGTTGGTAAAGTTTGTGTGATGACTGGTATTTTTGAGCAACTACTGGTGGCAACGTAGAGTTTGAATGAGAAGAGAGAGGGGAAGTTGTAACATGAAAGATGAAGTAGTTGTTGTAGGAAACAGTCAGCTACTGGTAACCGTGATTATCCTTCCTATTCTGATACTGGAAATGGGTTTCGTATTTGCTCTGCAGGACCACTTTATTGGTTATCTGAAAGCTCAGAGTAGCTCTGTGCTTAGTATATTTGTTTGTCAACAAGCTTGCTACAAGAGACAGAGCCAGAACACTGGATCCACATGTTCACAAAAATTGTGGTGGAAGTTATGTCACCAAAGCTAGCAGCAGAGTTGTGCATCTGTTTTCTTAGTGTGTGGCCATTTATGCAACTGTGGCCATTCAGATCTGTGACCTTTTGGTAGTAATGACTCCTTACCCCTGAAAAGGAGTGACAAGTGAGGAACGGATATTCATTCATATACATTAGTGGCGCTTTCAAGCAATTGTGTACGGATCCAGACTGGGAGGTAAAACTCAGAGAACAAATTCTCTTATATTCAGCGCATAGTATATTTGAATGTAGAAGTGTAAAACATAAAGAAAGGATCTTGCACACACACAAATATATAAAAAATCTTTGACAAATGTTTATACTCTTTTGTTGAGTATGTGGAGGTGAATTGTACTTAGCACGATATAGATGGAGGTGGGTCTTACCCTAATCTCTCCCGGTGCATAACTTCATATCCACGTCTCAGTAGCTCGCAGTGTCCCAAATACCGATAGACCTCTCCAGGAAAATATCTCCCTCAGTGTCAATCCGTCTTCCACTTCAACTTATACAGCTCTCCTCTGTGGCTGGCGGTGGATGGAACGCAGGTGGACTGCAGCGTTCTTTCTGATGACGGAAAGCCGGTGGTTCCAAAAAGACCTCTGAATTCAATATCCGGCGCGTTTTGTCCTCAGAAGACTTTATCAAGGATATAGATTATATTCCTTGTACCTCCTTTTGTAGTCATCTTTTCAACCAACTTTATTAGGTATAACAAAAGGGGACAAGATTCCACATTATTTTTTAAAAAAGATCAGGATTATTAAAAATTTTCTTAAGAACTTCACTGTTTAAAAAAAGGTGTCTGTGCACAGATCCTATAAAAATATGAAAAAAAAGAGACTTGTAAAATCTAGAAATGATTATGACAAGAATGGCCACAAATCAAATTCCAGGTTCAATCCTGCTGGTGCTAAGGTTTTCAATTTATAAATTAACTCAGTTTCTATCTTGGACATCACAGATATGTAGTTACCACCTCTCCAGTTATCCAGTACATGTTTGATGCCCAAAAATTCAATTCCTGCTGGATCCTTATTGTGCTTTAGTAAAAAGTGGTTAGATACACTGTGCGTTGTGATGCCCTTTTTGATATTGCGAATGTGCTCCATAATCCTTATTCTTAATTTCCTTTTCATTCTTCCTATATAGTGGAGGCCACAAGGGCACTCCAAAAGGTATGTGATCCCTTCTGAATTACAAGTCATTTTTCCTTTAATGTTATATCGTTCCTTAGAAATATTTGATGCATAGGTTAAAATAGGAGCAGTTGAAATCATCTTTGTATGTTTGCAACATGAACAATTTGTACAATAATAAAACCCCTGAGGACTATTGATCGATAGTGGATTTTGTAGAGGTAGATAACTGTGAGTTAGAATATTCTTTAAATTATCAGCTTTCCTAAATACCATTTTCGGTTTCATAGGAATACATTGTTTTAAATCTTCATCACATAGAAGAATGGGCCAATATTTTCCAATAATAGTTTTAATAATTTTATATTGACTGCTAAAATTAGTGATAAAAAAGTGTCAGAGCTCTTTACAGCTCCTTTCTGTTTATATATCATGAGTTCTTCTCTGTTTATCTCTCCAACTTTGTCAAATGCTTCTTTTCCAATATGACTCTTGTAGTTTCTCTCTAAAAACTGTCCCATAAATTTCTCCCCTTGTTGAGAATACTCCTCCAAGTTCGAACTGTTCCTTCTAATAGTCTATATTGGCCTGTAGGTATATTTTTAATCCAAAGGGGATGATGATTGCTGTTTGCCGTTAAGAAGTTATTACGATCTACATCTTTGACAAATGTACGCATCATGATGTTACCTTGTTCTATATAGACTTCTAAATCAAGAAAATGAACCTTCTGTGTACTGGTATTAGCTGTAAATTCCAGATTTACTTTATTCTTGTTTATTTCACTGAGGAAAAGATTCACTGTAGACTGATTCCCATTCCATATGAAGAATACATCATCTATATACCTATACCAACAGATAAGGTGTTTCTGATATACCTCATTAGGCCATATGTTGTCTTCTTCCCATTGTGACATGAAAAGGTTCGCTTAAATTGGTGCGAATCGGCTACCCATTGCGGTCCCTTTTTCATGACGGTAAAAAAGTCCTTCATGCCAGAAATAATTATCGGTGAGTATGAACTCAATGCTATCCATAATAAATTGTGCTTGTCGACTTTTCATATCTGAATGTTGGCATAACATCTGATATGTATGGCTACATCTACAGCCAGCGATATGATTGATGCACGTATATAGTGATTTCACATGTGCCTAAGATATAAGAATCTTTCCACTGTATCCCATGAAGGATTTGTAACATTTGTGTAGTGTCTCTTAAATAGCTTCTCTGTGTTGTTACAACTTTCTGCAGAAATGTATCTATATAGTGAGAGAGGTTAGTAGAGATGGACTGAATGCCTGATATTATCGGGTGTCCTGGAGGATTAGCTATATCCTTATGTATCTTTGGAAGTTGGTAGAAAACAGGTATTCTGGGATTCTTATTATATATAAAGTCAAGTTCCCCTTTTGCTAATATCCCAACATGGAGTCCTTCTTCTAGGTGCTCATATAATTGTTTATTATACTCTCTAGTGGGGTCAGCAGATAACATTTTGTATGTGGATGTATCATTTGGAAGGTTTCCTGCATCTTCTAAATATTTTGATTTATCTAAGATCACTATTTGTTATAGGATCCTGGGACCCGCCATAATAATGATACAATACCTTTGATCTTATTAATGACCAATCTCATTAATTATTGGGATATAATGCAATTTGCGTCTTTTTCGCTATTTTAGTCACGTCGAATAATACGCACCCGTGACATCTCAGATCTACTTTAGAGGCATTATTTCACTCAACCTTTTGAGGTTTCGCCTAATACCATGGCAACCCAAAAACAAGGTGTCCCAGTTGTTATGCTTGCGCATGACAACTAGAAATCCGTAGACTTACGCGATTCCTGTGTTTGACAAGGCTATATATAAATATATATATATATATATATATATATATATATACACACATCTCGCCTAAATATTACACAAGTATTTCACATTTATGTGTTAATCGCTAAATAAATACCAATCTATCATTTACCTCACTATAATGCATTATCTATATAAACATCCATTCATCCTATTGATTACAGTTATCTAAACATACAAAACAGGCATAAGGATACAAGTATTTTACTTTACAACATAAATGCATACATACAATTACAGATAATACATTATAGATTAAACAGACAATGCTACAACTTCAGAAGTAAGTACATACTATCCTATTCTGTTGTGTGTGTGTGTGTGTGTGTGTGTATATATGTGTATATTTACTAGTGTATATGCTGTAAGAGAAATGTATAGGAGTGAGTATTTCATCAGTATTGCTCATTCGTGTTGTGAGTGTGTATAGAGACAGAGAATGAATGTGTGTTAAGGATGCATTGTGTATGCCATGTGCTCTTGAAAGATGGGGGGTTGGATTAGAATATCCTATTCTGGTGTGTGTGTGTATTTACTAGTGTATATGCTGTAAGAGAAATGTATAGGAGTGAGTATTCATTGTTGTGAGTGTGTATAGAGACAGAGAATGAATGTGTGTTAAGGATGCATTGTGTATGCCATGTGCTCTTGTAAGATGGGGGGTTGTTAGAATTTGCAGGTAAAATAAACAGATATTTGTTTCAGTGGTAGATAAAGAAAGATTAAGAGAAAGAGTGAGAAAGATATAACATCAGAACATAGAGGGTGAACGAGATGAGGGGGATGGAAATTCATTGTAATGCAATTAGCAAACATTCCTGAAAGTATATGTGAAAAGGCTAAAGCTCCAGAGAGTTAAATGGAAAACTTTACATATAAGGTGAAGGATTCAAGCAAGGAGAGTTATAAAGACAGATATAAGAAGATGAAGGATTCATATAGTTAAGAGTTACAGATATAGCTTACTGGTATGTCTTCAGGTTTCCAGGTGTGGGAGAGGTTCCAAGTATGTGTGTGTGTGGAGTGATGGAATGAGAGTGATATGTTTGTCTCAATGGCTTATAAACCTTTACCCATAATGCATTGCTTCAGATGGGAGGGCTTGACCTCTACCACACCCCCGCAACTAGATACGGCCTGTATGACTCAAAGCCTTCTGTTTCCTATCTAGCACATGGTGCTAACAAAGAACTTACTGTGGAGCCATAACAGCAGTGAAATGCTAGTGTCCATTATGCGTGGCTCAAGCTCCGCCCACCGCGACTGCGGCATCAGTGGCGATATAGGAGCTCCTTCACATTCCCCCTGTTGTCGGTAACCCGACACTACAAGTTGGAAGGTTTACTCTATCTAAGTGTATTTTTTTTTTTTTACTATTATATACTCACTTCTGTATTAACAAAAAAGCATAACATAAGACAGTTTTTAAAGTAACATATAAAAACAAATCAACAATTTCAAAGGAAGTCCACAAGAACGGTTGGTAATCTTCAAAAGTCCATAATCAAAATCCTTGAGAAAGTCCATAAGTAGATATCATAGAAAAGAGTCCTTGAGTATTGTTTTTTTGTTTTTTTTAAAGTCCTGAAGCATTGGAATAAAATTTATTGTTAATAATTTCTCTATTCCAGAATTAGCAGAGTCCTTTTTCAAGTTATTACAAAGTCTTTTTAACAAGTTCTGTATATGAATTTTCAAGCGGAATGATGTTTGAAGGATAGTAAAGACTTTGAATGTTCTATTAGAGTCAAGTCCAGAAGGATAAGAATCCAGGAAGAGGGAGAGAGAGAGACCCCAATGATCACCAACTCTCACTTGTCCCCTTCCTACCGACTATGGAGGAGATAAAAAAACCTCTATGCAATTGACGACATCCCAGGAAAAACCCCCTAAGAGATCCATAGTGGAAAAAGTATCCCCTCTCCCAAGGGATATTCTATAAAAATAGTTAATCTTGCACTGTTAATGGTGAAGTCCATGAAAAAAATGAGAATCTTGTCATATCTGGTGGTGCATAACAAACATCTTCTATGTAGTTTGTTTAGTAACTAGTCCATAGATGAAATAGTCCATAACCCCCCTCCCTTAATAGTTCGACATTTGTTGTCTTCTAGTCCTTATACGTTCTTCTTCTTTGTATAGCTTTACAGTGTCTTTAAGTTCTTTAGTCATTGTTTTTATCTTTCTGTACACAACCAGTAGTGCAATATATAGGATTACTACCAGCAAAATGAGAACTATTATGAGGAGATTGAAAAATGATGTTGCTTTTGGACTGTAACCAAATAGGCTCTCCCACCACGATACTTTGGCGTCTTCCTCTAAGGCGTGCAGGACCTTTGTGATTTTGATGGCATCATGTTCCAGCTTGATGGTCGCTTGCTTCTCCGTCTCCTTGAGTTTTTCCAAGATGTCGTCCTCCTTCCCGAAGTCGAGCAGCCAGTTCTTGAGCTCTGTCCCGAAACCAAGTGGAATTTTCTGAAGCCTCACAGGAGTATCTGGGCGGATATCTAGTCGCTTCTCTGGGGTCACTGGTGTTCTTCCCATCTCGTCTGCTACATCGATACCTAGAGTGGGGATAAGAGTACAATATGCTCCTCGGAGAAGATTTCCTCTTTGGGTGCAGTTAGTAGCATAAACAGTATACGAGACATTTTGGAATTGATACCAGCACCAGTAACCTTGACCCAGATATTTTAAATTAGATGATGGCTTTGGACTAACATCCATCAAACATGATCCTTCAGTATCCCAGCACTGCTGCCTGAGTACTCTGTCATGATTCCCTTGACACAATATAGCGTCTTCTCGTCTCCAACATCCATCCGTGTCAAATAGATATGGATGTGACCCTTCATATGTTAACGTGTCAGATTGGAGACGTGGATGGAGTATTGTATCCCCTGGCATCGGAATACCCAAATTTACTGCAGCGTACCCCTTCCTTTCTCTACCAGAAACAGGAGCTAGAGAGGAGGCAGTACAGGTCAGATTCAGGCAACCATGCCACTGTGTGAGCCACCAGTTTGTATGATTCAACGCAAAGTCAGGGACAAATTGCTTTATCCTCTGTCTAAGGTTGAATGGATAGTGACCATTATGGAGAGATGACACTATGTGTTTTAGATTTTCTGAGAGTTCACTCTGAACCTGTGTGCATGCCAGAGCCAATTGAGCTCTATCTTGTTCTCCAATGAGACCCAACACCAACCCTCTAAACTTTTCCCGAAGGGCTACAGATAGAGAGGTAGTGGCATCTATATGAGCATGTTGTAAGTTCTCAAGGATGTGATTTACATCCAGTTGAGTCCTTATACCATCTCCCGTATGTTGTGCCAGGCTCCCAAGTTTATTCCTCAGAACCTCTAAATCCATAGTATTCAGTGTACCTATTCCCATTGCACCTCCTCCAAGAGCGGTCGCAATGGCATCTCGCTTCCCCCTATCTTTTTTAAGTCTCCAGTCATCTTTTCTTGTTTCTTGCCCGGATTCTACCCATCCTTTCAGCATATCTAGTTGATTCCTCACTAGTTCCTCACATCTGTGATCCCAACGATCTACTCTGAAATCCTCCACTGAAATTCTCCAAGTGTATAGCATAAATTTGACGTTGGTTATTATTGTCCATGGAGATGATAATTGGGGCGCTATCACATCTGCTATTTTATGGATAGGGATGTTACAGTCATCAAAATGTGGCCTGACTGGTTCTAAGACTTCTGTTTCATAGGGTATTCTGACTACAGTTACACATACTTGTCCTCTCCCTTTAAACGGATACCACTGGTCACTATCCCCTGGTTGTAAGGAGAGATATTTAACAGGTTTTGTTTTAGAGAGATAAGTCCACTGAGAGAATGTCCAACACCCTTCATCTGCTACCTCGCAGAATGGCCATTTAAAAGGTCCGTCAATGTTGATATCAAAGTTAATATCTCTGCCACTAGGGTCCTTCCAGTCAACAGACACATATCTGTTCCTGTACTCCTCAGTCATAGGGGTACCATCCATCCATACATCAATTATCGGAGTATCTATGCCATTACATACTATATCCCACCTCCAGGGGTTTAGATCTAACATAACCATTTGCTTATCTGGTTCCCAATGGGCATATGTAATAAAATAATATCCAGCAACTTCTGGTACACATTTATCTCTCATAATTGTTATCATAAAAGACCGTATAGATGGTGATCCCTCTACCCGGATGTACTTCTGATTTTTTGCATCTGTTTTAATTTTCAAAATAGCAGCTCTGTACAAGCCTTCCATGTCTACTGGCCCATGGTTGTTATTCCACATAGCTTGGCCTGTGTTACTACAGTTCAAGTTCATTATCATAACACTAGTTTGTAAATAATCTGTGGGAACGTGACCTTGGGCATATTTGGATTCTCTTGTGATTAGCAATTGGGAATCTCACAACATGCAGTATCCCTTTATAGTACCTATAATTGGAATGGGGCTATCAAAATATGTTCGAACACGCAGACTATCCTGAGCATTAGATCCTATGAAGGTGGCTTTTAGAATATACCATCCATCATATTCTCCCCCTGTAGTATCCTCTGGGTCCAGTACTCCCTGCTTTGTACAAAGTACCTCTGTTATATTATATGGTGTTCTCTTAAAGCGTGGTAAATGAGGATTCTTTGATACCCACCTGACAGATTTAGTTGGCACTAAATCAATATCTTTATAATGGTTATATTCTTTAAGGCAGAGTGTATGTAAATCATGTTGATTGGCAGACACATTTTCTTTGGGGGTATAGTGTCGGACCTTATCCCCTGCATAACCATATCTCCAAAACCCATATAAATACCATTGACCAGCCACAAAGCTGTAATTAGAGTAGGGCTCTAGGATTTTCCCTTCCTTACATTCTACTACCAAAAGCTCTAGCTGGTTAGTAGAATTAGATGTTTGGGAATTTCTTATTTGTGTTGCATTTGACCAACCCCTGTCCTCCTCGTTATTCTGAGGAGTAGCAAAACCCACTAGTACCACACCTACCAGTATTACCAGTGTCTGTAATACTAGTTTGCTCAGATGGCAGTATACTGAGCACCTTTGAGCTCCCACGGAGGAATAAGATTTGTAATGGTGTCCTCTGGGTGCTGGTGTCACAGATCTTTCCTTGGGCTCCATGATCTGCTAAGAAAAAAGGCATGAGTCTAGTTCTTTTCAATAAGGACAGGTTTTAATTTTCCTTACTAGAACCTTTTAGAAAGATGGTTTTCTTGTTCCACACTCCCCTGTAGTTCCCAACTTAATGAGCACACAAATGCTCTACTGGGTTGAGGAGACTCGAGTGATTTTTGCCTGGTCAATATGGACCCACAATACCTTGCGTCTCCTCTGAGAGTCTTTCTTGGTAGTCACTGGCCTCTGTACCTTCAGCATGGTATCACCCATTGTCTCGAGAACCTGAAATGGTCCCTCCCAGTTTGCATCCCAAGGACCTGCCTTACGGAAAACTTTGACCATTACTAAATCTCCGACAAGGGGCATTGGGGTCTCCCCCTGTAGATAGGGTTTGTGCAGCCGTACTGCTGCATATGGCAGCAGTCCCTTCAGGTTATCTTGTACCTGTTGTAGGAACACATCTCTGGCAATTGCATCCTTAATGGGATTTGACAGCTGAGGCTCATTGGGGAAGCAAAGTGGCATTTTGCGACCTGTCATGAGCTCGAATGGAGTGATCCCTGTTGTGGATGCTTCCGTTGCCCTAATACCCATAAGTATTGCCGGTAAAGCTGTTACCCAAGAAGATCCCTTCTGTAACAATGCCTTGGCTAACCGGGTCTTGATGGTCCGGTTCATGCGCTCTACTATCCCTGCTGACTGGGGATGATAAGGAACATGAAATCGTTGCTTTATGTCCAGTAGTTCACAAAGTGCTTTCATGACCTTGCCAGTAAAATGGGTTCCACGATCAGATTCTATGATCCTGGGGATTCCCCAACGTGACAAAATTTGCTCCCATAGGACCCGTGCTGTAGTGGTAGCTGAGTCATTCACTGTTGGAATGGCTTCTACCCACTTCGAGAACACATCAACAACTACCAAGGCATAGCGACATTTGCGACTGCCTGCTGGTAGTGGTCCTATGAAATCAATTTGTAAGGCTGCCCATGGCCCCTCTGCTGGAGGCACACGCTGTAATGCTGGCTTGAGAGCTGGTGCTCTAGGGTTGATTTGGGCACATACAAGACATTGTTGAGTAACACACTC
Organism: Mixophyes fleayi; assembly: GCF_038048845.1. Classification (NCBI taxonomy): domain Eukaryota; kingdom Metazoa; phylum Chordata; class Amphibia; order Anura; family Limnodynastidae; genus Mixophyes; species Mixophyes fleayi. The sequence continues at coordinate 97,978,705 of NC_134410.1, read as the reverse complement.
TACTGTTTTGGACATTCCTGGCCAGTATAATTTACTCTTTAGTAGAGACAACAGTTTATCCCGACCAGGGTGCCCCAGGAGCTGGTGATTGAGCTGTGTCAGCTCCTCTTGGAGATGTGAAGGGACTACTGGGAGTGGATTTAAATTTTCTCCTGATACATGGCACAAGATACCCTGTCTGATAGACCAGGGATCCTGTGGTGAATTTCTGAGTGTCATAAGAAGAGGGTCTTTCGCCTGTTCCTTTTCAAATGACACCGGTCCTTCTTTGAGGACTTTCCTGCGTACAGCCACCTGGAATGAGGGCAAAAATGCAGCATCTGGATCACAAAAGATACCAGATACTGCAGCCATTTTTGCTGCTTCATCCGCTGCATTGTTTCCTAGGATTAAGGGGTTGTTCCCTTTCTGGTGTGCAGGCACCTTGATGATTGCAGCCTCATCAGGATGTGACTTTCCCCATTCCCAAAGTTCTTTTAAAACTGAAACGTGCGCCAGAGGTTTATTCTGGCTGTCCACGAATCCACGTTTTTGCCAGGTCTCTAAGTGTGATGTTAGAGATCGCACTACATATGAACTGTCACTGTATATAGTGCACCGCCCTGGGGGCTGAAGAAAAAGTGCTTCTTTCACAGCCTCTAACTCAGCGCGCTGTGCGGACAGGTGACCTGGAAGTTTAACCAGGCTCTGGGTCCCAGTGGTCTCATCCAAGACCGCATAACCTGTCGCATATGTCCCATCCACTAGAGAGCGTGACCCGTCAACAAAGATGATTCTGTCATCAGGGTGCGCTATCTGCCTGAAGAAAGGTGTTGTAAGGGAATGTGTCAATAGACCGCAATCATGCTCTGTTCCAGTTGTGTTTAACAATTGAGACAGAACATACTTAGCCTTGTGACAGATTTTGATGTTCCGTCCACTAAGGTCCATTATCCATCTCCCAAACCTCTGCTGAGAGACTCCAGGAAGTGTATCCCGGAGTAGAAGAGTTAATGGAGAGTGAGGTGTCTGCACAGTAAGTGGTCTAAACCCTACAATATGCTCTGTCACTTTGACAGCATAATGTATGGCTGCCAGCTGTTTTGCACACTCATCAAAACCCCTTTCAACTGGTGAAAGAAGTCTTGAGAAGTATCCTAGTGGTCTAGTTGTTATACCCACCTCTTGCAGGAGAGCCGCTGATATGGACTCTGATCCAGCATGCGCTTGGATGGCTAGATTGCCATCTGGGTGGGGGGTGGCTAGTACCGGGGCAGAGGAGAGGTCTCTTTTTAGTGTTGTAAAGGCCTTCTCCTGTGTTTCCGCCCAACCTTTCAGTGAGGGTTTTTCACCTCTGAGTAATTCATAGAGAGCTTTTGCCTTGGTAGCAAAGTCCTCTATGAATTCCCTCATGAAATTTGCAACCCCCAGGAACTTACGTAAGTCCTGCAGGGTGACAGGCCTGGGTAATTTAACCATTGCTTCCACGCGGGCGGCCATGATACCCTTTGTTCCGTGAGCAATCTTAACCCCTAGAAATATCACCTCTGACCTAGGCAGGTTTGCCTTGTGAGGACTCAGCTTCAGTCCTGCACGTGACAGGAGGCCTAACAATTCCTGTAAGAGGGCTAAGTGCTCCTCCATGGTCTCTGTATGGAGGAGTAGGTCGTCAACATACTGTAACAGGCATTCTGGGCGCGAGAAAACACTCAGCACTTTTGCCAATGCCTGATGAAAGTAAGTTGGGCTACTGTGAAAGCCCTGGGGCAAAACGCAGAACATGTATTGCGTGTCACGTACAGTGAACGCAAACTTGTACTGGCAACTTTCTGTTAAGGGTATAGAGAAAAATCCGTTTGCCACATCAATGGTTGAGAATACCTGGCTTTTACCATTTACCCTTGCCATTATGTCTGGGGTTTCTGCAACTACCTGCGCTGACATGGGGGTGTATTTGTTCAGAACCCTGAGATCGATTGTGAGTCTCCAGGTGTTCGTCTCCTTCTTCCTAACAGGCCATAAGGGATTGTTGCACTTTGAATTTCCCTTTATGACCACCCCCCTTGACTGTAGGTCAGTTACAGCTTCCACTACAGAGTCCATGGCTTCAGGAGGGAAGCGATATTGACGCTGAGGTGGTGGGTCCGGCCCTTGTATGTCCACCTCAACATCAACCATCCTTCCACAGTCATTTTTTCCTTGTGCCCATAATTCCGGATACCTGTACACAATAGGTTCAAGGTCTGTGTTGTGTGAGACCTCTGGCCATTTATGCACAAGTCCATTGTCATTCCTGTCATTTGCATGTATGAGTGGACCCAGATCATGTCGCTGTATCACACAGATCCTTGATTTTCTGGGACCTTTCCATACCATACAATTTGCTAGATCCAATATCCAGCCCTGTTTTGTCATTACATCAGTTCCGATAATGTTATCGGATCCTGAGTAGTACCACATTGGGATTTTTAAAGAGAAATCATTGATTTCTACAATCACTTTATCAATCCTGTGGGCTGTCACCCCCCCTTGTTGGTGATCAAATCCGATCACAACACACTGAGGGCTATCTGGATTCAAATCATGCTCCACATTGGTGATGGAGATTTCAGCTCCAGTGTCAAGCATGATTTTTACCCAAATATTTTTTATTTTAGCCATGATGTGGGGTCTCCCAGAAGGATCCAATACCAGGCTACATATCGGAATTAGTTCCTTTGGGACCCCTGACCTTCAGTCTGTCTGCACCAGATTTGCTACTGGAACCTCTACTGCACAGACTGAAACCTCTTTATTTTGTGATGTTACCTGTGAAGCAGACGGTTTATCTGCTTGCACATTTACAGCTGCTACACACTTCAGTGGTTGTGCAACTGATGGACCTTTTGTCCTTGTACAATTATTATATTTCTTTTGGAAACCGTTTGTGTTTCCAGCTGTGTAACGAGATTGTTTAGGACAGTTTCTTCTACTATGTCCTTTCTGTCTGCACTTGTAGCAGACTAGATCTTCATCCTCTGCTGGTGGAGCAGAAGGCTGAACATCTTTAGGGCGATGTTCAGGATAAGTCTGGCGGCGATCACGCGTTACACCACCAGATATACCCTGTTCCCTAATTTGTACAGATTTCTTGGATCTCAAAGTTTCCTGTCTGAATTCCTCAATAATTCTAGCTGCACCTGCAAGTGTAGTTTCCCTTTGAGCATTTGTTCGCAGATTGACATTTGTGTATGGAAATTTTTCCACAAATGCTCGAATCATGCCCGGTGGAATATGGGGTCTATGGTCGTTAGTTACAGTCCTATACATAGCTTCAAACCGACCACATAAAGCTAAAGGTTCATGGTGTATTGTAGGTTTGAAACTATCTAAGATATTGGGAGTTACCTCCCTATGCCCTGTTGTCAGTAACATAAGGGCAGCTATTCTTTCCTTTTTGTCATGGTAGCGACCATTCCCGGGGGCTGAGTCCCCAGTGGTCTCATACCTTTGACTAAGGTAAGTGGGTAGCCACAACTTGAAGAGATCCATGCGATCTTCTGGGGCCACACTTAGTTGAGTGCAATGGCCCTCAAAAATATCGCATGAGGTAAAAGGGTCTAAACTGCTATCATATTGAGGAAATTCTCTTTTGAGTTCCAAGAGGATTTTTGTTCTCTTTATATCATTACCTGTAAAAGGTTGATTGAAAGAGATCAAATCCTTTCTACCATTGTTGCTTGGCCCTAAGACAGGAGTGGAATCTATAACATCCCATCCACTCTTCTGGTCTTGTGCCCGTGCACCAACAGTATTTCCCACCGGTGTTGGGGTGTACTCCAGTGTGCGTAACACTGGGTAAATGCCAGGGGATCTTACATCCTGCGTATCAAGTAGTGGTGCAGTGAGATCCAAGCCAGATAAGTCTGCTTGATACCCAGCTGAACTACCACTTTCCCTATTAAAAACACAAATTTGTTTTGTGGGTATTAACTCTGTAGAGTCCACCCGAGGGTTACTTTTAGATAGCTCTTTTATCGAATTTGAAAGATCAGTTATCAAACCCTGCATATTCATGATCATTTGGGCTCTACTTTCTAAGTCCTGCTGTAATTGTGCCCTATGGTCTTCAGTAGAAGCCATCCGATCATCTGCAGTATTAAGGTCAACGCATAGCTCAGCGATTTCCTTATCTTTATCAGTACAATTTTTACAGCTATCTTCCTGATTAATTACATTTACTTTCTTAGTCAACATACCTCTAGCTATCATTTCTGCATGCTCCGGTCTCCAAATTGTGTCCTCAAAAACCTGGACTAATTTAACCAACATTTGGAACCTTTTATGGGTTTTCCTAAACACACTTTGTTTATTAATAGACAATTTGTCATGACTGTACACCTGCTCTAGCAGTTGTGCCCATAAATTTTCTGCAGATGTATAACTAGCTGGTATGACAGGATTAAACATACTACCTTCTGCAAGTTTAGTGATATTAATGAAATCCATAGCTACCTGTTTGATGATCTTAACGACTGATTTAACGACCTGTGTAAATACTTCCTTGTTTGTTGCGTGGGAATGAAGTCAATTGGTTCGTCTTGTAGACCTGAATTCACCCAGCCAAAAGAGCGACTAATGGCTGTACGGGGTGACCAGTGCGCGCCGTCTACTCAGAATTCCAAAGCGTCGCCGAAGCACGTACCCGCTAGACAACTTTCAAAGACGAGTTTCTGATGGAAATATGAGGTTGAGGTGCCTTTAATGGTTCTGTGCTATTCAGGGTCAGTGTGATGTTACCCTGAAATAGAGAACAAAATAACCGAGTATCGTATTCTACATAAGATAAACACAGCCATTTAAGAAAAAATATTGCATTTACCCAAAAATTCTCAAGTTAGTTCACAATCAAACCTACTTTTGTACAACACTAAATCGCTAGTCCACCTAGAGAAAAAAAAAAATGTTAACATTAAATAGGCAGATTGGCCCTATTTTCCCTTGAGGAGATAATTCAGTCATTAAAGATCATTTGTTTCATCATTATGAAAAATGTAAAAAAAAATAAAATACAGAAATAAGAATAGGTTTGCTGCAATAAATTATGGGTCTTCTTGGCCATTGAAGATCATAATTAATACAGTTTGAGCTGGCTCGCCATTGTTATAGGATCCTGGGACCCGCCATAATAATGATACAATACCTTTGATCTTATTAATGACCAATCTCATTAATTATTGGGATATAATGCAATTTGCGTCTTTTTCGCTATTTTAGTCACGTCGAATAATACGCACCCGTGACATCTCAGATCTACTTTAGAGGCATTATTTCACTCAACCTTTTGAGGTTTCGCCTAATACCATGGCAACCCAAAAACAAGGTGTCCCAGTTGTTATGCTTGCGCATGACAACTAGAAATCCGTAGACTTACGCGATTCCTGTGTTTGACAAGGCTATATATAAATATATACATATATATATATATATATATATATATATATATATATATATATATATATACACACATCTCGCCTAATAATTACACAAGTATTTCACATTTATGTGTTAATCGCTAAATAAATACCAATCTATCATTTACCTCACTATAATGCATTATCTATATAAACATCCATTCATCCTATTGATTACAGTTATCTAAACATACAAAACAGGCATAAGGATACAAGTCTTTTACTTTACAACATAAATGCATACATACAATTACAGATAATACATTATAGTTTAAACAGACAATGCTACAACTTCAGAAGTAAGTACATACTATCCTATTCTGTTGTGTGTGTGTGTGTGTGTGTGTGTGTGTGTGTGTGTGTGTGTGTATATTTACTAGTGTATATGCTGTAAGAGAAATGTATAGGAGTGAGTATTTCATCAGTATTGCTCATTCGTGTTGTGAGTGTGTATAGAGACAGAGAATGAATGTGTGTTAAGAATGCATTGTGTATGCCATGTGCTCTTGTAAGATGGGGGGTTGTTAGAATTTGCAGGTAAAATAAACAGATATTTGTTTCAGTGGTAGATAAAGAAAGATTAAGAGAAAGAGTGAGAAAGATATAACATCAGAACATAGAGGGTGAACGAGATGAGGGGGATGGAAATTCATTGTAATGCAATTAGCAAACATTCCTGAAAGTATATGTGAAAAGGCTAAAGCTCCAGAGAGTTAAATGGAAAACTTTACATATAAGGTGAAGGATTCAAGCAAGGAGAGTTATAAAGACAGATATAAGAAGATGAAGGATTCATATAGTTAAGAGTTACAGATATAGCTTACTGGTATGTCTTCAGGTTTCCAGGTGTGGGAGAGGTTCCAAGTATGTGTGTGTGTGGAGTGATGGAATGAGAGTGATATGTTTGTCTCAATGGCTTATAAACCTTTACCCATAATGCATTGCTTCAGATGGGAGGGCTTGACCTCTACCACACCCCCGCAACTAGATACGGCCTGTATGACTCAAAGCCTTCTGTTTCCTATCTAGCACATGGTGCTAACAAAGAACTTACTGTGGAACCATAACAGCAGTGAAATGCTAGTGTCCATTATGCGTGGCTCAAGCTCCGCCCACCGCGACTGAGGCATCAGTGGCGATATAGGAGCTCATTCACACTATTCCACCACCTTTATCGGCAGATTTTATCACTATTTCCGTGTTGTTCTTCAGTTCTTTAATAGCTGTTATCTCTCCTTTTTGACAGATTATATTTCGTTACTTTGTTGGGTATATTTTCTATTTCCCCTTCTACTAGTTTTTGAAATGTTTCTATATATGCTCCTTTCATAAAGGTGGGATTGAAACTCAAATTAGGTTTTGAATCGGTATGCACATACTTTTTAATGTTGATTGAAGCGTCTTTAATTGGATTCTTTAAAAAATACTTCTTCAAACAAAGTTTCCTAGTGTATCTATGGTGATCAATATAAGTTTCAAACTTGTTGAATTTACAATGCGGTGAGAATTTAAAACCCCTATTGAGTACTTAAATCTGATTGTCTGTAAGTGCAACTCCACTTAAGTTGAAGATAGCATCTGTTTTTATTGGAAGCTTCTTCTTTTTTCTCTGCTTCGCCCCTCTAACTCCTCTCTTGGTGGGGATTTGTTTTCTTTTTTTTTCCACTTACTTCTTCCTCCATATGCAGATTCTGATCTGGGAATAGGATCTGTTCTAAAAAATCTTCCCCTTTATTTTCCATATTGTGCGTTGGAGCCTGTATAAAGCTTAAATCTTTATTTTTCTTTTGATCAATATCTAGAATTAGTTTTCTCATTCTCTGTTGCTCCTCTTCTTTTGATCTCATAAAACCTCTATTGAAAGCATTCTTGTGATTCTCTTTTCTATTTCTAAGCATATTTTTCTCTTTTGGACAGACAAAATTCTTTTTATTGTAGGATTTATATTCTCTTTGTGCCCTATATGGAGTTTCTTTTATAAGTGGAGCTTTTTGTTTTAACTTGGCTGCTCCTGATACTACATAGAGAATTGACCCTTTTTTTTCTGAGATGGATATCATTGTTGTTATTCTCAGTCATAGAAGTCTTACTATCTTGCATCAATTTATGGTTTGTGTCTCTCTTCCAATTCCTGTAATCCAAACTATAATCGTTGACATCCCTATTGTACTTAGCTTTCTTTATTTTTACAATCTCCTCTTCTAATGTATCTAGTTTATGTTTGGTAATATGCTGCAGTTGCTCATATTCCTTCATGCGCTGAAGAGGGGTAAAATTATCTTCCAATTGTTTGATCGAATTCCTTACAGTGTCTAGGGAATTCTCCCGATCTTTAATAATGAGTTTCATAAGATCCAAGGATGTTTTATCAAGAATCCTATGCCATTCCTTCATAAAGATTTTATTGTCCAAATTGAACGTAGGGTTCTTATACAACCTCAAACCTCTGGGGATTAGTTCAAATATTTCCTTAAGGTGGCCATTTCCAATACTGTTTAATCTCTATAATGAGTAATTTTTCTAATCTTAGGAATTGATCTTGAAAATTTTCTTCACATATTTCTATAGATTCTGAATTGTCAGGGAGTCTAAATATATCCTCTAATTTATGTTCTCTAATTTTGTGTTGAGTAAAGAAAGTCATTATGGAGAGCAGCCAATATATAGAGTGAAAACAAAATCATAAAAAGAAATATGACGCTTCACCTTTAAGTGTCAACCTGCTGCTAAATATCACAAAAGATACAAATGTAAAACTCAGAGAACAAATTCTCTTATATTCAGCGCATAGTATATTTGAATGTTGAAGTGTAAAACATAAAGAAAGGATCTTGCACACACACAGATATCTAAAAAATCTTTGACAAATGTTTATAATCTTTTGGGATGTTGTCGCACATATGGCTGAAAAGGAGATTTTATTTGCGTTTGACCAGGGGTAGGTGTAAGTAGTGGATGATGATGATGATGACGAACACCCCAACTAGTGAACTGCCTATAATCTGAGGTTTGCAAGTGATTCGCTTACTGAATCTTGAAGTAGCTCGGCCATAGATTATGATTTCCGAGCATGCTGTAGAAATAATAGGGGGGGTTCATTTTGCATGTCGGGAAGTTGTTGCTGCTGTATTAGCTAATTTATTCAAGATTAAATTATGCTTCATAGCAATTGCATTTGTAACAAAAATATAAGGATTTTGTACATGTTTGCAAGTTGAAATGTAAGTGTCTGAGGGGTGAGTCTGTTGTTAAGCAGACGCATCTACTCATTCAGACCTGGACGCATCTTAAACTCAAAAAACTGTGTACATACACATACACTTGGATTGGCAGGTTGAATAATATCTTCGGGGCTATTGATTATATGAAGTCATATTTTTTACGTTTGATCTATTATAATTATTATTGGTCCCACATTGGGATCTCTGATTTATGTCGAGCAATATACTATTTCTCTATATTATATGATTATTCACTGGTTTGTTATTTACAGTTTTTGATGTGTTTTTAGGTATTTGTGATGGAAAAAACTGTTTGCATTTAACCACTCTTTTGTTATAGAACTTTTCTGTCTCTTGCATCATCACAACTGAGTTTTTATTTATTTATTGAACATATTATTTAACACATTATTGTCAGTGCTCTATTGCTATCAGTTATCCCTTGTTATTTGTTAAGGACTTGGCAAGGTCTTTTTAATACAGTTGTGATTATTTGAGATATTATCTATTCTATATTCACTAGTACCCAGCTCCAGTTTCTCTATTCTTCCTTATACTTGCATGCAAATTGTTCATTCACAAGCTACGTGTATGCTTGCATTCCACTCTCAATCAGGCCCAGTGTTCAACAGCTTAACTGTGATTGTTTTCCAACAGATCTTCAAAATAACCTTGTCCTTGGTGTGATAACAGTTCTCAGCACTGCTACATTTTTAACTGTTTTCTATTTGTGAGAACATTAATATGTGAGAGGTAGGGCACAAAGCTGATCTGACTATCATCCGCATTCCAAAAATAACTGTGATTTTTAAATAACTGTGCATATATGATGCTGATTATTGGGGTGTTTGCAATATCTTTGACATAATTTGCTTTAAAATACCTGTGTTTATGTAATGATGTCCATGGGGATAATTGTAATATTTTAAAAAAATAGGAAATTATTATAAGTAGACAGAAACAAACTCACAAATATATTGTGTGACTATACTACACTGGGTGACTGTTTCCATCAACAAAGTATGTAAAGTGAGGAATTTTGTTGGCATAAGCAGCAAATTCCTCAAATAACAGAACATTATCTATAAATACACTGTAATTTAGTATAAATTAAAACCAAATTCTAACAAAAACATGTTGATGGTTTTGAAGATAAAACCAAAAGCAAAACATGGGGTGACTCACTCATCTCTAATAGAGATAGTCTTACATTAAGGGTTTTTACTTACATTTCTTAAATGTGATAATCTGCACAAAATCCATAGCAGCTGGTTAGACATTAACTTTCAATAAAGCTCATTTATGAATGTGAAGACCTTCAGTGCAGATGCAGTTTTGTGATTTCATTTTAAACAGAATAAAAAGAAATGTGGTCACTCTCAATAAATAAATAAACAATACACATGTAAAAAAATAATGAACACAGCAGCTAATTAGTGGGAGTTTTGCCAACTCTCCTTAAAAATAATAAGCATGAAAGAGCAACAAAGAAAACAGCACTGGCCTTCAGGCCTGAGACAATCCTGAACTGGACAAGCTTCCTGAAAAGTCTGCCCAGTCTAAGGTTCCCGAGTAGTCCGTCCAATCTGAGATATCACAGATAACTAGTAGGTGCACAGTGCCTGAGATGACTGGCTACTGGACATTGTCTGACATGACTGTCCATGGTGTCTGAAATAATTGGCTGGTCCAAAGTGCCTGCGATGACTGGTCGGTCTAATGTGCCTGCGATGACTGGTCAGTTTAAAGTGCCTGAGATGACTGGCTGCTAAACATTGCCTGAAATGACTGCCTGAGACGATCCCAAACTGCCGGATTTTACTGCTTTTAATACATCTCCTGATATTTGAATATGCATCTCCATCCAGATCTGACTCATTTGCATTTATGAGACGATGTCCTTACTGTACTAGGGCTATGCATGTATGCTCCTTTCCTCCCCCCTATTCCGCTTCTTTAAGCATAGAGGCAGAGGTGTAAACTGTGACCAAATCTGTATACTGACGTAAGCATTCATAACTTTTATGTTCATTTATGGTAACAAAGTCCATATTTAATATATTAAAGGATAGGCATATGTCCAACTCTACATGGACCTCATAGTGACTGTGTTTGATGGTTCCAAAATAAACATATTAATTTTGTTATATTTTTATAATATATTTTTTAGAGTAAAAAGATCATTCTTACCACTTTCAAACTTGACTATTGGTGTTTGTTTCACCACATTATCTACTTGATCAATAAAACAAATTGTGAAATTGTATACCAATAGTTAAAATTTTAAATACTCCAAACTGTAAAATATTGCAGGAATGAACTGAATAATATAACAGTAAATGAACAGTATACTAGTATTTATAAATAAGCACCCACTGTAGTTGTACCAGCTACAATCACACACGTTGTGCTCTACATTGAAATAATTGACAATCACTCATTGCATAGATGGCAAACTACTCTTCCATCAGTCAACTTGGATCAATGGAATGGTTTGTTGTATCAGATCTCTAGAAAGTGTTATAGAATCAACACTACCCACAACAGGTTAAAATGTCATACAATATAGACCAATATTGGTCCAATAAATAAATAATTAATTTGTTCAAAAAGAGAACCCCAGTTCTAGCTACACTGTCCTGTTGGTTATGATGCAGAATCAAAGAAGAAGAATAGGTGATAGGTGAAACATCAAAAACACTGACAATAGATCACATGCATTCTAGGTTTACTTAATCAGTTGATAAATGTATGCACTTCCAGTTGTGATAGTTCGTAGCAGATTTCGGGCCCTTAGACAGTCCCCTCACCTATATCCTGTCCTGGGTGTAAAACAGATGTACAAAAAAATCACCCAGCCAGTAATAGATCAATTAGGAATAGTTTATTTCTAAATTAAAATATATTTCTTGTGGACATACAATTTTTCGTAAAAGAGACAGATTATTGGGATTTAGTGTAGCCACAATCCAGCTAGCAGACAGGTAACCTACAGTCATAAATCTATTGTACCTATCTATCCAACCTATAGAAAAGTATTTTAGCAACTTTTAGGAAGTCAGTGATCATCTGTAGGAAGAATTAGGTCCAAAGTACAAAGCAGGAGAAGAAGCTAGGGAATTAGCATGAAGTTATACGAAAAGTTGTTTTTTTCAAGCCATCGACTGCTGTGAAAATCCGCTGAAAATGTAAAAATACCAACAGTGCAAGAAATACAACGGGTACATTATATGTAGATGAGCTGGAGCACAGAATGAAAGACTGTGGTATTTTAAACAATAACTTGTTCCTGTGGTAGAACTGTATTCTTTACAGGAGCTGCAGCACACACATGTCATCTGTGGTAGTTCTGCCATTAGTTGCACGCATTGTCGTCTAAGAGCCTGTGCAGTGAAGCCAAAATGGAACATAGCTGCATGCCCCTGCATATGCTCAGAGGAGCAGACGGGGTGATGGGTGGACCGACAGCTTTGCCAGGCCCTCCTTTCAAACTTTGCTATAGGATGATGTAGAGGTGTCATTGGGGCTGAACGTGCATTATTTATTTGTTTGAAGTTGGAAGGCTTTCATTTAAAACATGAGAATGTCTTGAGTCCTTTTTAAGAGCCCCTGAACTAGACCATATTCCCTACAACCACAGGCTTATAACAGGTCACCTTATATGTTAACAAGGTTGATAAAAGTCAGTCAAATTCAACTTTTACTAAAATCTAGATGTATTGATCCAGAGAAAGGAAATTAAAACTAACTTGCATAGGTAAAGTGCATCACCATTTTAAACCATAGTAAATTAGTCAATAACGCAAAAGAAAACATTAATACATAATATCTGATATATTTAATTTATTTATTGATAAATAAACATTTATTTTTTGTTAACATCAAAGTGTATGTACTCATCAAGGCAAAACAAACAATTAAACCAGGAAAAGACAATATTTTTATAAAGCTGCTCATTGGTAGCTGTTAAAATATGCTGATGTTCAACTGGCTTATGTACTGTGTGTAATATAGTGCTTCTAGTTTAAAGGTCTACGTAAACATCAAGCTGGCCATAACAGTACTGGGAAAAACTGTCTGATATCCCAAGTACATCAGTGGGTACTTTTATTTTATAAAGTGTCTGGTAGCTGGTGTAACCCATAACCTACCGATTATAAATTTGTAAGCATGGCACTCTTATCCCTGTGTTTGTTGATAGCCAGTCTTGTGTTATTATTGTGTTATTATTGTGTTTGTTTCCAATTGTAAAGTGCTGTGGATCTTGGCACTATATAAATAAATGTTAATAGTTATATAAAGTAATTGATTCTAAAGTGATTCACTCTCAGTTGTACAGCTAAATATTTATGAATGACACATAACAGAGTTTGTGCTCTCCCAGTACAATGTACACAAAGGTTGTATGAGTGCTTTATTGTTACTGTGCTGCTCAGCTCCATACAATGGCTGCATATAAACCCCATTGAATATGCAGCTATTGTTTGGGATTAATGATCTCAATGTTCCCCGTATGAAAATCCCAAGGTTTATTTTCAATGATGCTTGCAAGTTTAACAGAAATGCAGCATGTTGCAAGCATTACAGCTTTCTTACAAAGACCGAATATATTTTCAATGTTGTGTCCATATGGTCACTGACATGTAGTAAAACACCATGTATCCGTGTGAACATATCCTAAATTCGAATTTGTGATGGATAGTCTTGAATTGTCTGACAGCGTGCATTCATTAACCCCCACCCCCCAAAGAAAAACATCCCCCATACCAGTCAATGACTTTTATTAATAAATAAACAAATTTTCTAGTTAGCAGAAATATATGGTGCTCTAGTTGTTTTTATAATTTCTTTTACCTGTTATCACGCTGTTTAAGAAATAGATAATAAGATGAAATATATTACATTATGGTACAATTCTCTATGCTCTTCGCACTCATAGTATAGTGCCAGCACTTTGAAAAAAATAACCATGGCAAGGAAACATGCAATTGTACAGTACATCTGTTAAAAGATAGTTTAAAATAATAAGTTATCACTTTCACATGTATGAAAAGAAGGCATTTAAATTTGTTTAAAAAAAAGTAGTTACATTTTTTCTATTTAATAATTGAGAGAAAGTTTTAATATATTTTCTATCTGTGATTTTATGTCAGATACAAAACCTGCAGCAGCTCCAGTTGCAGCTTATTGTGGTGGATCCACCACTAGCATATGATAAGAGCCTCTTCACGTACATAGTTCATTGAATTCTTGCCTCGTTAAAGTTGAGGCCTGCTCAGATTAGGAATTAGGCATATTACACTCAGTGAAAAAGGCACTACAGGGTATTGGTACAAAACTGTTGCATGACTACTACATGGACAAAACTACTTAAGGTGAGAGGATATCTAACTGTAAGTAATCCATTAAAAGTTATTACAAACCATTTGCCATAATATAACATTTATTTGTGTCTAATATACATGCAAGAATTTCTGACTTTCAGCTCTGTAGTTCCTGGCAACCAGATCATGTTCTCATTGCTGACACACTCTCCTCTTAGTTCTTGTGTTGAGAATGGTTCTTCTAGTTGTAGCAAGGGACATATGAGCCAGAGGTCTTAGCTTTCCATTGAGGTATAGGTATGAGCTTCAGAGCTGGCTCTCATGGACTATATTTATATTGTGTATATGTTTATGAACAAATTAGGTCCAGACCTTTGAATTGTCTAACGCTACAATTGGACACTGATTGGTTCTAGCAAGATTCACTTCAATGCTCCTTACCTATGGATGTTACTGAGAAAAAAAAAGCTACTGCACAGGCCCCAATGGCAGACCTACTGCCATTGCAAGGGGGGCAGCAGCCAGGGCACCCGATGGTGAGTGGGGTCCTGTAGCTTACGGACGCTCTGCATTGGTGGTAGGTCCGACACTGCCTACACTGGTGGTAGGTCTGACGCTGCCTGCACCAACTATTATCTCAGAGCATGCTTCACTGTGCAAGCTCAGAAGAGCACAGTGGGGTCAGCAGGATGAGGGACAGCATCAACAGCCCTCCAAAATAGTTTTTATATGGGGTCGGGCAATGTAGTATTCTGCCCACAATAGACTCTTATTTGCATGTGGCTACTGGCCACATGCAAATATACAGTGGTCGAAATGGAAATTTAAAAGTGGCGGTATGGAAATTTAGAAGTTGTGGTTTTACAGTTTTACAATGAAGGCAGTAGGAGAACTGGCAGTATGGAATACCCCTGTATGCACCCCCACTATAACCACTGCTCATATATGCATTTACCAAACAGGCCAAAGACAGCATTTTTCAATGCTGATAATAGCCTTACATTATACTTCATTTTTTGGTTTGTCTGTGCCTGCTTATATAGACAATCAATGTAGGATTAGTGTTGGACATCATACTGTAACCGTGCAAGTAGCAGTGTAATTAGTAATTATTAATTTTTATTTTTAAGCCATCTTCCATTCAATATTTAAAAAAACAAAATGTTCTTTCAAGAGTAGTCTTTTGAGGTGCAAAATTCAGCATTGTTAATTCATTTGGAAAACAATATTCTTCTAAAGGTACCCAGGCACTTTATGTTCTTGTTTATGTTAAACCTAGGAATTCACCACATTCATAAAGTGCTGGGATTTGTGGAAAGACCACATAATGCAGGGTTGACACGGCCCACTATGCACATCATTGCTTTGATATATATATTTTTTTAAAATGTATATTTTTTAATTCAATATTGAAGACATTGGTGTTATTTATTTGTAATAAATGGGAAGCAAGTAGGGTTGCTACAGCAGTGGAGTACTAAATACATGGGAACTCATACAACAATTGATCTAAGGAGGCAACTAATTTAAATTCAGACCAGAAACCCAAGTCTGAGTGTAACTTCAGACTCCCTAATACTATAACATTTATGTGAGCAAAACACTAATGTGGTACCTTAAGGAGCTGATCCCATGGTTAATAAAAACCTAGGATCAGTTTTTAATTTCCTTTCTTTAACTTTTCATGTAATATAGGAACTGAAATGTAATATATGAATGAAACCATTATTATATGCCCAGCAGAGACTTTTTAAAACTTGTATTGCCTGTACAACCTGATCTTGATTGTCTTTAAAAAAAATATATGTAGGTTTTGGTTTGGCATCAATTTAGATATTATGTCTTCGCATCATTCTATTTCCCAGAATGGAGCATGCTCCATGTTTTATCTTTAGGGGCATCATTCTTTATATTTGACTCTTCAAAGTACTGGCTTGAAACAAGTGTGTTGCATCTTAAGCTGTGTAAAAAAATTACAGCAATTTCAGTGCATGTAAAAAAAATATAAACCTTCCCTTAGATAATAAGAGTCATCTATTCATAATTTGTTCTTAATTACTATTCCATTTACCATTTGAGTTGTTGATTTGATTGGAGACATTGATTTGGATGGATAAAACAATTATAAATTATAAATATAGTTTTTCTTTTGAGTCCTCTCATAATTTGAAAGCTCCAAACACAATGTTGTCGGCCAATTGTTCCTCATTTAGCCAGTTAGCATGGTTTGTTTGGATGGACACATTGTCGGAAACATTAAGATCTATCTGAAGACTAAAATGTTGATCTCTGAATATCTTGCAACTTGTGTTGCTTTTCCTTAACGTATGCAGCATTTCATGCACTGGTCTTCCATTCAAGATCAAGCTGGTCCGCAAGTCTTCGTCATTTATTAAACAATCTTTAATAACAAAGTGAAGGTGGCAATTGACGAAATATAGACCCTCAGTTAAAATAGTAAGATTTCCATCTTGGTATTTTATTCCATGTAAAAGGCTGTCATTTCTCCACAGAAGAGTGGTAGAAGAGTGTTTTTCCTCGCTGCACCCTAGAGAACAAGAAAATGTTGTTAAATAAAACATAAACAAGTAACAGACTTTAAATAAAATATACAACACAATGGATCACATAGTTAATAAAACTTATTTTATGAAGTTTACCATATGCCAATCAAAATAGCACATGGTTTGCTTCCATCTTAGTTCATTCCAGTTGAGTAAATGTTGAGCACTTTTTCTGATATTAGAAATAAGCCTTTGAAACTTGTAATATAAGACAGATAATGTAAAAAAAAAGTGTTCCCCTTTTCCTATATCTTACTCTACATTTAATTATTATTACTCACAATGTGCTGGAAAACAGAAACAGGGTAAATAGAGAATCCGTCAACTGACATATATATTTATACTGTATAAACATATACAATCACATTCAAAAGGTAGTCACACACTATTATCATCATCATCATCATCATCATCATCATTTATTTATATAGCGCCAGCAAATTCCGTAGTGCTTTACAATTGGGAACAAACATTAATAAAACAATACAGGATAATACATACAGATGGCTTACAAGCTTACAATCTATGGGACAATGGGAGTTTGAAACACAAGGGTATGTTCTACATCATATTGCCCATTGAACCAACTAGAATGCAAAGGTAAAAAGTATTGAGTGGGCTGTGTGATCAGTCACACAGCAATGTTGGTCAAAGGGTTGTTGTCTTGTGTTAGCTGTGCAGAAGGTGGTAATAGGGTAACCTAGTGAGATTAAATTGCTGGTTGAGGAAAATTATAAGATCGTCTGAAGAGGTGGGTTTTCAGAGAACGCTTGAAGGTTTGAAGACTAGAGGAAAGTCTTATTGTGCGAGGGAGGGAATTCCACAAAGTGGGTGCAGCCCAAAAAAAGTCCTGTAACCGGGAATGGGAGGATGTGATGAGAGTGGAAGAGAGACACATATCTTGTGCAGAACGGAGGTGTCGAGTTGGGAGATATTTTGAGACAAGTGAGGAGATGTATGTTGGTGCAATTTTGTTGACGGCCTTGTATGTTAGTAGAATAATTTTATGTTGGGTTTGTTGAAAAACAGACAACTAATGTAGAGACTGACAGAGTGGCTCAGCAGAGGAAGAACGATTTGCTAGGAAAATCAATCTAGCCGCTGCGTGCAAAATAGATTGTAGGGGTTCAAATGATGATTTTGGGAAGACCAGTAAAGAGGGAATTGCAATAGTCGATGCGGGAGATGATGAGTGGATGAATTAAGGTTTTTGCAGTGTTCTGTGTGAGATATATACGTATTCTGGAAATGTTCTTTAGGTGTATTTAACATGATTTAGATATAAAGTTGATGTGGGGAATAAATGATAGTTGTGAGTCAAGGATTACACCTAGGCAACGAGCTTGCGGGGTGGGATTTATGGTCATGTTATCAACAGAAATAGAAATGTCAGGCAGGAAGCTTCTGTTTTTGGCTGGGAATATTATTAATTCGGTTTTTGAAAGATTGAGTTTGAGTTGGCGAGAAGACAATAAAGATGAAATGGCAGAAAAACAGTCAGTAATGCGAGACAACACAGATGGTAAGAGATCAGGAGAGGATAGATAGATTTGTGCATCATCTGCATAGAGATGATACTGAAATCCAAAGTAGCTTATTAGTTTTCCTAAAGAAGTGGTGTAGATAGAGAATAGCAGAGGACCTAGGACTGAGCCTTGTGGTACTCCAACTGATAAAGGAAGTGGAGCGGAGGTGGATCCAGACAAATTAACACTGAAAGAGCGATTAGATAGGTATGATGAGAACCAGGATAGGACAGTGCCTTTAGAATAATGGCCTTCGGTATTTGCTGTGATCAAATCATTGATAACCTTGGTCAGCACAGTCTCTGTGGAGTATTGAAAGCGAAAGCCTGACTGAAGAGGATCCAGTAGGTTGTTTGCTGTAAGGAAGTGTGTAAGGCGAGGGGCATGGGAGCTGAGGGATGGGGCGGTAATATGAGAGAGAATTTGGGTCAGATTTTTGCTTTTTCAAAATCGGAGTAAACACTGCATGCTTGAATAGTGATGGGAAAATATCAGTAGAGAGAGAGAACACAGATATTAGTTAGAGGTGGAATGAGCACAGGAGACAGGGACCTACCAATTTGTGAGGGTGTGGGATCAGGAGGACAGGATGTAGAGTAGGAAGATGAGAAGAGAGTAGAAAATTCCTCTTCATTTGTGGGATGAAATGAAGAGAAAGTGTAAGAGGCTGCTAAAAAGGAATTGAGCTTATTGCTTGTCGAGGGAGATGATACCATTTCAAGTATTATTAATATTAGTGTCTTTTTATAGGCTACCACAAAGTTCCACAGTGTTGTAAATGGCGGTAATACAAACAAGGTAGACATAAGCAAACAAAAGATCGTAAAAATATACATAGTGCAAGTAGAACTGAAAAGTGCAGATGACAAATACAAGCACTAATATAACAAAGGTAACATAAATCTAGTCATATTCAAAAGGGCAATTCCCAGTCAGTTACAAGTATGGCATGAGTAGCTGAAGGTGACAAGAGAGAGGTAGAAAGAGAGTGGGGAAAGGAGGCTACAAGAGGAAGTAAGGCCCTGCTTATGAGAGGAGTTTACAATCTACAGGGGAGGGGTTGGAGTGGAATAACGAGAGGTGACAAGTAGAAAGGAATAAGGAGGAAGAAAGTATTGAGAGGTTAGGTAGAGTTCTGGTAGGCTTTGGTGAACAGGTGAGTTTTGAGGCAATGTTTGAAGCTTTGGTTGAGACTGACAGAGCAAGGGAGTGTGTTCCAGAGATGTGGAGCAGAGCAGGAAAAGTCTTGGAGGTGGAAGGGGGAAGTGGTAATAGAAGGTGGAATAAAGGCGGCAATTATTGGCTAAGTGGAGGGGACAGGAGGGAGTGTGGAAGAAGATGAAGTTGGAAATGTAGGGGGGGACAGGAGTGAGCAAGAGTTTTGTAGTTGGATATCAATACAGTTAACCATTTTGGGAATGTTTAACCACGGTTGGCTTGACATTGTAATATGGATAGATCCCATACGGCCAATAAGGATTTCCTTGCCAGATCAAAATCTGGTCCAATGTTATATAGAAGAGGAACATCCTTCAGTTTGCAACAGAGTAATCAGATATATACAGAATGCTGTATAATATACTGACCATGGGTGCAATGTACCTTGTGACGAGATACAATCTTTCATTCTCCAAGCTTCTATGAGGCCTATGGTATACTTCTTATCTTTTTTTATGTTTTAACCCATTTTATTGCATTCTATTTAGTAAACCTGTACTTACTGTATGTTATTCTAAATATTTTTGTATAAGCGCTGTAACTATATTATCTTAGATTAAATATAGGATTTAATCAATTCTGTATTTGCGCTCTCAATTAGGACCTATACTAGTGAATAGTCTTTGCAAATATGTATGTAAAATATTTTTCTGTTGAGACCTATTGAATTTATTTTAGTAAATATGTGGTTTATATAAGTAGTTCAGTATCAGACTGATGGTGACCTACGCTCCATATATAATAAAATGTTGGTTAAAATGAGTTAGATGTGAGGTATACTTACCATATATATAAAGGATTTATGTTCAATGAAGAGAAATTACTGGCATATAAAGTGTCTAAGTGGAGTTAACACTTTCAAAACTATGTATGTTATGGATGAGCTTGGTAGTGGAAAACCGTGTCAATGGGGCTATTGGATATATTGATGATTACTTTTCCAGATTTGACATATCTTTAATTAACTGCTACCAGTCATGAATTCATTATTATGGAAATGCAGGCACTGTCAGGAGTGAATTTCCCCTGAACTAGGAGCAGCTCTGACATGGAAACCCAAGGGTTTTGTTAGCTGGGTGGAGGCGAAAAAAACACTAAGTGCTTTTTTAACAATTTGAGCAATTACAGAAAATTCTACTAATGAAGTGGGCCAAATTAATATTTCAGCTGTCCAATGAAAACTCTGGTTAACCAGTGCATGGTATTTCTCCATATAACCCATACACATTTTAAGATCTAACTGTTGTGCCTTTATCATTGAGGCGTAAGCAATATATAAACAAAAGTGCCCATTACAACTAACATTATCTGTAGCATGATAACTAACAGACTAAAGCATACACTTCGTGATAAAATATTTTATCACGATTGCTGCTCCAGTTTACCTGCACTCATTTAATACAGACTCCAATAAATCTCCCTCCTGGCATGATAGTTGTTCACAGTAATACTATTTAAGTAAAGGCATGCTGTGAAAATGACGAGAACAAAAGCAAGAAGGAAAATTCTTTACATATTTTGTTTTTGATCTATGAGAAAGTGTAGCCAATTTAAATATAAACTCTTCTCTCTAATATGGTTTAAACCTACCCTTTGTATTACTGTGCAGGATGCAATATAGCGGTGTGTACGAACAGCCTCAATGGTGCTCATTTCATAGTGGGATAGCTGATACCAGGCAGCAACTAAACTCCACTAGATGACTTCAGGCTTCTACATGAACAGTTAACTGTGTAAGGGAGAAAACTTTTTGGATGGTAGGGTAGTCTTTGCTGTAGAAAGTCATTCACTCTCTTTTGTAGGAGAGTGCAATGCATGATATATTTTGCAATACAGACTTAAGTTGACCTGCTATCCTTACGTGGAACCAGATAGGTATCTTTTAAAACTTAAAATAGGGATATTAGTAAAAACCATAAATAAACTTAATAACATTGTAAAACAATGACTAACATATTTAGTTAGTTTGTAATTAATATATTGTGATCTAAAGAATTCTAATATAGTATTGTGCTTTCATACTCTATGGCTCGCCCACCTTGTCCTCACCATGTACCCTACTCTGCGATGTAACCACCCTTCTGATTCAGCCTCTTCCCTCCCCATAAGCTTGTAAATTCTCAGTATCAGGACCTTTCTTAGTCCTTGGTTCTTGTCCGTTTCCATCACATCTTGAAATTTGTCTGGTATTTCTGTTATTTAGTTAGTTCAGTATTTTGCCAACTGTCCAACTATGGTTTATGTATAATGCATAATTATCTAGTGTATAGAGTAGAATACTGTGGCCTGCCAGGGAGTCGGACTATCCACCGGTAGGCCCCGACACCTGATAGCCCCACCCACTTCCTTGGTGGGGCAGAGCAAAGTAAAGATGGTCCTAATCAATTTTCATTAAAACAGAGAGTTCAGACTGACTACTATGATAGCTGTCCACCGCTGCTGTCTGCTCCCCCGCCTCCCAGCTGCTGCTGTGAGCCTTTCAGTAACAGGCAGCAGCTATCAAATGAGATCGGAGGTGAACTGCAGGGGAATGACTCGTGATCATGTGATCGTGACTCTGCTTCCTAGTTCATCAACATCCTACTGCTGTTGTAAAAAGAAGGAGGCTCTACTATTAAGAGATGATGTGTAAGTATTTCTATTTCTCTCATCTTCCAATTATTTGTCCTACTTTATGGAAGTGGAAGTAGAGGATATCTTATGAAAATACTGGCACCTGAATATTATTCAGTGTATAGCTCAGTGCTTCCCAAACCGTGTGCCGTGGCTCCCTGGGGTGCCTTGGCAATCTCACAGGGGTGCCTCGACCAGGGCTAGTGGTAAGCAAGGCGGGGGACTACTTGGTAATTATTTTGGCTTAAGGGTGCCTTGAAAAAATTATGGAGGCCCTAAGGGTGCCTTGAACTGAAAAAGTTTGGAATCCACTGATATAGCTAGCTATCTCTATACCACTGTATAGCAGAACACTTAAATTATATATAATTTAAATTGAATTGTTTCTTATTTTATAATGCTAATATCATGTTAATATTAAAAATAATGGGACCAACAAATAAACGTTCATGTTATTTCACACAATAGTGCCCCCAGTTCATATTATGCCACACAGTTGTGTCCCAGATCATATTATATCTCAAAACTGTGCCCCCCAGTTTTATCCATCATAGTTGTGCCCCCAACTCGCATTAACCCTCATAGCTGTGTCCCCATTTGATATTAGACCTCATAGTTGTAGCCCCAGTTCATGTTACATCTCTTAGTTGTGAACTCAGTTCATGTTATGCCTCATAGTTGTGCCCCCATTTATGTTTGCATTTGAAGATTTTACTTGATTGTCAGCAAGAAGATAGTTTTGCAAGAAAGAACAGATAAAATAATATAGCAAATGCTTTCAGGTATGTGTGAGCAACTACTCATTTTGTCCTTTGTTCTGATGCAGCTTAAACTCCTTTACTTGATATTATCGGTGCTTTGATAGACTTGTTTTTAACTAAACAGAACTCGTTCGGCGGCAGCGCTCAGCCTCTCATTGTAACAGGGAGAGGAGAGGGTAGGAGGGTTAGTTTCTGACAATAAAAAAGCACTACTTGTAAACATAAAATTATACTGTTAATGGGGAGGCTGTTAAACTAAATTAAAAAATGTCCATAACTGTATGTTGCAACCATTATGATGGTTAATTTATATGCTTTCATTTAAAAGCTGCTGTTTAATTTTCTATTTCTAATGTATATTTTTGTATTTAACCATACATGTGTTTATCGGTACAAATAAAGGTTATTTATTGATTGATACACATTTCATCTCTATTTTCTTTACATGATACATGTGAAATTGACCTTATTTGCAAGGTCCACTTTTAGACTACACTTGGTGCTATACACTGTCCTCCGTGGGCAGACCACACCCCCTTAATGTCTGGCCACACCCCCTCTTGCAGTTGGCCACACCCCAATGTAGTGGGCCCCTATCATCGCATTCCCCCGGTGGGCCCTTTATGTCCCAGTCTGACACTGGTTGCACCCTATAAATAAATGATAATAATGCTACTGAGCATGGGGCTGTAGTATTTTCTGGACATGCCAGCATTAGAGTTTGCTATATATGGTGGTGGGAGAAGTGGGGAATATGGTCTTATCTCAGATTTTACACTAGAGCCCTTTAGCTACACCAGTGATTAACATTATATCATAACGATACTTTTACTTTAATGTCATTTTATCCAAAACCAATGAAATATATAATTTATAAAAACAAACCTTAAAACATTAAATAAATTAAATGTAAGGAAAAATCATTAATATGAAACATGCTGAATCAGAAGAAATTATTGCTGAAGTCAAATGTGCTAGTTCAGCTATAAAGAGAAACATTTTCATTTTCCTAACCTTTCTGTTATTGGGATGGTTCAGATTTTTTTGCACATTTACAGTACTAACATTTTAGTCACATCTTGATCAGGCTTTTATACTTACACTTGAGTTGTGCATGCACTTTTTTGCTAGCTGTGCAGAACAAAGATTGTGCATCTGAAACAAAACAATTTATGAGTTGAATTGAAATGGTCACATACGGTGGGAATGAAACTCTAAAGAAGCCATTAAAATAATGATGATCTTGGCAATAAAAAAGAAAAAGGTTCAAATTTGCAGAATAGCATACTAAAATGTGTTACATTGTTGGAGAAAATAGTTGGAGAAACCTACTGCTTTTCTTTCCATTTAAATTACAACTATTTTTTTTGTCTAAAAACTTTACTTTCTTAACCATGAGCTTTGATAACTTCTCAAAGATCCAGGGCCTTGATCCCAACCAAGATCCTCTCAATAAACCCTACTACATAGACAAGGTAAGTGGCAGATGACAAGATAAAGCATTGCATTCACCAAAATATCCTCCATTTGTACTATATAGCATACTTTAATACAAGGATAGCATAGAAAATGTGATTTAAATGCTCTCTGATAAAAAAAAGTAATTGTCCAAATATGTCCATTGTAGATTTTTGTGTATTTATTATTCTATTTTCAACTGTACAATAGTCTGCAGTCCAGCTTTGAAACTAATAAAAGAAGAAATGTCTGTTTATTGTATTTTTTTCAATGTTAACCTGGGAAAGTGTAAGTATGTCAATTTAGTTGCTATGTATTCATTTGAAAAACTTTTATTGAGAATGTAGACCTGGGACTTTGGTGCTAGGTCTAACATCTCTCTTGCTCTAAACTTGTACACCAAAGTTAAACATTATATACTATAACATGAAATTAGATCATACTTACCAGGGGAGGTGAAGTACAAATGAGGAGGGGGTGGGACACAGCGAATTGGAACATTTTGGCCCACACCCGCAACTCATTGCTGTGATTGCGAGGTGAACTTGGCCAAACTGACACGATTTGTCACAAATCGCATCAGGGAGGCAAGTATAAATTAGATAAACAATGCACACATAGGTAGGTTGGTTAAATCTACAACAAATTATTTCAGGAAGTGGGCTTCCACTTATTAATGATATCTGAGTTGACCTTGAATTTTGGTGTGGGAAAGCAGGGTCTGGTAGCTGCATGGACCATATATTTGTGCTGATCTGTGTGGTCACACCCTTTGAGCCTGCACACACAGTGGGCCTGATTCATTAAGGAACAGAAAGCATAAAAAGGAGTAACTTTGCACCTTGACAAAACCATGTGGCTTTGAAGGGGGATGTAAATTTAAAATGTGATAGCAGATTTATATTTGGGGTAGGGAATGCTCTAAATCAACTTTAAATTTCAGTGTACAATTAAAAGTATCAAGTATTTGTGTGCTACATGAAAAAAAACAGCCAGTATTTAACTTATGTTTAAAATAAACTAATTTGCACCCTTTGCAATGTAACATGGTATGTCCAGGAGAAAACGTACACATTTTTTTGCCTTACTTTCCCTAATGAATCAGACCCTTTATGTTGTTTTTCACACCAGTTTCCAAATTTTCACGTGACAGTGCTGATGGTAACAGAGCATTATAGAAATATTGTAAGATGTTTCAGAATAGATTTTCTAACTATATTTTTAATTGATTAATTATAAAAATGTAAGTACGTCTGTGGAGTACAGTAGATTCAGAGTATGTAAGAAGCAGAATCGCTATTTGTAATTTGTGTGAGAAAATAAAATAAATAAAGTCAGCTAGAATAGTTATTACACGCCACGTGATATTCCTATTTTTGCAGATTTAGGCTTGACCATGATCATTTCAACGTTATTTTATTGTACCATTGTGCCACCTGTTTCCTTAATTCTGCTGCTACCGTAGTTAAAGCTTTGCTGAATTTGCCTATGAAGTGCAATTAGAAAATAACAAGTAATAAACATCTCCCTCTGCTGGATTCACATGAGAAACAAAAGCATTTATATTTTCAGTAATCTGAATTGTTTATACTTTTGTGAAAATTTGTGAAAAGAACTGAGCAGTGAAGCTAGAAGCTATTAGTGCTTAGAAATCTCACACAAAAGAATAAATATGTAATTTGGGGATGCAGCTGAGCTAAGAAAATGTGTCATCGCATGTGCAATCTTTTTTAAAGTTTGATTTTCAGAATAAATTTATACCAATATCATTTCTGACATTAATTTTGTTCATAATTATTTGCACTCAATTGATGCTTTGTGCTTCAGCTGATAATGTACTATTTTCAACACATGGAGATATAACAGTTACAATGAGATTTGAAGTGATACAATAGTTTAATAATATTTTTTTTTAAAGTAATTTAATATTTAACATGGTCCATCTTTTAATTGATTTTAAGGGGGGAATTCAATTCCCCAAGATGTGCCGCGGAGTGCCGCTGGAACACACTCAGCACTGATGTAGCATTACTGTTTTTTCCTTGTACCCCATAGAGGAGGTGTGCAGAAAAATCCATGATTTTCGGATACCATAATAGCCGTAAATGAACCAACTGGACATCACCATGATTTCCGGCGGCTCATCACTTGAAATGAATTTCCCCCTGAGACTTACAGGTTTCAAAAACCATTTTAATTTAGATTAATAATGTCTATTGTATCTGATAAATCTTTGCCTTGATGCATTGCCTTCATTTATTCTGTATGTTGCTGTATTTATTATGGTCATATGACATGTTACTATATAGAAGTAAGAATTTGTTTCGGGAATGCATGTAGTTGCAGAATACATTTGACACAACTGACAACAACCTGCAATGATTTTAAAAATAAATTTTTGGAAAGGTTGGTATGTATTTTACATTTAACAGCAGGCTCTTAACCATGTGAAAATGCATGTGAACCAAAATGCTATCAGAGACAGGTAGATCAATGGATTCCAGTTACCAATAGGAAGAGTCATAACTTAAAATTCTAGTTCATGGGGCGAGAAGGACAATTTCCACCCCCCTAGCACTCAATTTTAACCAAATGAACCTAAAACATTCAGAAACTGCTCCCCCCGTTAGCATTGCGCCCTGCGTGGTCACCCTTCTCGCACAGCCCTAGTTACAGTGAATAGGGTATTAAAACCTCTATGGGCCTGATTCATTAAAGAAAGTAAAGCAAAAAATGAGTAACTTTATACCTTGTCAAAACCATGTTGCATTGGAGGGGGATGTAAATTTAAAATATGATGGCAGATTTATAGTTGGTGTAGGACATGTCCTAGATCAACTTTAAATGTCGGTGTACAAATAATGCTATCAGGTATTTGTGTGCCACATGAAAAAACAGCCAGTATTTAACTTATGTGCAAAATAGTAAACTAATTTTGTAGCCTGCATTGTGACATGGTTTTGTGCAGTAGAAAGCTTACTCCTTACTTTGCCTAACTTTCCTTAATAAATCAGGCCCAATATGTTTATATATTTATTACTAGACTAAGACAATTTTCATTACAACTTTCATTAAAATACTTACATTGTTTTTTATTATTTATTATTTTTGTTGCTACTTAACATGTAGCCTTTTCTTTGACTACAACCTACTGTAATTAGGTAGTATGATTACAATTTTAATTTACAATCCTCAAAGAGATCCAACTAACTTTGCATGGACTGTGAAACTCATAGCATCCATGGAGCAAAATTGATAGGCAACAAACGGGCCACCAGCAGCTCAGTAAGCTTTCAACTGATGCGCCCAGCTCCTTCCAGGGTTATACCCCTGTTCTGACTGCTATTCAATAAATCAGAGCTAGAGCGTAAAAACATTGTGATCAGAAGAGCTACATTCACAGGGAGAGGAAGAGTGAATTCAGAAATGAGGAGAAGGTAGATCATGTGGTGATCTCACTCCTTTCTTTGTAGGAAACACTGTATTTCCTAACTTCTGCCTGGCTGCCTGACAAGGTAAGTGCAGTTTTTGGGCCGAGTGGCAGGGCCATCTTTTCCACTGGGCATGATGGGCAGGTGCCTGGGGGTTCCACGGACAAGGGGGCCTTATAATCAGGGCTCTTAAATAGAATAAATAATCCTGCAGAAAAAAAAAATCCTGCAAAATAAACCAAACTTACCTTTTGTGGTCACGCGGTTAGGTCAGGTGGTGATCTGGCTCCCTCCCTGTTCCCCTTCTCCGTACTGCGCTCCCACTGAATTTACATTGAGGAGCGCAGAATGGAGGAGCCACAATGGCTCAAAGAAGAATTCAAAGAAGCAGAAGACACAGAATAAGAGAAAAGAAGAGAAGAAAGGGGTGCAAGGTAGGGGCCCCGGTGCACTGCTTTGCCCGGGGACCGATAAGGTTGTTAAGATGGCCCTGCCACTGGCATCTATTGCTGGCCATTGGTTGTTAATTAGTACAAAATTAGTTGATGAATGTTTGTTAGTAGTCACTAGTATTCCCAATGTGGGTTGTCTGGTGGTAGATGGGGTACTTTGTGTAGCATATGGGGGTTTGGCATACATATGGGATCTGACTGCAGTGGAGACAGTGGAATGTCTTAGTGGCTCATGTTGGCATGAAGGGCAGGTGAATTGTGGGGATCTGGAGGTAAGTTTTGTATTTTAGAAAAAATCTTTTTGTTATTGGGGGTGTCGAGGGTAGAAGGAGAAATAATCTAGTAGAATAAGGAGGTGTAAGTGTGCGTGTGTGTGTGTGTGTTAAACTGTGCTTATTACTGAGATTAAGGGTAATAAACTACCACTTTGAAGGTTAAAGGGCCACACAAGCACACAAGCGTATCAAGTTTCCCATCACTGTTCTGCTATATAAAATTATTTTGTTTATGATCTGGCCTATATGGTATATAGTTAGAACATATATGTAGCTTTCCCTGTAAAAATTTTTGATAACACAGACCTAGAGGAAGTTAAATCTTAGACTTAATATCTATAAAGTACTATAGTAGTAATATACTGTGATTTTGTGTTGTATTTAGTTTAATTTAGAATATATATTTCACAACAGATATAGCTTGAGCAGGAGTCAGGGCCTGGGCCCTAGCGCTGACGATTTTTTTTTTTATATATATTTTTTTTTGAAAACTAAATTTTTTTCTTCTTTTTTTTGTGGCGGGGGGGGCTCGGTCATTGGTGGGGGGAGCAGGGTAGTTAAAATACAAACAAACCATACTCACGCAAATGCGGCACTGGCGTCCCTCCTCTCTGCTCCTCTGTGCTCCACTTCTCCAGACTGACTGAATGCCGGGTGTTACGTCATCATGTCAAACCCAGAATTCAGTTAGTCTGGACCAATGGAGCACAGAGGAGCAGAGAAGACCAAGAAACAAGAGAGAAGAAAAGGTAAGTGAAGGGAGGAAAACGGAGGGGGGGCACAGAGGGGTTAAAGAGGGGTTGAAGAAAAGAGGGACAAGCAGCATGGCACAGGGGGTTAAAGAAAAGAGGGACTAGCAGCATGGCACAGGGGGTTAAAGAAAGGAGGGAAAAGCAGCATGACACAGGGGGATGATGAAAGGAGGGGGCAAAGGCAGCATGGCACAGGGGGATGAAGAAAGGGGCAAAGGCAGCATGGAGGGTCGCAGTGTGATCATAAGGGGGCATAGCGTGGAGATGATAAAGGGGCACAGTGTGATGGCACAGGGAGCTTTTGGCAATGTAGTTTGTGTGAGGTAGATGGTGGCTAATTAATGGCTGCGATTTTGTTTGTGGGGTAATGGGAATACTATTTTAATGTTGGGGCTGGAGGAAGGCCTAATTATTAATCATGGATGCTATTGATTTAACAGTGGGGCTGGCTGTAATTTTCTAAATGTAGCCATTTTTTTTTCCAAATAGGTCCTCCAACATTCCAGGATCCGGACAAGACACAACTAAAGAAACCAGCAGCCACAGGTGGAGAAAGTGAGAAGAACAGGTAGGACAGAGCAGCATAGTGTGTGAAATGTTGTGATTCTAGTAGGGACAATGCCAATGTTTGGTGAGTGTTTGGTGAGCCCAGTGGGCGCAGGCCAAGGCTGAACTCTTTCTGTACACACTGCATTCTTCCTATACTACACAGGGGTGCTAGATGTCCTGAAAGTCAGGAGTGCTTGGACAAATGTCACGCTCCGGGGAATTCAGGACCTAGTGATTTTGTTGTGCTAGCCATGCCCCAATGGAGCATTGCCACGCCCCCAATTGTGTGACCACACCCCTGCAAAATTAGGCGGCGCAAATTTTTTTTGCTTACTCAACTATAAGGGGGGGCCCCATCAATTTGTTGTACCGGGGCTCTGAATTCCTCTTGGTAGCCCTCTGTGTGAGTGACGCGGCTGCAATCACCACAGTAGTGATGGGCCAGGGAGTCATATTGACACCCAGTCCCCTGCCTCTGTTCCTCCCGAAGGGGTGGGGGGCGATTGGTAGGATCCAATGTGCCCTGTTTCTTCCTCAGTGACTGTCAGGCATGACATCATCATCACATCCCGACATTGTCATTGAGGAGCTGGGCTGAGAGGAGCGGCTGTAGTAGAGAAGAACACAGTAGGTTAGAAAATAATTGTGTTTATGCAGGGGAACAGTTTGATGAAGGGCACAGTAATGAAGGGATCATTTTATTGATGGGCACATTATAATGTGGGTGACAGTATAATGAGGGGGACAGTGTAATGAGGGGGACAGTGTAATGAGGAACACAGTATAATGAGGGGCATAGTGTAATGAAGAGCACAGTGTGATAAAGGACACAGTGTGATGATGGGCATAGTGTGACGAGTGTGATGTGGGGAGCATTGTGATGTGGGGCACAGTAATGAGGGGGACAGCGTGACAAGGGAACAAGGGAGACAGTGTGACAAGTATGACAGTGTGACAGGGGGGGACAGTCAGATGAAGAGGCACAGTGTGATGAAGGGGTAAGCAGTGCAATGAAGGGGAAGCAGTGTGATTATGGGACAGACATATCCATTTTTTGCTGCTCGTATTATATATATATATATATATAACACCTGTCGAAAGGTTTTGGTTCGGATTTAAGGTTTTGGATTCGGATTTATTTTGAAAAAAGCATAAAAAATTCCAAAATCAAGTTTTTGGGCTTATATTCACTCCTACGCTATTATTAACCTCAATAACATTCAATAACAATCATTTCCACTGATTTCCAGTCTATTCTGAATACCCTCACACCTCACAATATTGCTTTTAGTCCAAAACGTTTCACCGAGGTAGCTTTCTGGACTGCATAGTGGAGTGGTCCCGGTACCCAATTTGGTACTGGGGCCACAATATATCACCCTCAACTGGTCTCAATTCACACCAAAAAAGTATCTGGACTGCGTAGTGGAGTGGTCCCTACAATATAAAAAAAATATGATTTTAAGTTTCTCTTTTTGCTACTTTTACTGAACTTGGGCTTTTTGGATTTTACATGCCTTGTACTAGAAGATTGGGCATCGGGCTTGCCAGACGACGTTGATGGCATTTCATCGTCTATGTCATGACTAGTGGCAGCAGCTTCAGCATTAGGAGGAAGTGCAGTGTCGGACTGGGGCATGAAGGGCCCACCGGGGGACTGCAACGCTAGGGGCCCACCAGAGGGGGTGTGGCCAGCCATCATAGAGGCGAGATCAGACACTAAAGGGAGAGTGGTCAGCCCACGAAGGACAGCTAGCACCATAGTGTAGTATATAAAGAATGTAGTGTGCTCATCCTTCTGTTTTAAAATGACAGGCTGACTGCGCACTTAGTTACTAACCTGCTCATGCTCCTCTGGGCGGTTGGATATCCGGAACTCCTACTCTCATCTGCCCTGCTCAAAGTGAAAAACACACTACCGCGCAGGTTCAGAGAGCCCAGACGCGACTCTCTACACCTGTGTGGTAGTGTGTTTAACGGGAGTGTTTGGCAAAAACGGGGAGGGGGGGGGAGGAGTTGCGCTCTACCCCTACTGTTGCAAGAGCAGCATTAACACAGGTTATCCCTCTCTATAAACTAATAATATACTGAAAGTTAAGCGCTCATTGACTTATGTATTATTCCAAGTGTAATGCTAATAATAAAATTTGTATTCTTTTATCTTGAATACAATTCGTATTTTTCTATATCTTGTATTAGGCTGTGAGCAAGAGGCTCGGTTCAATTAGTGGGATAACATTTAATGTTAGTTTTATCACAATTTATTGAATCCTGGTTAAAATACATAAAAATACATTAATATAGACAAATAAAATACTCCGATTAAACCACAGTATTTATATTATGAGGCATTGATTTCTATATACATACATATGGTATGGCATCAATTGAACATACATAAAAAATCAGACAAACCTAGGTATATAGACCTGGACTAGTCTAGCTACTGGGAGGCAAATGGCAGTGGGTATAAATGCTGCATTGATCCAGATATAACACAGTAACTGATATCTCAATAAAATAATGTTCATAGCATACAAGTTCAGTAGATGGGAATTGGTATTTCTTTAAGTCTCTGCTAGTGCAATATAAATATTCAGATCACTGTCCACATATATCACATGGTTATTGCTGCGATGCTTTCAAATTTAACTTTGTTTACTTGCAGTTTCCATGTATATAGAGATGGTGGTCGGGTACCCAGTGTGCTGAAATCAGAGGATGTTTCTCGTGGTCCGTGCTTGTTACTGTTGGAGAGGAAGGTGCCTGTGTTCCACTGTGGAACGCATCTGTCCCTTCCTGTTCTCGCGTATGTCCAAAAGATGAATTGTACGCAAGTCGGGAGTCAGCTGTTTTCTTAGCTCCTCCCTAACAATGGAGGGGGCGTGGCTATAATGTGGCGGGGCCTACCGGTGGATAGTCCTGCTGCCCTGCAGGCCAGTCCGAGCCTGAGGAAGTGGGTCTTGATCTTTCCCTACTTTATCCTCCAAATTTTTGTTCTGCATTATATGTAGCACAAGAGAGTGTACCCCGAAGCCACACACACTCGGCAAAGCCTTTAAAAATTATATGCGGCACAGGAGAGTACCACTGGACTGGAGTTATACAGCAGTACCACTGGCAGGCGCGGGCTGGGAGAGGCGTGGCCGGAGGGCACACAGGCGGCCGCATCACATGAAAAGGGATGTCATGTGATGCGGCCGCCTGTGCGCTGACACGGCCGCATCTGATGTCATCAGATGCGGCCGCGGGGAAAAGCATAGTATTTTGCAGCCGGGGGGGCCCCTGCCCCCCGGGTCAGCCCGCCCCTGACCACTGGACTTATACTGCAGAATCAGTGAAATTTGTAATATGGCAGTAACAACAATGGACTTATACTGCATAATGAGTGAACTTTGTAATATTGCAGTACCAATGGACTTATACTGCAGAATGAGTGAACTTTGTAATATAGCAGTACCAATGGACTTATACTGCAAAATCAGTGAACTTTGTAATATTGCAGTACCACTAAACTTATACTGCTGAATCAGTGAACTTTGTAATATAGCAGTACCAATGGACTTATACTGCAGGATTGTTTTGGGATTTTTTTTTATTTTTTTTTGTATAATTACTTTTTTTGTAAATTTTTTATAATTTGGGAATAATGGGGAAATAACAATGCCCTTAGAAGGACAGAGCACAGGACACAGCACCACTGGACTGAACAGGACACAGCACAGGACCCAGCAGCACCACTGAACTCAGAAGGACAGAGCACAGGACACAGCACCACTGGACTGAACAGGACACAGCACAAGACCCAGCAGCAGCACTGAACTCAGAAGGACAGAGCACAGGACACAGCACCACTGGACTGAGCAGAACACAGAGCACAGCACAGCACAGAACTGAACAGCACGAGATATAGCAGGACAGAGGACCACCTAACACACCCTCCCTCTACCCTGATCAATGCCCGAGTGAAGATGGCGGCGACTAGCGGGGAATTTATAGGATCCGAATATCGCGAGATCCGACAGCGGGATTATGACTCAGAGCCTCGGTTTCAGTTTTGCAATTGGCGGGAATACCCGGATCTGTCTCGGATCCGGCTCGGATCGGCAACGTTTGGGTGGGCTCGGATTTCAGAAATCCGAGTGCGCTCATCTCTAATATATATATGTGTGTGTGTGTGTGTATGTATATATATATATATATGTTGTATATATGCCCCAATATAATCAACCAGGTATGTAAACAAAAAATGGGTGCTGTTGGGAGAAGATATAAAATAATAAAATGGAATATAAAGTGAGGTGTTTTGCTTTTTGCATAATATATTTTCATTATTTAAGATTTATGATTTCTAATGATAAAGTGCCGCTGGGTTAAGCAACATTAAATAGCCTCATTTATAGATTGATAAATCTATATTGTAATGTAAACAGCTACTTATGGGCCAGTGCTGTGTGCTTGCCCCCCCCCCCCCCCCCCCGCCCCATGCCAGCCAGCCCCTGATTCTTAAAGTACCTGTTTACTTTTTGATGTGCATACATTCATGGATTATTTTAGTAGGAATTACACGTGTCTTAGGTTAATAATAATATGTGTTTAAACCCATCCTTCCCCCTCTCCTCCCCACACACAGACTCTGTTCAGCCAAGAGGTTGACTTGGCTGGATGCCAATTATTGTGTTACCCTGGAATCTTTCCGTAGCTAATGTAATATATCATTTTTCACATAAAAATTATATTATATGCAGTATCATATATAATGACAGTGTTTTACAGCACTTGTGACACACATTAACCAGACTCCACATAGTGTTAGTCAAGTTTAACCACATCCTGAGCTGACTTTCTGCAACACTTCTCTACGTATTATAATTAACTTGAGGTCTCTGGCCTCGCATTGTTTGCAAACTTTATCTTTCCATGAAATACATATGCTTTTGTTTTATACCTTCAACTAACAGAACATATGTTTCCAACAATGATTATCTATCCTGTAACTCTGTTAAGCAATCCATTAGAATATCAGTTGTGCAACTGCTAAAATTAGTATAAAATGAGGAAATAAAAGGGTGACAGCTAATGTTTTTGTTTCATTAACTTATTGCTTTTATTAAGATTGCTGGTTCTGTAATTCTGTTACACACAACATAAGTCATTGCAAGGCGCATGAATCCAAAGGAAATGAGGAGCGATAGGTTGAAATAATGGTCTAGCTTGAAATTAAAGACAACATATATCGTGCTTATTACTTTGACTTTCCACTATATTTTGTAAGCTAAATCCAGGATGGCGAGAGCAGAATAAAATCATAGAAAAATGCAATATTCTTTGAATAAAGCTTTTTATCAAGTTTAGTTTTGTAAAAAAAAATCTGTTTATTTTTTTCATCAATCGACTGAGCGACTAAGCCTGGGCCTTCAGGTTCACTGCAAATGTGCATGTGCATAACAGTAGGGACTGACAGTAGGTTAACAAGGTCAGTAGGTCAACATTCTGACAACACTGCGTTGCGCTCAGATTTTATTGACAAGTTGCGATGATAAGTGATCTTTTTTTCCACTGTAAAAAGCTATGATTAAAAAAGAAACATGCCTATCATTGCATTTTGTTAAATATGCCCCTATATCTCTTTCTGGGAATTAAAAAGCTTATGAAAGGAAATTGGATGGTTAATGTAAATTAATGTAATATTGCTTACAACTGCATTAATGGTAGCGATACAGGATACAGTCAAATTGAAAACAATTGTCGACACCATACTGTCAACAATCACAATGTTGACACAGTTAAAATGGCAACAATCAGAATGGCGGAATGTTCATTATGTCAACACACTTAAAATGGTTGTAATTTTGACAGTCGCAATATTGACAGAAGGCATTTAATTTAACGCGGCAATGCTGGCACTTCCTAATAATAAAACAATGAATAATCAATCCCCCCTCCTCTGCTGCCACTACAGCCGCAGTACATAAAAAAAATTATATTTGTGATGTTAGTAATTAAATGTAAAAAAAACAGTGTGCATCCCCCCAACAGCTTAATCCTAGTGCCGCCAGCCAAGGCTGGTACTTGCAAAATTGGGGGGGGGGGGGGGGGCAAAAAACATGGGGTAAATGGCCTAATGGATGGAACATGCCCTCTCTCCACCCATAAACCTCAGGACCCTTTTCCATCTTCTCAGCAAAACTATAGCCCTTCAGCAGCTCACAGATACTACAGACGAACGTTCTCCTGGGTTATTTAAAAAGAATAGGTTAAGAACCCAGCGTTAAGAACCCAAATATATCTGTTTTCAAACACCAATCCAGTGACTTTGTAACAATATATTGTGACAAAGGGAGTGGTTTCTAAAATAGGAGTTAGGTATTTAGCTGTCAATCTGCAGGGAAAGGCTACAGAGTAACCCATTTGTACAGTAGTGCACCTAAGGTAAAGAGATACAGGTGGAGGATATATGTGTGACAAAAAAATAGTTGAAAGTCTGATTTAACTTACATATTTTGAAGTGGTTTAAAAACATCTCTTTCCACAGGTAGCAGCCAGCTAACAGGGTGTGTCTGCAAACAAACAGAACACCTGCAGAGGACACCTTTTTAAAAGCAAGGTGGGAGTGTCATCTGTCCATCAAGTTAGGGCTGTAAGAGGATGGTAAGCTATTTAAACCTGTCTTTTTCTTTTGTATAGCGTGACTGATGCCAGACAGTGGCGTCTAGGGAGTTGGTCTCTGTTACTTTAGCATTAGGTTCACAAGAAAAGTGTGTGCAACTTTATGTTATAAATTACTTTCCCATCCTGACTATAAAGAGCGAAGTAAAAGCACAAATTTGCTCGTGTATGCACCACCTGAAGTGGTGCATATATAGATTTATTTCTGAATACTAGCAATTTCTGTGTTCATCTACCCCCACCCCATTACTCTTTATATAAATATTGGGAGACATAGTTGGTGCCAGATGTTAATTGTTCATGTTGGGGTCTGTCTTTGAACACAATAGGCAGCTAATATGTAATCTTGAAAATTTTCTATGTAAAAGCTAATCATTCATAAACATGGCAATCAGAAACATAACAAAGACACAAAGAAGGCAAAATCAACAATTTCAAATGTCTTACAAAGGAAAAAAAAAGAATAATGCAAATGTACTTCTACTAGATTTCACCAACAACCTATACATGGTAAGTGTGAGTATTTCACAATTCTCTGTTTGCAGAAGGTTTACACATAGCTCAAAATGCAACCTCTCATCAGTATCAAAATAGAAAGGTGAGATTACAATTTGGAAAAAAAATAAATATATAAATTAGTAATATATATATCAATGTAATGGCAACGTGAAAGTATGGAGGAATGAATGAAACTTAGATGATTCATATTATACCACTTTATCTGTGACATCTAGCTTCATGGCAACATCTGGGACTGGTTAACTTATTTTTATTGATGTCATAACCAATAGCTATACCTGGTGAGTAACTTCAGAAGTGTGCATAAATAGATGCTTATTTGCAAGAAAATGTTCCCAGGATCATAATCTTGCAAAAGGTAATGATCCAAAAAACACAGTTTACAGAACAAGAAAAACAGTGAATCATCTTTGAAAGGCCAGGTCAGTTTCCTACCATAATTCCTAACATAATGAAATTTGAAAAAATACACCGGTCCATCAAGTTGAACCTTTCATAAATTCTAATTGTGTAAATCCTAATGAAAGCAAAACAAATGAGCATTTATTTCATTACTGAAAAGGATACTTAAGTGAGAAGGTAAAAGTGACCTTAGCCAAAATAGCTTAGAATGTAAGAAGTATGATAACAACTAATAAGGAGGTGGAGTAACAATTGTAGCTGGTGGTGAGGGAAGTGTGTGTGAGTGTAACTTCTGTTAAGTTACCAGTGGTGCATTGCAATTGGAATGAGGAGAGGCAGCAGAGTATTTAGACCATATAATGGACAGTTTCTGTAAAAAAATATATTCAATACATTCAGTCTTCCTGGCTTCAATTTCAGTGTGTGATCATGGTGAGATATTACCAGTGACCTACAAAGTGGCAATATGACCTCATTCTTCCTGATAATAATATCTCTTCCTAAACAACCAACTATTCTAATGACTTTTCCCACTGCTTCACTGCACTGTTTGCTTATCTTAGTGTCATCAGATACTAAGGTATATTTCCTCTGCTGTTAACATTACATTCCCATTCACTTTGCATTTTACTTTCAAATATTTGTTTCCAACGATTTTACATTTTGATTGGTATTAAATTTAAGATTCTATAGTTTGTCAGATTGGCTTCTTTCCTGTTTTTGAGCCTGTAGTTAGAAACCTACAGTCAGGTCCATAAATATTGGGACATCGACACAATTTTCATATTTTGGGCTCTATATACCAGCACAATGGATTTGAAATGAAACAAACAAGATGTGCTTTAACTGCAGACTTTCAGCTTTAATTTGAGGGTATTTACATCCAAATCAGGTGAACAGTGTAGGAATTACAATGATTTTTATATGTGCCTCCCACTTTTTAAGGGACCAAAAGTAATGGGACAAACTAAACAATCCTACATCAAACTTTCACTTTTTAATACTTTGTTGCAAATCATTTGCAGTCAATTACAGCCTGAAGTGTGGAACACATAGACATCACCAGACGCTGGGTTTCATCCCTGGTGATGCTCTGCCAGGCCTCTACTGCAAATGTCTTCAGTTCCTGCTTGTTCTTGGGGCATTTTCCCTTCAGTTTTGTCTTCATCAAGTGAAATGCATGCTTAATCGGATTAAGGTCAGGTGATTGACTTGGCCATTGCATAATATTCCACTTGTTAGCCTTAAAAAAATCTTTGGTTGCTTTTGCAGTATGCTTCGGGTCATTGTCCATCTGCACTGTGAAGTGCCGTCCAATGAGTTCTGAAGCATTTGACTGAATATGAGCAGATTATATTGCCTGAAATACTTCAGAATTCATCCTGCAGCTTTTGTCAGCAGTCACATCATCAATAAATACAAGGGAACCAGTTCCAATGCCAGCCATACATGCCCGCGCCATGATACTACCACCACCATGCTTCACTGATGAGGTGGTATGTTTTGGATCATGAGCAGTTCCTTTCCTTCTCCATACTCTTCTCTTCCCATCACTCTGGTATAAGTTGATATTTGTCTCATCTGTCCATAGGATGTTGTTCCAGAAATGTAATGGCTTTTTTAGATGTTTGCCAAACTCTAATCTGGTCTTCCTGTTTTTGTGGCTCACAAATGGTTTACATCATGTGGTGAACCCTCTATATTCACTCTAGTGAAGTCTTCTCTTGATTGTTGACTTTGACACATATACACCTACCTCCTGGAGAGTGTTCTTGATTTGCCCAACTGTTCTGAAGGGGTTTTTATTCACCATGGAAAAAATTCTCCTGTCATCCACCATACTGGTTTCCTGTGGTCTTCCAGGTCTTTTGGTGTTGCTGAGCTCTCCGGTGCGTTCTTTCTTTTTAAGAATGTTCCAAACAGTAGATTTGGCCACACCTAATGTTTTTGCTATCTCTCTGATGGGTTTGTTTTGATTTTTCAGCCTAATGATGGCTTGCTTCACTGATAGTGACAGCTCTTTGGATCTCATATTAAGAGTCGACAGCAACAGATTCCAAATGCAAATGTCACGCCTAGAATCAACTCCAGACCTTTTACCTGCTTAATTGATGATGAAATAACGAGGGAATAGCCCACACATGTCCATGAAATATCTTTGGAGTCGATTGACCCATTACTTTTGGTCCCTTAAAAAGTGGGAGGCACATATAGAAACCGTTGTAATTCCTACACCGTTCACCTGATTTGGATGTAAATACCCTCAAATTAAAGCTGAAATTCTGCAGTTAAAGAACATCTTGTTAGTTTCATTTCAAATCCATTGTGGTGGTGTATAGAGCCCAAAATATGAGAATTGTGTCGATGCCCCAATATTTATGGACCTGACTGTATAAACAGATGAAAGAAGGGGGGAACAGCAACTAATAACATATATGAAAGGCTAACTTCCTACAGACCTATTTTGTAAGCATAATACCATTAGGGGTGAAAGGAGGATAGTATACCACTGTATTAAAAAGAAGCATATTATATACACTGAGGGTGTGAGATTAAAGCAATCACGTGGTAAGAGAACACCTAATTACATGATTATGTAATATTGCAAGTTTGTGACCAGCTTCACTATTTGTGCTATTTTTCATTGTTTTCTAAGTGGTAATTGACATCTTGATTGTCAAAATGTTGAAGAAAATTAGAAGAAAAGAATATTATGTCATTGAATATTGAATAATATTTGTAAAATATTGTACAATGAACATTATTCTTTATGAATATCTTTATGAAATATATGACAGGTTGTAGCGCCTAGTTTTCAACCATTTTTGGTTAATACTCTAGGCTTGCCTGACCCCAAACAGCACCCATGTTTAATTATTAACACCCCCCCCCCCTTTCAAACGGCCCTGGCATTAAATGAATAGTGGTGAGACCCTTGAATTTCTATTTTTGTTTTGGTCAAACATAAAATCCTATTAGTACAAATATCATAAACATAGGTTGCAGATGTGGAGATATTTATCTCTGCTTCTTAGCACCACAGTTTATTTGCTTATCTGAAAAGTAATTAACATTTTGGAACTATATTTAACATTGGAACCATACTACTGAACTTTATGTGGTATCTGCTTCTGATCACATTAACTTTATCCACTGAGGAGTTTTTTCTACTTCTCTTGCATGGACTTTCAGTTCCTAGTAGAAGTTGATTTTACAGTCAAGGGAATCCTTCATGTACCGTGTATGCATGTCTCTTAAATGTTCCGTTATTATTCATCCATATGTTTGGCATGTTTCATATTGTGTATTTACAAGGTTGCAACCTGTGTTTATGATATTTGCACACATAGGATTTTATGTTTGACCCAAGCAAAAATAAAAATACAAGGTTCTCACCATTTGTATAGATTTATATTGCTCTATGCGCCAAGGGGACCCCCATTTTTTCTAGATCTTTATTATCTAAGGGTTGGGACTTCCCTTTGCATCCTCGGTTCCCCAGGCACCCCCTCTTAATATACATACCTGCAAGGGAGCGCACTTTTTCCATTAAATGAATAGTATTTACATTTTATAAATAGAACTATTTTCCCCAACCACCCCCAAGTTTAAATAAATAGTTTTGTCATTTACCAAACATACATACTGTATTTCCCCCAACCAGGCCCAATAATAAATTATTTTTTTTCAAGTTTAATAAATAGACCTATTTTCCTCCAACTAGCCCCGATAATAAATTGATAAA
Organism: Mixophyes fleayi; assembly: GCF_038048845.1. NCBI lineage: Eukaryota > Metazoa > Chordata > Amphibia > Anura > Limnodynastidae > Mixophyes > Mixophyes fleayi. The sequence continues at coordinate 97,937,794 of NC_134410.1, read as the reverse complement.
TAGACCTATTTCCCCATTCAGCTCTAATACTATTAAATTAATAGTATTCACATTTACTCAATAAACCTACCCCCCAAACAGCCCCGACAATAAATTATCAGTAATCACATGTTATAGATAGCTCGCTTCTCTTCATTCAATTAATAGCTCAAAAACCACCCCAGCATTAAATTGATAATTCCATCACCCGCCTTAAGTAAACAGGTGCCAACATGATGCCACAATAAAATAAAGAGAATATATACCTCACAGGTGGAATGACACACATGGCTGTGGCGTGTGACCCACATGTGACAATTTTAGCGGGGGAGAGAAGGAGAAGAATAGACAGGAACAGATCAATAGTATCTGCGGCTGCATAAAGTAAGGTGGCTGGTTCCTAGGGAGGGGCCAGTTACCATGAAACATTCAGAGCTCCGGCAAGAAATGTGGTGGTCAAGGGAAGTTTCCAGGCAAATGGAAATTGCCCTTGGTGCACAATTTGTGAGGGCAAATTATGAACATAACAAAGGACTAAAGGCAAGAATATATAAAGCTTTAGTACTCCTCCTACTTCTACTACTTCTGCTGCTACTCCTACTACTGCTAGTACTATTACAACCATTACCACTATTTAATGGATTTTCATAGTACCAAAGTCACCCTCAGGATCTGGTTAACAGTACGTATAGTACCCAATTCAATTGGCCACGTTATTTGGGAGAATAACGCAACCTGCGCACTATTACCATTGCTACAGTAATAGTGCACAGTATTACTGTGAGCTGCTAGCAAAAATCTGTGTTAAAGTAACGGTAATACTGTGCGGGCCGTGTTATTCCTAGACTAACAAGGCACAATTGAATTCCCCCCATAGGGTATTATATAATATTATCAATTAAGAATTTATAAACAATAGGAAATTACTATCTAAGAGAAATGTGTATCTATGGGTTTGTACACAGCTGTCAATGGGGATTGTTCATAGCAAAGCAGTTTGTAGTGGTGAGAAAATACTAATAGGTCAGGTGAGTAAAGCTATTGTAGTTGTTACATGTTCTCATTATATGTCAGGTTAAAGGCATGCGTTTCAACCAGGCTTAGGAACTTTGTAAGTGTCTGGTGGCAGGAGAAAGAGAGTTCCATTGGCTAGTCAAACACTATCCAACCCTACTACTTAACCTGTAAGTCCAGTGACACACACGTAAGTTGCCAAATGAGATCACATCTGGCTATTCATTTATCAGTTTGAGCAACTAGATCACTCCAGGTTCAATTGCAGTCTAGTGGAAGAAATCTGCACATGCAGGCCAATAACTATCCCATTGCATTTTACACTGTGTGTTATGTAAATAGTGTTGGGACTGGCAGCAGCCTTTCTACCATGAGGGGAGGAGGTTACATTACATTGCCTCCTATATAGGGTTGTAGAGTTACATTATGCATTAATTATCCTCACAGGGCATAGATGATGTATGTGGGGTGAGAGGCATCTTTCCCCCCCTCCACAGCCACATCCTCCCAGTTCCCTGACTACCCCAAAATACTCTAACAGCAGCCAGGAGGCACACAGGGATTGCTCCTGGAAGGGGGTATTCCCCTTTGGACTAGCTGAGACACTTGACACTTTATGTACAAAAAAATGTATATGTGAGCCCACAACAATTATTCTAGGCTGTAGCCATTCTTTTATATTAAAGACCACAGAGGAGTATATTATAGTTGGTTGAGTCATGCACAGGATGTTGGGTATGATGATAGGAACTTCAATAATTATTTTAGTTGTCTAATGGGTGAGTAACTGTATGAATGAGAGAGTTGAACAAGGCAGTATTATGGCAGTTTTTGTGAGTGCTTTAATATGAGGAGTAAACATAATTACAGATTTTAAATAACCTCTAAGCGGTAAACTTGGGGAGTCAGAGAAATTTGTACAATATCTAGTAACTGTTATATCAGACAGAGGAAATAATTCATTTTTAAGCAGCAATAGGACATGAAAGAGAGGGCGGCTTTAAGATAAGTACCATCTGCCAGGAAAGATGAAAGGTCAAGAGTGGAGAGAAAGATATCAGTAAATAATGATACAGAGACAAGGGAATGATGGGCACATGAATGATTCAGAAACAAGAAAGTAACAATAGATAAAACCCATAATAAAAAGTAGAGCAAAGCATAACTGTTGTTATAATAAACTGCCTTCCATTTATTCATTTATTACGCAATCTAGTTTTTCTTATGTAGCCTATTAATGGGTTTTACTATCACTAGCAGATGTTTCCATTTCACAATGCCTTGCATTTATCACAGTTGGTACTGTGTAAACTTGCTGGGAGATAATGTCATAAAGCATCCGACCAGCCTACATGTTTTGTGTCGGTCCTTTAGAGGGTCAGTGGATTATGAATGAAAAGAGGAAACAAAATACAGTTCTTTCCTGTAGCTATTAACATCCACACTGATCATTTAGTTATATGGTAAAGCATAACTACTACATAGTGAATATTAAGGTGCTTCTCAGAGACATGACTTTGGAGATCCTATCACATACATTGTGTATGTATACATTTAGAAACGTGTATGCATAAACCAAGTAACACTGCCATCTGAATAGCAGCAGGATTTCGTAAAATCTGCCCTTTCTTCTTACATACACTTTCACTTTTCTCTATTTTCTACAGACACTATACCTGCTATTTCGTCATTAAACAAACTCCTCTCTGTGAATATTCTTTCTTGACTTGCTTCAGATCTCAGTCAATGTTGCCTTTGCACACACAGTATTTCCTCCAAACACAACTACTTCACACCCACATTTTGCAGAGAGTGTACCATGAAATTTGTTCCTTTACATAAATTAAACTGCAAAGATATTTTTGTGGTATTTGTATTGAAAGAGTATGCAACACTTTCAGTGTTGTGAGAAGAGCTGAGTCTGCTAATATGATAATTACTCTGTATCTCCTACTCCCTCAAGTAATACTCTATATTTGAAGTTGTAATGTTGTAACACTAGAATGACAGAAAAAAAGAGAAGAGTTTAGAGTAAGGGTGTGCACCGGCCACTTTTAGTGTTTTGGGTTTTGGGTTCTGATTTGTTTTGCCAAAACACCTGACAAAAGGTTTTGGTTCTGATTTAGGGTTTTGGGTTCTGATTTATTTTTAAAAAAGCATAAAAAGGGTTAAAATCAAGTTTTTTGTTTATTTTTCAATCCTACGCTATTATTAACCTCAATAACATTCAATAACAATCATTTCCACTAATTTCCAGTCTATTCGGAACACCTCACACCTCACAATATTGATTTTAGGTTCAATATTTGATTTTTTTGGTACAGCAGCAACAGTGAATGTATTTTGAAATAGCAGTACCTATTTTTGGGTACAGCAGCAACAGTGAATGTAGTTTAATATCTGATACGCATCTATGTGGACTGCGTAGTGGAGTGGCCCCGGTACCCAGTTTGGTACCGGGCCCACAATATATCACCCTCAACTGGTCTGAATTCCACTGCACATATGGCTGCTCCTACATCTTCTGCAGCATATAGAGGGTGTAGTTTGAGCGCGTCACTAACTCTTGTTTTTGACGACCATGGTACAGAGCATTCATCATTGAGATCCCATCAAGTATGTGAAAGACAGACAGCGTCGAAGTGTTATTTGTTGACTTTGTGAACAAAAAAACTGTCCCTGTTGCAAATCTTTGTGCAATGACGAGTGACTTTTTCATTTAAAGGCTCAAGCTTTCAAGTGTAGTGTTTATAACATCATTACACCAACAGGTAAAAATCCTTTTAATTGGGATAATAGAGCCACAAAGGAAATTGCACATATGTAATGCCCGCACAATGTTACTGGCGTTGTCTGACACCACAAATCCCCAGGAGAGTCTAAGTGGGTTAAGCCACTGAGAGATTATTTCCCTCAGTTTCTGGACTGATGCACCACTGGACTCAGCAAGGACAGAGCACTGGACTGATGCACCACTGGACTCAGCAAGGAGAGAGCACTGGACTGATGCACCACTGGACTCAGCAAGGACAGAGCACTGGACTGATGCACCACTGGACTCAGCAAGGACAGAGCACTGGACAGATGCACCACTGGACTCAGCAATGACTTTTTTTATTTTTTATTTTTTTTATATTTTTTAAAAAGGCTTTTTGTAGAATTTTTCTTTTTTTTTTCTTTTTATGGAAGAATTTTTAATACTTTTAAAATAAATATGCACTTAGCAGAACAAAGCACAGGACAAGAGCACTGCTGGACTCAGCAAGGACAGAACACTGGACTGATGCACCACTGGACTCAGCAAGGACAGAGCACTGGACTGATGCACCACTGGACTCAGCAAGGACAGAGCACTGGACTGATGTACCACTGGACTCAGCAAGGACACAGCACTGGACTGATGCACCACTGGACTCAGCAAGGACTTTTTTGATTTTTTTTTTTTATATTAATTTAAAAGGATTTTGGTAGAATTTTTCTTCTTTTTTCTTTTTATGGAAGAATTTTTAATACTTTTGAAAGAAATATGCACTTTGCAGAACAAAGCACAGGACAAAATGCACCGCTGGACTCAGCAAGGACAGAGCACTGGACTGATGCACCACTGGACTCAGCAGGACAGAGCACTGCCAAAAGCACCACTGGACTCAGCAGGACAGAGCACAGCACAGCACAGCACAGCACGAGAAATAGCAGGACAGTGGACCACCTAACACACCCTCCCTCTTCCCTGATCAATGCCCGAGTGAAGATGGCGGCGGCAAGCAGGGAATTTAAAGGTTCCGAGTATCGCGAGATCCGACAGCGGGATTATGACTCAGAGCCTCGTTTTAAGTTTCGGAATCAGCGGGAATACCCGGACAGTGCTCGGATCTGACTCGGATCCGCAATGTTCGGGGGGGCTCGGATTCCAGGAATCCGAGTGCGCTCATCCTTAGTTTAGAGTGATTAATAATGACAGTGTAACAACTCACATGGTTTTCTTTGTCACTTTCGACCTTGCTGTTCTGTTAATCACATGTGTACCACCTTTATTTTTCATTCATACAAAACGTCAAAACAATCTATGCAAAGAAAAGATTTACTCTCACCTCTCCAATCAGGCGCCATTCTATTACAGGCACTTTAACATGGCTGGGCCTATGCATTTTAAAATTTCACAGCTAAAATCAGTTTTGCTATCATTATTATTATTATTAATAATAATAATAACAATAATAACAGTAATAATATGCTGGCATTTTGTGGTATTTGGCTGAGGGATCTTTATCATTTTAAGGTACATTAGGGTCAGACAAGATTTGAGCTTTTCATTTTCATCTCCTGTGCATACATTTTATCCAGAGCTTTGAAGATGATGTAGCCAATCATATCATCAGAATGTTCATAGTAGCACAGAACATTTAAGAAGATTTTTGTAGAGTTTAGATGAGGCATAAAGATGGCCATTGTGTAACTGATTGTGAGGACAAGCCTGCAAACGACAGAAGCATTATCATGATGTGAGACTGAGAGTTTAACAGTGGGTGGAACGGGGCCCCAAGAGCAGGGAGTACTGTCATAACATCGTATTGTGGTTACCATGTTCTGGGGTAGATGGCTGCACTTCAGACAGACCAGCCAAGGATATCATACCAGTCAATTGTTTTGGTTTGACTAGCCCCAGCTAGTTTTTATACACCATATTCAAAACAAACAAAACATAAACGAAAGGCCTTACTTGTCCAGAAATAAACACACAGGAACACCCTCTCTACTGTGAAGGACCTTGTGTACCACACACATTGTCTCTCAGGAGCCATCCAACCACCTCCCCCGCTCTGAGAGACAGGGAAAACTGCCTTGCGGCTTTTTGTCAGCACCTTGAAAGTGCAACTTCTGAATGCCAGCACTTGCTAGCTGGTTGAAAAACATGAAATGAACCTTATAATTGAAGACCACCCTTCTCTCTCCATTTATACCCCAGGGACCTCTATACTTGCTCTTCCTATAACCAAACACATTCTTTGGGAAGTTTTTTCCCACACACAGACAATCTCCCTGGGGTCTAAAACCATATTAGACAGACAGCATGGGACATAAACCTCTCTCATTCACCACTTGCCCATGTGTATGATGTTACTAGTTGAATATGTTCAAAAACTGCAATTAACATTCATTTTATTATTATTTCTGTCATTTTCAAGTACTCACCTGAGTCTGCATGACGTTTGTATGACAGGGCTAATAAAAAACAACCTTGTATGTTTAAAAATGATTAAAACTCTTCCTATCTATCTTATCAATCGTGCTACCACCAAGGTTTGGTTCAAGACCTAACAATCTTAGGAAGTCTACAGTTCTCCCTGCTTTATCTAAACTTATCACTCACACCTTAATTTAATAAGAGTTATCATAAACCAAATGATCTCCTCTGTTTCAACTATGTAGCGTTCTAATACCAAGCTAAGTCTGCCACGTGAATTCACAAACACATGAGCTTATTAAGTATGGTTTAATATGGAAAATGGATCTACAATGCTTCAAATACAAAATTAGCAAAACTGACATACAAAGGAGTAAACCACAGAAAAGTGTATACTCAAGAATGAACAGATTTCTGCCTGCTAGGAAAGCAGGAATTCGCTGGAACACATCTCAACATGAAATTGATTGGGCAGCACAGTGGCTAGTGGTTAGCACTTCTGCCTCACAGCACTGGGGTCATGAGTTCAATTCCCGACCATGGCCTTATCTGTCCGCAGTTTGTATGTTCTCACTGTATTTGTGTGGGTTTCCTCCGGGTGCTCCAGTTTCCCCCCACACTGAAAAATCATACTAGTAGGTTAATTGGCTGCTATCAAATTGACCTTAGTCTCTCTCTCTCTATGTTTGGCTGTGTGTGTGCTCCAATGGAGCAGGGACTGATGTGAATGAGTTCTCTCTACAGCGCTGCAGAATTAGTGGTGCTATATAAATAAATGGTGATGATGATAACTCCCAAAAGTGAAGAAATCTTTTAGCTTTACAGAACATTTTAAACATACTTTAGGTGCCTAAAGCCCCCATTCCTCTGTGATGTCAGAACCCAGACAGCCTGTGTAAATGGAAATCAGCTTTTATGACTTTCTATTCAAAACACATTTTAAGTTATGGATTCTTTATACTGTCCTAACTTCTTAATAGAATATCCTACAAAGATGATATTATCTTCCCATAACGGGTCATAAGTTTCCCTTCATTTACACATCAGACACCTGTAAGTATATATGAGAAAATATTACATTTTCCTGTGTCCTTATTTACCTTCATTCCTACTTAGCCCAGCTGCTTGGCCACCTGTCACCTGTCTGGACAGTTGAAATGTCCTGAGATATCACAGAACCATCAAAAAGATGAGCAGAATTTCGTTAGACATTATTGATGGGCATTGGTATAATCTTAAAGAGAGATTCCAAGAAGTTTTAGCTTTTACAACCTGTGCCATAAATTAGTAATGAACACAGCCATCTGCAGCTAACACAAAGCTGGTTCTCTCTGTACATAAATACATTGTGGGTAAAGCACAAAAATGTAGAGACAATTAAGAGATAACAACTTAATTGCCTCTTCCATCTCAGGATTTAATCCATTGGTTGGCCACAAAGTTCCTGTAAGCCACACAAAGCTAATACTGTGAATTAAATCACAAACACCTAATTGCAGTTTTATATGACTGGAAAGTAGCTTTCATATGACAATTTCCAATAATTATTTAATTATAATTTATTATAATGGTATACAGACCAATGAGAAATAAATTATCTTATTGGAAGCTTAGTGAGTATCACTTTATATTTAATATTCAATGGAATATTTGAATTCAGGGTACTCTGGATACACTCTACTGCCCTCTAGTAGATTATTAAACCTAACATTTCCTTCTTTATTTCACTTGGTGTGTTTAAATTCTTAATTTGTTTTATAGTTTCAGTTTGAAAAATATTAAGCTCTAACTGTTAAGTTGTTTGTGAATTATGAAATCTACAACATCTACCAAAGAGATTGTTAATATTTTCACCTACTTCTGAACAGAACAGGAGATTTAAAAATAGCAATTTGTGTATATATATATATATATATGTGTGTGTGTGTGTGTGTGTGTGTGTGTGTGTGTGTATGTGTGTGTATATATATATATATACCGGTATATAGAGAGAGAGAGAGAGAGAGGGCACTCACCATTTAAACCAGATAGATTATTCTTTATTTTCAATCCAGTTCCTTTATATTATTGTCGACGTTTCGGTCTTACATCCAGACCTTTTTTAAGACTGGTTTTCATTGAACAGCTGTTCAATGAAAACCTGTCTTGAAAAAAATCTTCATCAGCACATCCTTAATCTCCATCGTCTTACTATTCTAAAACCTCTCGGTACACAACGTTTCTGCTAAACACCTTATCGCTGTGCTCAATCAGTCTTCCTTGAAGGGCAGTATTCATAACCTGCACTTTCACATCACTGCTTCTCCGTACTCGTGAAAATGCGACATACAATTGTCCATGACCAAACACAGGCTCTGGTAAATAAATACCCACACGGTCAAGAGTTTGAGCCCTCAACTCGTAAATTTAGCCTTTACTACCCTTTCCACGGGGGTAAGGGGGGATGATGGGAGTTAACTGAGTTCACTATTATAATTTTTTTGTCAAATAATGTCAGTATACCAAATTTCAGGTCAATTGGATGAGCCCTTTCTGAGAAAATAGTTTTTTCCACACACACACACTAACACACGCCGCTAGGCTTATATATATTAGATAAACATATATACACACATATATATATATATATAGATATAGATATAGATATATATATATATATATATATATATATATATAAAACAAAATAAGCGGGAGGGGGCGCCACATAGTATAATACTGTATGTAACAATACAGGCTAATGTACCAAGTAGTAGAAATAAAGATCACCATGTGGGTACAGACACACAGGTTGAAGTGAATCAAAAATAAAATAGGTGCACTCAAGAGTACCAGCACCATGCAAATATATTATGCGTACCAGATATAAAATCTTTAAGGCTTATCTGTTAGTATCCTGTATCATCAGGAGTTCAGGTTTTTCTCCCAAGTCAGTGTTGTCTCACACAGCGATAGGGGTACAGAGCTGGCACTTCATATGTCCACAGTAGTAACCAATTTGTAAAATAGAGGAGACTCACATAGTGTGATACTGTATATCCACACATTTATTTTGCAAAACAATACAGATGTAAACTTACATAAAACACTTCAAAAAGATCTTATCTGGGTATCTTTGTAAAGAGCCAAAACATTAGGAACATCAATGAAGGCTCACCAACATACTGCTGGATTCTGGCTCACCAACATGCTGCTGGACTCAGTAATCTCATCAGAAACAGTCCTCAACGCGTTTCGTCTCATGTAATAAAGACTTCATCAGGAGGAAATACAAATATGTGACTCTCTAATGTCACAGATATAAATAGTATGCGCCGCGCCATCTTGCGCATGCGCACAAGCGGCGTCTTCCGGCGTTTAGCATGGGGACGTCAAAGACGTCAAAACTGGTCAGTTTTTTCATCAATCAACCAACTTTATAAACAACATATAAATATGACAAGCAAGACACACTATGGTTGCTAAGCAGCGATAGCGCTATGAAATAGATTACATATGTATAAAATACTAGTTAGTATAGTAGTAATAAAAAATTATAAATATAAAAATAAAATAACATCAAGTAAGCAGTCTTGGTGATATAGATACATAATAACAATAACAAACCCCAATAAACGAAGCATCTATTCAAACAGATTGGAAAAGCTGTATGATATATTTAACAGTTATATAACATGAATGTAGCTGTGTAATAATAAAAAAGGACATATTAGCCCTAGTATGGACACCTGCAGTATGTACTAAATAAACACACATAGAAATATATATAAAATCCTAGAAATATACAAAAATATAAAAATATATAAAAATATATATATATCTCTCTCAAGCCTCGTGTATACATATGTATGCATACATAAACGGAATACTAAAATATAGCATCAAGAGTATAAGAACACACATATTCATGACGTAATGGCCTAAGTTATCTATAATTAAGTATTGAAACACCCTCATATGAATAATAGGCTAGTATTCAGATAAAACTACAAGAAGGGAGCTATTTCATAATTATCATTAAACCCTGATGGCGTGAGGGTGCCCAATGAATAAATCCAGAACATCTCCCTCTGAGATAAAATTTTATGTAAGTCTCCCCCTCTATCACCTAATTTTACATTCTCTATGGCCATAAATTTTAAATATTTAGGATCCGATTGATGGAACTCCTTAAAGTGTTGAGAAACTAAGTGACTGGTTACTTGGTTTTTAATGTTTCTCACATGTTCCTGTATTCGGATTTTTAGCTGTCTTTTAGTTTTACCCACATATTTATAGCCACATGGGCATTCTAGAAAATATATGACTGATGTGGTTAGACAATTCATTAGTTGTTTGACAATAAATTTCTTCTTTTTGTCATGACTAAAAAACTCTTTGTTGATGGGAGCTGTATATTTGCAAATATTACATTGGTTACATCTAATGCTCCCTTTGATGTCTAAAAAAGTAGAGGGGTTCTTAGTAGAGGTAATGCATTTCAAATGACTGGGGGCTAGCATATCTTTCAAACTGAGACTCTTTTTAAAAATAATCTTTGGAGAATCGGGAAGAATGTCGTGTAGGATAGGGTCTTTTTTTAAAACATTCCAATGTTTAGATAACACTGATTTAAATTTGTTATCATCACTACAAAAGGTGGTAACAAATGAGACATCCTCATTTTTACTATCAATCTTTTTTGAGTAAGAAATAATTTCTTGTCTGTTAAGTTGTTCTGTTTTCTCCATCGCGTTATCAAGTAGTTTTTGAGGATAACGTCTCTTTGAAAATCTTTCCGAATAAATATTGAGTTGTTCTTTGCAATGAATATCAATACTGCAGTTCCTTTTAATGCGATAAAATTGAGAATAAGGGATGTTGGTCTTCCACTTCTTAGCGTGGCAACTCTTGAAATGTAAATAACTGTTAGTATCGACAGGTTTAATAAAGTTCTTAGTAATAACCCCATCGTCCTGTCCTATCTTTTATATAAGATTTTAATTTCAAAACGTATTTGTTAAGAAATATGTCTACATACTTTGAAATTTTGGACGTCAGAGACTCGATTCCTGCTATAATCGGTCTCCCGGGTGGATCAACTAGACTTTTGTGAATTTTAGGCATATGATAAAAAATGGGTATAGTGGGATCAAATACGTTTTGAAATTAAAATCTTATATAAAAGATACTGCACATGTGCTATAAACATTTGAAAACTTCAAGTGGTGCAGCGATTATTTGTGGGTAACGATCGACGTTCAGTCATTATATACGTCCATTGAGCACAAAAAAGGCATTGAAACAGCAAAACACTTTTTGGATTTGGATGTTTCCCTATCCAATCCACATAAGGCATTTATATGCCATTTAATTAAATTTATTTTAACTCATAATTATTTTAAATTTCTTGAGAACTTCTATCTACAATTGTGCGGAACCGCAATGGGCACAACGTTTGCGCCTAGTTTCGCGAATTTACTAATGGGCGTTTAGGAAGAGCAGTATATATATAGGGCCAACACTTATTCTGATAATATCATTGTATTTAAAAGATATATAGACGATATTTTAATAGTTTGGCAAGGAGATACCCAATCCCTGAATGAATTTTTTCAATATATTGGGGATAACAACTATAATTTGAAATTTACAATGAAATATGATCCTATTAGCATCGAATACCTTGACCTGATATTCATTGCACAGGACGATGGGGTTATTACTAAGAACTTTATGAAACCTGTCGATACTAACAGTTATTTACATTTCAAGAGTTGCCACGCTAAGAAGTGGAAGACCAACATCCCTTATTCTCAATTTTATCGCATTAAAAGGAACTGCAGTATTGATATTCATTGCAAAGAACAACTCAATATTTATTCGGAAAGATTTTCAAAGAGAGGTTATCCTCAAAAACTACTTGATAACGCGATGGAGAAAACAGAACAACTTAACAGACAAGAAATTATTTCTTACTCAAAAAAGATTGATAGTAAAAATGAGGATGTCTCATTTGTTACCACCTTTTGTAGTGATGATAACAAATTTAAATCAGTGTTATCTAAACATTGGAATGTTTTAAAAAAAGACCCTATCCTACACGACATTCTTCCCGATTCTCCAAAGATTATTTTTAAAAAGAGTCTCAGTTTGAAAGATATGCTGGCCCCCAGTCATTTGAAATGCATTACCTCTACTAAGAACCCCTCTACTTTTTTAGACATCAAAGGGAGCATTAGATGTAACCAATGTAATATTTGCAAATATACAGCTCCCATCAACAAAGAGTTTTTTAGTCATGACAAAAAGAAGAAATTTATTGTCAAACAACTAATGAATTGTCTAACCACATCAGTCATATATTTTCTAGAATGCCCATGTGGCTATAAATATGTGGGTAAAACTAAAAGACAGCTAAAAATCCGAATACAGGAACATGTGAGAAACATTAAAAACCAAGTAACCAGTCACTTAGTTTCTCAACACTTTAAGGAGTTCCATCAATCGGATCCTAAATATTTAAAATTTATGGCCATAGAGAATGTAAAATTAGGTGATAGAGGGGGAGACTTACATAAAATTTTATCTCAGAGGGAGCTGTTCTGGATTTATTCATTGGGCACCCTCACGCCATCAGGGTTTAATGATAATTATGAAATAGCTCCCTTCTTGTAGTTTTATCTGAATACTAGCCTATTATTCATATGAGGGTGTTTCAATACTTAATTATAGATAACTTAGGCCATTATGTCATGAATATGTGTGTTCTTATACTCTTGATGCTATATTTTAGTATTCCGTTTATGTATGCATACATATGTATACACGAGGCTTGAGAGAGATATATATATATTTTTATATATTTTTATATTTTTGTATATTTCTAGGATTTTATATATATTTCTATGTGTGTTTATTTAGTACATACTGCAGGTGTCCATACTAGGGCTAATATGTCCTTTTTTATTATTACACAGCTACATTCATGTTATATAACTGTTAAATATATCATACAGCTTTTCCAATCTGTTTGAATAGATGCTTCGTTTATTGGGGTTTGTTATTGTTATTATGTATCTATATCACCAAGACTGCTTACTTGATGTTATTTTATTTTTATATTTATAATTTTTTATTACTACTATACTAACTAGTATTTTATACATATGTAATCTATTTCATAGCGCTATCGCTGCTTAGCAACCATAGTGTGTCTTGCTTGTCATATTTATATGTTGTTTATAAAGTTGGTTGATTGATGAAAAAACTGACCAGTTTTGACGTCTTTGACGTCCCCACGCTAAACGCCGGGAGACGCCGCTTGTGCGCATGCTCAAGATGGCGCGGCGCATACTATTTATATCTGTGACATTAGAGAGTCACATATTTGTATTTCCTCCTGATGAAGTCTTTATTACATGAGACGAAACGCGTTGAGGACTGTTTCTGATGAGATTACTGAGTCCAGCAGCATGTTGGTGAGCCAGAATCCAGCAGTATGTTGGTGAGCCTTCATTGATGTTCCTAATGTTTTGGCTCTTTAGAAAGATACCCAGATAAGATCTTTTTGAAGTGTTTTATGTAAGTTTACATCTGTATTGTTTTGCAAAATAAATGTGTGGATATACAGTATCACACTATGTGAGTCTCCTCTATTTTACAAATTGGTTACTACTGTGGACATATGAAGTGCCAGCTCTGTACCCCTATCGCTGTGTGAGACAACACTGACTTGGGAGAAAAACCTGAACTCCTGATGATACAGGATACTAACAGATAAGCCTTAAAGATTTTATATCTGGTACGCATAATATATTTGCATGGTGCTGGTACTCTTGAGTGCACCTATTTTATTTTTGATTCACTTCAACCTGTGTGTCTGTACCCACGTGGTGATCTTTATTTCTACTACTTGGTACATTAGCCTGTATTGTTACATACAGTATTATACTATGTGGCGCCCCCTCCCGCTTATTTTGTTTTAGATTTTATCCAGTACACCATCTGGCCTTGTGGGGATTTGGCAGCCGCCTGAACATAGGACTATCGTTTATCGAAAGAGACTTTTAATCTATACTTATTGTCTGCCCAGAGTTACGCGCTGTACTATCTATTGTATTTTGTTATATATATATATATATATATATATATATATATATTTGATTTCGCTTTATTCTAATTCATCTTATTTTACTATTGCGATTCTAAAATTGTTATTCTAATAAATTGGCAAAAATTTCCATTTCCTATCTGGATCTTTTTCATTTTCTCACGTCTCCTATCTATTGATTTTTGTTCAACACTTCACATTATTTATTTCTTGTACGCTGATTTGCAAATACAATTTCATCTTTACTTTTATTGTAATTTATATTATTGCATTCTATAGTACTCATTTACATTTCTTAGTTTAATACCTGTGTAGTACTCTATTTTTTATTTATCTCCCTACCATTAATATTATTTATCATATCTATACCCTCATATATATCCAATATCTCTAATATATACTCTTTTTCACTTGTTCCATTGTTTAATTACTTTGTATGCACAGATCCTCTCTTTATTCGGTACAACACACTATTATCAAGGAATTGGGAGGATTTCCTGCATCCAACCCTACTTTGTATATCCTAATCCACTATCTTTCCCTCTCCTCTTAATTCCTTAGTTTTGCCACCCTAACTATTCAGTTTACTCTATCCACATCTCATATTTTACCAATCCACTCAACCATATACACGGTTACATTTATAATGCTTTAACACCACACTGAGTGAAGTCATTAACCACTTATAAAGGTTTTGTTTTTTTTAAAATCAGCATAATGGTATAGTATATCCCATATGATTATAACAGGGGTGCACCCACACATTAGATACAGTTTGTACTAAAAGGAAGAAAAAAGAGAAGTGTGTGTATCATGGGCATTCAATGACTTCCAAGCATATCTCAATGATTTAATACATTAAAATCAAGTTTGTTACCTCATGAATCATTAATAATAAATATTTGACCTCTTTGCAATTTAGCCTAGTACCGAATACTGTAGGGTGATATCGATGATAGGAATTGGTGCCTGATTGTACTAGACATATACACTAGTGTTCAAAAGCTGCACTTATCATTAAGACTCATCCCATTAATGTATATGGGAACACAGCTTATAAGCAATCGTCTAGTCCTGCACCATAGAGAATAATTGGAAGGAATGAAGGTGGAAGGAATGGGGAATAATACTGTGATATTACAGTTGAAGAACTAATAGATAACCTTTTACCTATAAAGAATCATCATCATCATCATCATCACCACTTATTTACATAGCGCCACTAATTCCGCAGCGCTGTACAGAGAACTCATTCACATCAGTCCCTGCCCCATTGGAGCTTACAGTCTAAATTTCCTAATATGCACACAGACTGAGAGAGAGACTAGGGTGAATTTAATAGCAGCCAATTAACCTACTAGTATGTTTTTGGCGTGTGGGAGTACCCGGAGGAAACCCACGCAAACACGGGGAGAACATACAAACTCCGCACAGATAAGTCCATGGTCGGGGGTTGAAGTCATGACCCCAGTGCTGAATCACAGGAGAAAATCTAAAAACCAAGAAATTGATGTAATATAAGTGGTAAATAATCAATAATCCTTTATTAGATGATCAAAACTGGATGAAAGATATAATATGGTTGACGTATATTAAAACGTAGCCACATTCACGTGAGACATATTTTGTCCTTATATACCACGTTCAAAGGAGAGAGTTCATCTAAAGGCTAAAAATCAAAACTGGTTCAATTAAATTGATAATCAAGGTGAATAGGCTAACAGTGTGAAATGACTTTATACAGATTATAGAGAGAAGTGACGTGGCTTGATAGCAATAGTCTGTCATTTTAACAATGAATGAATTAATAAAGGTGATTATATTCTAACAATTTCTTTTTTTAATATTTCGCTCGAAAATAAGTGTAGTGGCATATATACATGAACATTCCACTTTTTAATGTATACCAATAAAGTAAAAATGGAAATTGTAATGTATTAAATCATTGGGATATGCTTCAAAGCCATTGAGTGCCCATGGTACACACACTTCACTTTTTTCATCCTTTTAGTACGAACTGTTACATCTATGTCATATTAATCTGTATAATTGAATTGCATATAATTTAATGCATCAAAATTTGCAAAACATGCATTTTAGGGTCCCAATTATTGAATGAAGTACAGACAGTGAAAAGAGGCTGGAGATTAAATGGTGTAGAAAAATCCATAGGCAGAATTATCTTTCATTGGGAGTAGTCTGAGACCATTTATAAAATAATAAAGGAATCCACTCTTGAGATAAATGATATATGGCAACCATTCAATATTGTACAGCAGTTGCTATAAAATATTGGCATATAAAACCAACATGCACCTGTTTGGATTTGTTTGATATTTGCTGGTTCAGAGTCGAATAACTATTTCCATGTAGGAAACTAGATTTGAAGGGCCAAATGGGAATGCAGTCAAAATGTCACAGGTTTGAAACAGTGTTCCCTCTAAGCTGAGCAATCTGGAAATGATAGAGTTAAACCTTTATCTTTCTAGGAAACATCCTGCAGATTGTGAATGCAAACCTTTCGGATGGAGCCCTCCTTAGAGTGACCTTTTAACTCTTTCCTTTCCAGATTGCTCAGCTTAGAGGGAACACTGGTTTGAAAGCATCAATTAATTGCTCCTCCAGTCAGTACTGTTTGATTTTACAGAAAAATCCATCTTTGAAATTAGTTAATATGTACAAATATTTTGAAGATCCATACGAATATTCATCTGTTAATCATTTTATAACCTGTATTGTGCATACAAGTAGCAGAGCCGTAACGAGGGCGGTGCGGGCGGTGCGACCACCCAGGGCGCAAGGACTACTTTGCCCATTGAAGACAGCCTAACGCGAGTGTGCCGGCTTCCTGCTCTTGCAGCGTCCTGACTTACAAATAATGACGTCAGGACGCTGTCAAAACACAGGAGACGAGGAGCCGGCACAGGAGTTAGAAGAGGACAGAAGAAGACACGCTGCGGTGAGTAAAAGGAGGGTGCAGGAGCAGAGGCTGGAGAGGACCGGAGCAAGCGCTGGACAGGAGCAGGGGCTGGAGAGGGCAGGAGCGAGCGCTGGACAGGAGCAGGGGCTGGAGAGGACAGGAGTGAACGCTGGATAGGAGCAGGGGCTGGAGAGGGCAGGAGCGAGCGCTGGACAGGAGCAGGGGCTGGAGAGGACAGGAGCGGGCACTGAACAGGAGCGAATGCTGGACAGGAGCAGGGGCTGGAGAGGGCAGGAGCGAACGTTGGACAGGAGTAGGGGCTGGAGAGGGCATGAGCGAGGTCTTGAGAGGGCAGGAGCGAGCGCTGGAGAGGACAGGTGCAGGGGCTGGAGAGGACAAGAGCAGGGGCTGGAGAGGACAAGAGCAGGGGCTGGAAAAAACAGGAGCATGGGATGGAGAGGACAGGAGCAGGGGATGGAGAGGACAGGAGCAGGCGATGAAGAGGACAGGAGCAGGGGCTGAAGAGGACAAGAGCAGGGGCTGGAGAGGATAGGAGCAGTGGCTGGAGAGGACAGGAGCAGGGGCTGGAGAGGACAGGAGCAGGGGCTGGAGAGGACAGTGGCTGGAGAGGACAGGAGCAGGGGCTGGAGAGGACAGGATCAGGGGCTGGAGAGGACAGGAGCAGGGGCTGGAAAGGACATGGGCTGGAGAGGACAAAATCAGGGGCTTAAGAGGACAGAAGTGAGGGCTGGAGAGGACAGGAGCAGGGGCTGGAGAGGACAGGAGCGAGGACTGGAGAGGACAGGAGCAGGGGCTGGAGAGGACAGGTTCGAGGGCTGGAGAGGAAGGTGTGTGGAGTGAATGGTGGGTGGGTCTGGTGAGAAGAGAAAAACATTAATTATATAATAATAATTACTATTCAATATGAAGCGATAATTTGTGGGGCTGATGGGGGAAACAGGATTTGTGTTAAATGTTAGGATTGTGTTGATAATTTTAAGTCAGGGATGGTGAGAGTCTGTTTGTTACATATGTAGGCTTTTAATTTAATGTTGGGTATGGTGAGGAATAATTTGGCTTAAATCAATAGCATCCCCATTAAATGGGAATGCTATTAATTTAATGGTGGGAGCTGGTGAGGGTTAAATACTAACTGTTTTTTCATGTAGCACACAAATACTTGATAGCCTATTTGTACACTGAAATTTAAAGTTGATATTTGTGTGCTACATGAAAAAACAGTCAGTATTTAACTTATGTGCAAAACAGAATGCTAATTTGCACCCCTTGCATTGTAACATGGTGTTGTCCAGGAGACTGAAATAAGAAGTTTCTCAAGTTAACATCCTTATTGAATCAGGCCCTATATTATTAAACTTTAAAAGAAACGAGGGCACTTATTTTCTTGTCTGTACTAAACACCAACCAGCCACAATGTAATAAAAACAACTTTATTAAATTACTATAAAGCGTGATAAACCATCATTATAATATCATATAACAATCCACCTTGTATAGCAAAACAGCACTATTTCTATTAGAAATCTCATTCCAATTTTATAGTGATCCGGGGAGGTGCACACCCTGGATTAAATCCTTATTGGTTTACCAAAGGATCCGGCAATATCCAGTTGAAATAACTCTGAAGAATATACTTCAGTATAAATACCACAACTGACTGATTGCAGACTGTATGATTAGTGTCCTTCAAACACTGTTCCCAAAAAATGTTCTAATCCTCTTAATATGTGTCCAGCTGACAGACTGAATTAAGGCAATATAGCAGTTTAAACAAGAGACTGATTCTGTAGTGTAGATTCTATTTTTCTGTCTATTTTGCCCTGTCATTGCTTCCATTACCCTTATTGCATATAATAAAAGTTTTGGTATTCACCCATTGGCCTATAGAAAAATTGTAATAGATCATTTATAATATCCACTTTTTATGATTATTAATATTTACATCACCCGTTAAAGCACCCAATAATTCCCCTAGCTACAGGTCTATGGGTGTTCCCTTACTCCTTTTTTGACTATATTATTAACAGGTGGTAATCGTTGAATACTTTTATTTTTTTTCTGTGCGTTCTTTTGGAACTTTATATTCCACATATGTATTGGACGTTTCCCGCTCCTAGTTGAACATGGACGTGCATATGCCTGAATTACGTTTGTTTTTAAAAATATATAATTTGCATTCATTTTGTGTGACTTAATGAATCAGGTCCAGGATGTATAATCTGACTTAAAATTGTTATATATCACATGAATATTAAAATATAGGATATAAAAAGACTAATACATTTCCAAGTGTTTCTGTACTTTTGTTTTGCGTTTATGGAAAATCATTAATAACCTGGTACAGTGGATTATTTCTATTATTTTAACATTTTACTCTTTAGGCTAATATTTATTTAAATTAGATGATTTTTAAAGTGGAAAGGAAAGACAGATGAAAGACCATGGTCAATTTCGCTCAACCTACGTCTTTGTGTAGATGGTTGGCTGATAGCATTTAAGCAGCAACCTCCTGCATTCTAAAGAGGAAAAACACATTGATATTCAAAAGTGCATATGTTCCTCAATCAGATTAAGCAATACATTATTTTCAGACTTGTATTTACCAGACTTGTATTTTAAACAGGAGCCTAATGAAAAATATTCCTGCATGAAACTAATGCACTTAATTTCATCCTGTACTATGCTAGAAAATAAAAAATGTATAATTTGTATCATTGTTCAGTTTAAGTGGAATGATATAGAAATAGAAGTTAAAATCTTAATGTGAACTACACCCAATAATATTGCATTGGGAATATACTATGTAGTGCAATGCTTTACTAAGGCTTTTCTCATAGCAAGCACAGATTTTAAAACTATAATTTACAGATTTTGCAGTTTAGATGAAATGTTTATTGACATTATTGTTGGAAATGGCAGGCTGGGCCAGAAGGCAGGGGAGCATTATGTACCCTGGCTGGGCCGCCTTAATAGGCTCTGCCCTAGGCTTACTTGGTTTTGATGTCCAATGGAGGGTGGGGCACAGTTTCATTCCCTTCACATTAAAGTAACTGAAGGGTGACAAAGGGGTGGGGTGTGGTGGCATAACACATGGCAAGAAGTAGGTTTCAGGGTCATAGTGTGTGGTAAAGAGCTGGTTTGGTGGCATAATGCGTGGCAAGGGGTGGGTTGGAGACATATCACAAGGGGCAGGTAGGGGCAAGAGGTGGCTTGAGGGGCATAACACATGGCAAGGTAGAGTTTGGGGGAGACAGGTTGATGAGGCATATTATATGGCACAGGGCAGGTTGGGGCAATGGGTGGGTTGGGGACATAACATTTAGCAAGGGGCAAGGCAGGGCATAATATGTGGCAAGGGGCATGTCGAACAATATATGGCAAGGAGAAGGTTGAGGCAAAGGATGGTTCTAGGAGTCATTACTCCTAGAATATCATGGGTTTGGGGCAAGGGCTGGATTGTGGGAACATATCTTGTGACAAGGAGTGAGTTGAGGCAAAGAACAGGTTGGAGGAGCATAACATGTGGCAAGGGGTGGGTCAGGGAGAAAAACATGTAACAGGGGGCATGTTGGGGGCATAATAGGTGGCAAAGGGTAGTGTCTCAAAAGAGCAAGAGACAGGTTGGCAAGGTATATTATATGGCACAGGACAGGCTTGGGTGATGGGTGGGTAGGGGACATAACACTTGACAGGGGGAAAGGCAGAACATAATATGTGGCAAGGCCCATGTTGGAGGCCCATCATATGGCAAATGGTAGTTTGAGTCAAAGGGTGGTTTGGGGGTCATAACACATGGAAAGGAGTGCGTTTTGGGAGCATAACATGTGGCAAAGGGTGGTTTGGTAGGCAGAAAATGTAACAGGGGAACATTGGAGACATAATAATTGGCAAGGGGCAGTGTCTCAAAAGAGGAAGATCGTGATACCACTAGGCTGGACTCCCTGTGCAACCACTGCATTCCTGTAGAGTCCAGACTGGAGAACAAGACTTGTCAAAGTAGGTTGCCATGTTAATGTGAGTAACTGTTTGTCTATTAGCTAGATTTTATTATATACGTGAATAACTTTATATACAAATATCCACCTTAACCACTTCAAAATTCATTCTTATGCTTAGATTGGACAAAAAGTGTCGACATTTGTATACACACTCACAAATTTGCAAGAAGACAATTAGCAGGAGAATTTATTTTATTTATTTGTATTTCATTTAAATATTTACATATTTTTTGGATAGGACTGTCATTTTGTTTTATTAATAAGCTTTTTGCATGAAATACTTTGATTTTGTTGATTATTGGCGAAGGATTGGATGCACTTCTACTCTGGGCAGCATTGCAATATGCTTTAGTTTTTGTTGGTGGCCTAAAAGGCTCTCCTTATAGTCACTTGTTTATTAAAAACCTCGCTATACTATAGCAGTCACTATAAAATTATCTGGATTGTATAAAATGCATTAAAATGCTCTGTATATTGTATAGAGATCACAAAAAAAGTCTCTGTGTTGCATAGACATCACTAGAATAATCTATGTTGTGTATATATATATATATATTTATATATATATATATATATATACATATATATAACTAAAATGCTCTCTGAATTTGAGATAAAACATTAGAATGCTATATATGCTGTATTTAGGTCACTAGAATGTTCTTTGTGTTGTATATTGTTCACAATGCTTACTTGTGTTTGCCCCCCAGGCCAAAAGTGTCAGCTCCTACAGGGGCACAACAGGGCATCACCAGGTCTCCCGTGGGGCATTGGAGAGGGGTGGCATTAGCATTGCCTCTAAAAGACCTCTGGCTCCCTTAAAGCCCATGGCCCCTAAACCCACAGTAGCACTGAGCTGTTGTGGGGAAGTGACATGTTTCTGCTAATAAGATTAGCACAGAGCACTGGTTATACCCGTGTCAATTACAAAAAAACCTTTTCTTTAAATATAGCTTTGAATCTGCTTCTGAAACAACAAGACCATTGCTTGACTGAGTGACTAATTTAGCTGTAATATATTCTTTAACAGAGCTAATTCTGAAGGGCCATCAAATTATTCAGGAGGCATATAAGTGTTTATAAGAATTTATATCTTCTTTACTTTTTTGTCCAGTTTTATAGTATTATATGCCATGTAAAGAAAGAATTGCAGCCGCTAGGTCTTTTTATAACCTGGGGCTTTCCCACGCTATCAGCGCTGAGGACATAGGGAAAACCTTATCTTATAAATAGATCTAGCTGGTGTAATTCTTTCATTACACAATGGGATCTCTTGCTGTCAAAAGCTAGTATGCAATGTTTTAAAGTTTTTTTTTTATTTTTCTAAGCACTGTTCCTATGGATTATTAGTCTGTTTTTTTAAACACGCTGCAAGACCCGGAATATATACTGTATATATTTATTTATGGACCTGGCTTGATTTTTAAGTGTCAGCTGCTAGAGTGAGAGATATAATTTTATGGGCATGACTTTATTTTTAGGTGTAAGCTGCTAGATCAGGGGATATCATTTTATGGACATGGATTACAGTTGAAAAACGTGAATGTTGGTGAGTGCTACAGGGGTGGATGTTTTTTATTTATTTCAATTAAAATTATTTTTAAAATGAGGTGTGTGGTTTATTTACATTTTGTTTTGGTGCACTACAGATCCCAGGGTATGCTGCTACTTATAGTACTACAAGCACTACTGTGTCCAACTTGTCTGCCTGGGAGCTGTAGTTCACCAAACCAAAATGGTGTGTTCACTATAAAATATATTTTATTACCCCACACCCATGTGGGAAAAGCCCTAGTGCTTTCAGCACAGGTCTAGGTACCCCCTAGGGATTCCAGCCGTGTGCTGAAAAGCCTGGGGTTGTTAGTCATTATGGCCGGGGGAACCCACAGCGTGGGGTCCCTGCTATAGTGCCACCAGTCCCGGCTAGCAAAGCCTAGTGCTGGTACTTGTAAAATCAGAGGGACTCTACGTGTGATACCCAATCAGGACTAGTAACTCTCTACAAAAGGACTATATATATATCCATTGCCGTGGTGACAGCGAGCTGACTGCCAGAGGGAGAGTATGCTGAGGAGAGACCAGAGGAGCAAGATATAACTGTTCTACAGGGCTGGGTGTACAGCCTGAAGCAGTCAGACAGAAGTAAATATCAGGAGTCATAAGGATACAGTGAGAGAAGACAACCATTAATAGTTTGTCTGTACCTGTGACAGAAATGACAGGTTAGTTATGCTATCATAGACAGCTTCTGCACTGTTAAAGTTTGGCAGAGTTAAACGTAAGTAGACTAAATTATCCTACCCAGAAAGAACTTTGTCAGAGGACAGTGACAGCTTTCTACATGAGAACACTGCATAATACTCTTAAAAGAGAATACTAGCTGAAACCCAGCGGAGTTAGAGACAGTCCAGCATTAGTGACCTCTGGAGTCAGCCATTTTGTTCGGTCATCCAGCGTAATAATTTAAGATACCTACAACTACACAAGAGTCAGTCAGTTGTGTATTACCAAGTCCAGCTAACAATCAGCAGGTACGCCTAACAGGAATGCCCGCTTTAGCTGCCTCTGCAATGCATCAGTAAAAGTGTGTCCCCTCTCTAACAGGGTTTTAATTTTGACAAGCGGAAGTAGTGCTCAGGACTGGCAGTTTATACAGTGTTTCCAGTTCATGAACTAAAAAGATTGCAAGCAGTTTTAATCTACATTTATGTGCATCATCAAAGCCTGGTCAGGGAAGAAACAATTATAATATATATAATATATTTGTGAAGCAATGCTAGTTTGGATTGCCTATTAAAGTTGTAGTTCCCTATAGTAGTCGCGGACAGTTCCATGCCAAATAATCTAGGCTTAATTCATAGATAATTGGCGCTGTCTTTATTTCACTGGAGATAACTACTGTTAAATTGAAGACTAAATATTGCATGTATTCATTTTGCTATTTAATGTGATACTGTGTTTGCTACAATTATCTTGCTAGTTGTGTGAGGTGACATTAACCTTTCACATGAAGGAAGCTAGACTGCATGTAAGGGTTTTCGTAAAATAAATAAACGGTTATTTTATTTTATTTCTGTCATCATTGTGTATTAGGGGTTTGGGACCACCAGGCTCTCTGCTGTGGCGTGGGAAAAGAAGAAGATGCAGGAAATGTCTATCAAGGTGAAGAAAACCCACGCAAGGTAAACAACACACACACATTTACATACCCCCTAAGGCAGTGTTGGCTAACCTGTGACACTCCAGGTGTTGTGAAACTACAAGTCCCAGCATGCTTTGTCAATATATAGCAGCATATTAGTATGCTGGGACTTGTAGTTTCACAACACCTGGAGTGTCACAGGTTAGCCAACACTGCCCTAAGGGGTGCTACACATGCTTTTTGTCCACTCGATTTTGCTAGTGCAGCCTATGCCGGCAGCACTAGGGTTAGTCTGTTTGGAAAGAGGGGGTACACTGTTTATTTCTTTTATCTTTATGTACTTGTGTATTGTTTACTGCAATGTTTCAGCAAGTCCGCTGGCAGCACTAGTTTAAATGTGTTTAGGGGGAGGGGGCATACTGTCTTTTATTTTTTTATTATTTTGTGGTCACAGGTCCATTTGAATGTCGAAATTGTGACTGTCAACATTGCTACCTGTAGACAGTCACAAGGTCGCCATATTAACAATGTCAATACACTGAATTTGTTGCCATTTTCGTGATGACAGTCTGTCAACAGATTCAGCGTCACCAGATCATACCCAAACCATATTATGCATTATAGATGTTACATCCAAATCTGGATTTGGAAAAGCCCATCAAGATCATTACGAAAGACTGTACAGACTGTAGCTAGATTTGCAAACACATTGAAGGAACAATAATTAAATCTGTACAATTAATTCCTCCAGACATGTTAGTTTTTATCTATTAATTACACTTTCTTTTAGAAATAATGCAATGTTATTGAGAAGTATTATTAGGGAAGTTGGTCAATGTTTCAGTACGACACCATTCTAGAGCAAGGGAAGTGAAATTGGCGCAATGCCTAAAAAGATTGGTCACATAAAAGCTTGTCAAGTTTTCAGTTATTATTGATATGGGGGCCTCCCAATGAACAACGGTTGTTATAGTTTAAAATAAATACAAACAATACAATTCCTCTTACCTTGTGGTTGTATCATTTGTCCTATTATAGGTTCTTCTGAAGGGGACCCCTGAAATTAACCATAGAAATAAAACATTTATCAATGAGACATAAGAGCAACAAGTAATTTGTAGGAGAGGTGTGTGTACATTAGGGACATTAACATTTTATTGTAAGCATGCACTTTACGTGCAGTAGAAAAGTCCTACAACATGTGCTTTTACAACAAAATACACTTTCTCCTAATATGAGTAAATATTATTTTTTTGGTGTTTAGAATTTTTTTGTCATTTTTAAAAGAACTGGGGGCATCTGGGTGATGTCACAGTTTCAGTGGTTAGGGTCATAATACAGTCAGCTTCTGCAGTGTATGCAGTTTTGTGGTTTCCTTTGTTTTCCACTGTTTGAAGAATATAAGGGTGTGAAGCAACAGGTTTATGTCAGAACAAGTTTGTATACATGTCTGTACATGTACTGTAGTTAGACTTATAGTTTGTGTGAAATGCTAATTCATTTAATTTTAAACAACTTGTTAATTGAGTGACACCAAGCATCAGGATTGTCTTAAAGCATTGGTGGACCCTGCTTAAGTTTACATTAAATGATCACATGACGCTTTGTAGCAGAATCTCAAGCAAGGGGTATATTTCCTAAACTGCGGGTTTGAAAAAGTGGAGATGTTGCCTATAGCAACCAATCAGGTACTAACTATCATTTGTTTAGAAGTAGATTCTACAAGATGATAGCTACAATTTGATTGGTTGCTGTAGGCAACATCTCCACTTTTTCAAACTAGCAGTTTAGAAAATATACCCCCAAGAGTTTAAAATAATTTTACAACTTTTTTAATAGTACAAATAAAACTGTTTGAGGGATTTTTTTTTGCATTTTAGAACTTTGAGGACATACATGATGAAAGATCTTTTGCAGCTAGGGGTAGGATTCAAGCTTGGGTTAGGTTTAAGATCAGGGCTTGCTCTTGAGCTTGGTATAGTCATTTTAGATAATAAAATTGTGGTGAAAACATGTGTGAATTGAGTTTTGAGGTGTCTCAGATCGCTTCACAAATGTGTGTGGTTCCAGCAATACAATCTTGGAGTTACATTTTTGCTTAGCCATAGTGCAGATTGCTATGTGTTACTTAGAATGTATTGAAATACCTGGGGCATCAATGGACCGATTGTGGTAGAATACAAATTCTGTTGTAGTGAGGAGACTCTCATGAAATGCTCTGAGGTGGTATTTCTTAGACATGAAGGGCCTGAGTCATTAAGCAGAGCAAGGCAAAAAAGGAGTACATTTTCTCCTTGACAAAACCATGTTACAGTCCAAGAGGTGCAAATTAGTTTATTATTTTGCACATAAGTTAAATATTGGCTGTTTTTTCACCTAGCACACATAGCTTTATTTTTACACTGGAATTTAAAGTTGTTCTAGGACAGTGTTGGCTAACCTGTGACACTCCAGGTGTTGTGAAACCACAAGCCCCAGCATGCTTTGCCAATATATAGCAGCCTATTGCTGGAAGGGTATGCTGGGACTTGTAGTTTCACCACACCTGGAGTGTCACAGGTTAGCCAACACTGTTCTAGGACATGCCCTACCCCAACTATAAATCTGTCCCCACATTTTAAAATGACCTCCCCCCTCCAATGCAACATGGTTTTTCCAGGTGCAAAGTTACTCCTTTTCTAAGCTTTACTCTCCTTAATGACTCAAGCCCGAAGTTCCTATGGACTTTGTTTCCAAGTAATCTATCTTCCTTCAAAATAGTCTTCTCTTTCAATCATGATATTTGTAAGTGCTTAGGAACAAACATTTCACAAAAACAAAGAATACCTTAATACATATTCTTGCTAATATCATATTTGTTTCATTATAACTGACATTTACATGCTTAGAAGATAAATTGTGTGTTTTGTTTTATTGTTACACCTATTTTTATTGTAATTATATATTTGTATGTTGTTGTGCTCATCCTTTCCGGTAAAATATAGTGCATCGTATATGAACAGGTTCAACATTGGAACCCATTGTTTCCAAAGTCAGCATACCCACTCACGTTCTTCGGTGCATGGCTACATTGCATTCCTTTCGGTGGTTTTTACTGTTCCATTCAATGCATTTAATGAAAGTTAAACGGAATGAGGTCAATACAAATAAAAAAGCTAGTCAACAACTGCACGTCGAAAGTTTTTTCTTTCACTTTTTCTGGTATTTGGACTTGTGTGTTTAAATGCAAGTCAATTGCCACTGGGTATAATGCCTAACAGAAAATAGATCAAACATTAGCTTTAAATCTATTTTAGTGCAAGCACTAACCCTGAATCTTAAACATAAACCTGAAACAGAGCACTGCTTTGTATTATTATGTTTTTGTTCATGATAGTTGGTATGCTCTCTTTTTGGGATACAATTTAAAGTTACATTTTACATTTTGTAAATGGGTGTGAGGGTATGGTGCCCACTAAATCAATCTTTGCCCTGGAATCATTAATGCCATAAAGTGGGCATAGTTTTATACACTGCAGAGCGTCTGATTTAGAGTTGGATGCAAAAAGCCACTTTGCCCCACTGTATAATGAGTCCAGATTTAGTTTTACACAACTTGTCCTTGTCGCTTTCATACTGGAGAGGCAGATCAGGGGCATGTAAGTGCAAGTTGAGTACAGTAGGGGCATGCAAATGTAAGTGTACCACGCCCCCTGGAGATGCAAATAAATTAGGCTTGCCTACATCAGCAGATGCGCATAGGAGGAGTATCTATTGTTGGCACTAAAGCCTGGTGTAAAGATACAGACTCCTGGGGGTAAATGTATGAATCTCCGGATTCTTCATCTCCGGCGTGTTCAGCCTCTTCAGCGCTTAAATTTAAAGCGGCGCTGCATTGTAAAGGGAAACTTCCCTTTACAATGACAACAGTCATTATCATCATCACTATCATCATCATTATCATCATCATCAGCATCATCATCAATACAGTCTGAGTATCTATCAATCTATCTATCTACATATATATATACATCTATATATCTGTGTATATATATCTACATATATATATATATACACACATATACACATACACACACACACTGTCTATATCTGAGTATATCTTGACATGGCCATGGGTATTAACTGTATTTTGAGACGCATTTATCAGAACCAGATACACACAAAGATTGATGTCTACATTTGGGCATAAAAAGTGCGGCCTACTTTAAATTAGACCCATAGGGCCTCATTCATCAAGGAATGTAAATGGCAATTTTGTGCGTATAATTCACAATTTTAAATTGTGCATGACCAGAACAGGACCATATTCAACTAAGAGAAGCAACATTCAATTAATCCTTGCGCACAAAGGACATTTACTACAGCATCCCATTTCTGGTAGGGAATGGTGCGGGGAAGGGGTGTTTGCCCATAGTCAATGTACAGTAAGGGCTTGTCAAACTCAAGCGCACACAGCCACGTCTGATTCAAGTTTTGGGCATCTCAGAGTTACTTGTTTTCTGCCGTATCTCTTGATCAATCTACAGGGATAGTCTAAGTCCTGAGTCCTAGTGACGACAGCTATAACATGTGTTTGCAATAATCAACAACTGTAAAAATATATTTTATGTTCTGTGGACATTACGAGTATAGTAATAAATATACTGAACATAAATAAAAAATATCTAAATTCACCTGCGTACTCTCACATGCAGTGATTTCCACTATAAGGTTTCATCCAACTAAAACCTGTATCAAAGTACACATAACACATACAATAGTACAAATTGCACTTGTAAAAAGCAAACCATACATTAAACCACCTTCTATATAAATTAATCTAACCTTATAGTTTTTGTATTGTCCAATATAGTTATGATATTACATTGTTACATTGGGACTTTATATGATTACATTATTGGACATTACAAAAAGTATATGGTTAGACTCATTTTATATAAAAGGTTGTTTAATGTGTAGTTTGCTTTTCACAAGCACTATTGTATGTTTTATGTTTCCTAATCAATATAGTTCATGGGAAAAATACTTAAAAAAAGCAAACACTTTTTGTAACTGTTTTTCCATTAATGCATATATTGTTAACATGTGATATTAATTAAACAGTTTTTTTTCTGTGTGTTCTTTTGCAAATTTATATTCCACATAGGTACTGGACGTATCCTGCAGTGTCTTGTGTATTAGAGCTGAACAGACCCACACCCAGATTCATCAGCATACATATCTTCAAATCCACTGCTTGTTTAATTTGGGCATTCAGTATGGGTGCCTTGATGAATCAGCCCCATAATGTTTAAATAGTGTAACTTCCAGAAATATAATAGCTTAGACTTAATTAATGTGGTAATGACTTTGCATTTATATGCAGTGATAAAATAATTAGATAAAAAAAACTATTAAAACTAGAATGTATCATGTTTATCCTCATTACATTTTATAGTAACTTCTAGGGTTGCATAAAAGTCACATTGGGAAGATTGATTGAAAATCATTAGTCTGTTCTGTCCTTCTAAAGTGACAATAAAATAAAAAAAGCATAATGCCAAATAAAAACAATATCAACTGGATAAAAATATAAACCCCAGTTGGGTTTGCTTAAAAAATAAAATCAAATAAAAAGCTATTCTTGGTGTAATTAACATATTGCCAAAAATATGAAAATTGCACATGCCTTCAAGGTGTAAAACAATATAAAAATGATTAATATTTCAAACAAACTAAACACAATAAATGCAAAGACTATACATATACGAAAGCATTCCAATATATAAAAAAAACATTTCTCTGATTCATAAGTGGTCTGGAAAACATGTTATTCTCTAATCACTTTTGTGAAGATGCCAGATGCTAAGAAACTGAGCTGTTTCTCTGTATTCCTAAAGGTTTCCAAAAACATACTGTTAGGTTAATTGGCTGCTGACACCATTCTCCTTAGGGTGTATATGTGTGTGTGTGTGTGTGTGTGTGTGTCTGTCTGTGTGTGTGTTAGGGAATTTAGACTGCAAGCACCAGTGAATCAGGGACTGATGTGAATGACATATATACTCAGTACACGGCTGCGAAAATTGTGGCACTATATAAATAAATGGTTTTAATGATGAATGATGTTACCAAAAATCTTTACTTTGCATATCCGCGGCACTTTGTATGCATCCATGTTATGTTCAGGTTGAACTGTTGAATGCAGTATACACATAAATTGTGTGGTGCAATCAGCAGCTCTACCAGAATGTAATAAGAATACATATATGATACCTGTGGTAAAGTACATGTAATTAATACAACAGTGAATGTGGAAAGGACCTTGACCGTTACATGAGTCATTTCTTGTGGTGATGGTCCGTCTAGCATTCAATAAGCTGAGCAAATGTCCTCTTTCCTACGCACATTGTTGCAACTTTTAAGTTGTTTCTATATTCTATCAGCCGTAAGACCACAAAGCTTTTACTCTGCCAGTTATATTGCTACAGTGTTATTAAATGGGCTGCATAGATTTGTTGTTGAGATACACTCCCACTTTCCACACCAACCGCTTCAGAGCTAATTTGCATGTGCAAAAGGGAAGTCTCAACCTTATGTACACAGCACATAACTCAATTGTTACATGAAACAAAAATGCACATCAACTAAAAAAACTAAAGTGATTGTAAAAATTGCATTGTCTTCACAATTGATGCCCAACTCTTTCAATACTCTTTGGAAACCCAACACTAGCTTAAATACTAAAAGAGATCACATACTGCTAACTTGAACACCTCCTGAATACAGTTTGTGAACATATCAAAGGGCAATTTGGCTCTATAAATAACTTAAATAGTCAAACTTTTAGACCAAATACTTTGCAAATGCCATAAATAAACTTAATATTATGGCAGAAAACTTTTTTTTTTAAAATATTGTTATTGATAAATCTAGTTTAAATATATTTAACTTAATCCTCCAAAAACAGCTTTTCTACTCACCTTGTCAACTTTAGGTCGTTGCTTTGCATTTTGTTAAGGTAGTCTCACATTTTACCATATAGCAAATATCTGTTTTTAGGTTATTAGATCCTGAGAATCTCACAAAGCATGCTATTTAGGAAGGTATCTTTTCAGTTTTTACACTATATATTAAAATATATTTTGTCCTATAAGGCACATCTTATTTTAGCTTACACTTTATCTATGAAAGTCATCTTAACATAATCAAAGTAAACTTCAAATAATGCAACATGTATGAATGTAAAACTATATTTATGAAAATTCTATATAAATTCAATAAAATATGTTTTCCAAAAAGTCAAAAATATAAATAAATATCCTTTTAAATCCACAGGTGGTGGGTGCACTATCAAATTGTATAAAACAATGTTATGATAGCAATATATACTTTTACATAGTCAAAAATAATATCACTTCATATTTACTGTAAGTAAACTGTTTATTTTTATAATGCTGTACAATGCAGAGGCTATTTTAATTATACAAACTGAAATTCAGTATTCTTACCATTCGGTGGCTTAGGAAAAGCACAAGTGTAGCAGCTGTACAGACTAGACAGAGCGCACAGACAGTGCTGCTGATATAGCAAAATCTTCTTTTGATTGCACGCAGCTCACGGTCAACAAGATCTTGTGGTTCCATCGTTTTCTGTGTCTGAAGGTTTTCTGTGTTGCAGGAACTGTTTTGCAATACATACAGCTATTGTAGTCTCATCCTTTAAACTCCCACACTGTATGTTATCTACATAGATCATTTCTCTTCTAGGAAGAATCAGAGCACCTTTTCCTTACTTGCTTTCTCCCCACTCTTTCTCAAAAGTTCAACATGTGCAGTATAAAAAAAAGAAGTTTTAGATCTACATCAAAATCTTCTGCTGGGTCACCGTGAGTAAACTTATCGCAAAGGAGAAAGAGAACCAATGATGACTGGAAAATAAACACATACTATAAAAAATGTTTTGTTTCACACATTTATTAACCATATTGTTTTAATCTTGTTGTCTAAAACTGTTTTGTTTGTGTGTATGGTTTTTAAGTGTCATTTTATGTTTTACTTAGGTTTTCAAAATGTTTCACCTAATAGATCATTTTTACATCCATGCATTTATTATTGTACATTTCACTTGGCTGACTTTATTATTTGTGACAGATGTCATACACCATTTTATTGCCATTGTTTAAATAAATACATATTTATAAATACATATGTGCCAGATTCATTAAGGAACATATCTGTCGATTTTGTGTGTATCATGAACACAATTACTCTGAGCATGCCCAGAACTGGACTTCTGGAAAATAATGGGATGGTGAAAGGATGGATGCATGTAGGCAATGTACAAATAAGGTGTTCTTCTGCAGGTATGGCCTATTCAAACTCCGGCACACACAGAAGAACGCTGTTTTTCAGACATAAGTCTGGCACCTGCCCGGGATCTAGCCTAACTAATCGATTATAGCTTTCACAACTGAGTCATCTACTGGGAGATTAAACTATTCTCCTGCATACAGCTGCATCCACCTGCACACCTGCTCACACATACCTCTTTATACACCACTATATAAGACCACGGAGGGAGATTGACTTGGTGAAGCCAAAATGCATTACTACAGCCTTAGTCTCCTAAAGAAGTGTGTGTTTTTTCCCCAAGCACTGCATACTAATGCAAATGATTTATGTCATTAAAATGTAATGTTTATTAAATTTCATGTCATGTTTTTTATATTTTCAGAAATATCATAATGAGCCTTTACAGATGTGTAAGTCTGTTTATGTTTAATGTGCAAGGAGACTACAAAGGCTGCAAGGCTTGAGGTAATATTTTATTTGCTTTCTTCACACATCTTTCTCATATATAATCAGGCATGGACATGGTGCATGTCCAGATTCAGGAGGGCAACTGGCGTCATCGACTGCTCCAAAACCAGCAACTGGTCCACTGTCGCTGGCCCAGGAGTGTCTTCAGGCCTCATGTCAGCCTCGTTGGGATGTCTGTTGCAGAGGTGGTTCGTCGCTATTGGCTTCCACCGCATGTCATCATGGACACCCTGCACATTGTGCACAGTGACTTAGAGGCAATGCACAACATCCCGACAGCAATAAGGCCGATTTTCAAACTCTTGGCAGTATTGCACTTCTGTGCATCTGGGTCATTCCAGACCACAGTGGGTATCTCGGCAGGAATTTCCCAAGCCTCCTTCTGACGCGTGTTGTAGGTTGTGTTGAGGGCCTTCCTGTCATGCATCCGCTAAATTATCTATCTGCCACTTGAAGAGGAGTACCGTGCGCCCATAAAGTGACAGTTTGCCACCATCGCCGACTTTCCGCATGTTATATTGTTATATATTGTTTTATTTTTTTTAAGCAACGTTTTTATCAGAAATGTACAAAATGGAGACAAGGTGCAAATACATGAGAAAGTTTTCAGATCAGAGAAATAAACATGTGCTTGTAATGTTTCACAGCTGCAAAGATTAGACATGACACTATGAAGTCACTGAATTCTAAGTTAGACAGTCAGATCTATCAATTAAGAGTATTGTTAGCATGGCAGGATGGCTAAGAGACTCATTTTATGGAACACCATTTCCATTACAAAGAAAGAACAGAGAGAAAAAGTAAAAAAACATTAGTTTCCAGCTATACATATAGCTATAGAGACTGAAGGAGCGAGGAGACCAGAGGGGAGGAAGGCACACACATTCCCACTAGAGGAAATACTCTGGTTTCACACAAAATCTTCTGACACCACTCTCAAAGCCATTCCCTCACGGGAACAGACAATTTATTAATATAACTTTTCCATGTCTCAAAAAATTTACATGTTAACCTAGTGGTTCCCAAACTTTTGCAGTTCGCGGCACCCTTAGAGTTTCCATAATTTTTTCAAGGTACCCCTCCAAAATAATTACTGAGCAGTCCTGTTTTAAAAGTAGTTGGGTCAAAAAATTGTAAGTATTTAGGTCAGGACAGAAATACTTATTTAGTTGTTTGCAAAAATGTCCCCTCTGCATCCAGACACTCTGCCCCCTCTACATCCAGACACTGCCCCCAGGCACTATGCCCCCTCTGCATCCAGACATGCTGCCCCCTCTGCATCCAGACACACTGCCCTCTCCTCACGCTGTCCCCTCTGCCCTCTCATGCTGCCCCCTCTGCCTTCTCACGCTGTCCCCCTTCTCTGCCCTGTCTCACACTGTCCCCCTCCTCTCTCACGCTGTCCCCCTCCTCTGTCACGCTGTCCCTCTCCTCTGCCACGCTGTCCCCCTCCTCTGCCACGCTGTCCCCCTCCTCTCTCACACTGTCCCCCTCCTCTGCCCTCTCTCACGCTGTTCCCCTCCTCTGCCACGCTGTCCCCCTCCTCTGTCACGCTGCCCCCCTCCTCATTCACGCTGTCCCCCTCCTCTGCCATGCTGTCCCCCTCCTCTGCCCTCTCTCATACTGTCCCCCTACTCTGCCCTCTCTCACGCTGTCCCCCTCCTCTGCCCTCTCTCACGCTGTCCCTCTCCTCTGCCACGCTGCCCCCCTCCTCTGTCACACTGTCCCCCTCCTCTCTCACGCTGTCCCCCTCCTCTGCCCTCTCTCATGCTCCCTCTCACTCTGCAGTGGCGCACACAGGGGGCGTTTCTGAGTCTCTAGAAACCCCCCCCTGTGCTAACTAAGTGGCCACTGTCCTATACAGCAGCCGCGGCACTGTCAAAGAAGCGTCCGCGGCGGTGCTGTAGTGTATACAGCACCGCTGCGGACGCTTCTTAGACAGCGCCGCGGCTGCTGTATAGGACAGAGCTGATGGAACAAAGCTGCTGCGCATGTGGGCTCTCTCTCGGGTTGTTTTTTTTTTGGGGTCGGGGGGGAAACCCCCCCCCCGACAATCCTCCGTGCGCCCCTGCTCTGTCCCCTTTGCCGCGCGCCAGCCATAGAAAAACAAACAACACAAAAACTTACCAATCTGTGCGGCGCCGGGACCCAGCATCCTCTCTCACGCAGCTTGTCAGTATTCAGTGATATGATGCAGGGCAGCACGGTAGCGTAGTGGATAGCACTTCTGCCTCACAGCACTGGGGTCATGAGTTCAAATCCCGACCATGGCCTTATCTGTGTGGAGTTTGTATGCTCTCCCACTGTTTGCCTGGGTTTCCTCCGGGTGCTCCGGTTTCCTCCCACACTCCAAAAACATACTGGTAGGTTAATTGGCTGCTAACAAATTGACCCTAGTCTGTGTGTCTGTCTGTGTGTGTGTGTGTTAGGGAATTTAGACTGTAAGCTCCAATGGGGCAGGGACTGATGTGAGTGAGTTCTCTGTACAGCGCTGCGGAATTTGTAGCGCTATATAAATAAATGGTGATGATGATGATGTTTTTTCCTATGGCTGGCCCGCGGCACCCCAGTGACAGCGCCGCAGCAACCCTGGGAGTCGCGGCGCACACTTTGGGAACCGCCGTGTTAACCTCTCCTTCTGGAGGGATGTATCCAACCAGTTATCCGCAGGATAAAGAACAGTTTTTCCTTAAATAAGTTCAGTGTGTGTGTGTGGGGGGGAGGACTTTGGATCCATGTGTGGAAAACGCATTTTCTTGCTGCTGCTGAAATTGCCATCAACAATTTTCTACGCCCTATGGAGGCCCTCATTTTTGCACATATTAGTCCCCATATTTTCACTATTCATTTTATTTATTTTATTTTATTTATTTGACCAATAAAAGTTAAGTTTTAGACCTTGAGTTTTATATAAGTTCTGAATATATCCTATAACTCCGGAAAGTTGAAGTGCATCTTTCGAAACACAAAACCTTTTTTCTTCTTTAATATACAGCTATGTGATACTCCGCAGGAAAGGTAGGTCACATAGTAGAATTGGATATTAAATCTGGGAACATGCAAATTGTGGTCATAAACAGTGTCCCAGACCACAACCCCCTGAAGGTGGGGACATGTGTGGAATTGTCTTTAAAAAAGCTGAGACTAGTTACAAGAAATTGCCAGTCTTTAGGGAAATCAATCATCATTGATAAGCTGTCCTCCTTCAAGCCAATTGCTCTTGGCGCAGAATATACCATATGTCTGTAAGTTATACTCTGAATTTAATCCCTTTATTATAAATCTGTCTTGCTTATGTATGTCAATGGTTCTTAATTGTTTTTTTTTTATAACCTATAAGCATTGTACTTTTTGTATATTAAATCTAAAATGTAATTAGTGATATCCTTATTGCTCTAAACGAATTCATTGCCTGTTTAGAAGAGAGAGATTGTTGTGTCAACTCTTTAGATACCAGTGTGTGAAGTATTAACTGTTTAGCTACCAGAGCACATAGTGTATGCAACTGGGGTAATTAAGTCATAGGTTTGCTATGGGCCTTATATGTACAGTAGCTGGTGGAAGTTGCGGAGAAGTGTGAAACATGTGTCTGTGTTGGGAAGGAGACCAGCTAAATCTGTAGCCTGAAAGAGAAGTGAGTGGGAGGCTTAGGCTGGAATCCTGTGTGTTCCCTTACAGTAAGCTCCAAGTCACAAAGTCACAAGTGCGCATAGTGTGGTTTGTGACTGGTAAATGTAGTTAGGAGAGGTTTCCTGACAAAATATAGGTGATATATTGTTTAACTGTGTGAATATATTATAAGATATTAAATCAGGGATTAGCTAGAGGTGGCTATTCCTGACAGCCTGCGTTTGGCTAATCCAATATTATACATGGTACCAGCTGTGTGGAAATATAAATGCCCTATATTTATATGTGAAGATACTGGGTTTTCTGGCCCAATTCTATCCATTTCACGTTGGGTGACCACCCATGGGTGCCTTTCTTTGCCAGGGAAGCCTACCCTGTACTTTCTAGGGTTTGTATAGTCACTCAGGCAAATGCAGTTAGAAAAGTACAACAGTACATTTATTGTAATAAAAACAACACTAGAATATAATATACACACAGTAAATAAATACCAGGCAGGTTTACCACATCAACTGTCCCTTACCCCACTAGCTTAAGGAGTTAGTCACCTGGCTGTCCTGACTTGACGACCCATGGATCTACCAATTTATTCCACTGGTAGAGAACGGCAACTCAAAAACCAGCCACCCTGTAGCTTCCAGCCATCAATTCTCAGAATCAATAACGCTCCTCCCCTCGAGTGGTTCTATATATCCTGGGTCAAATTTTCACCGTGCTTTACCCTCCCTGGGCAAACCCCTGGTTCTCTCCCTCTTATAACATTGGTGGGTGATGGATCAGGGGAGGATGGAGATGAGCTGTGCTTCCACAGAAGCCAACTGCTGGGTTGCAGACAAAATTTCTGGACTTGTCCTATAGAGAACAATGGATACTAATTGGCCTCCCCACCTCCAAAGATGGGGTAGCAGTCAGCCCCTCCTAAAATTAACACCTTACACTACTTTATGATGTCACAGGGTCCCCAATTGTTCCTTGCTTTCTGTAGAGAAGGGGGGAGAATAAATGTAGCTACAGCCCATTCACCTGTATTTTGGAATCTCATTCTTTCCCATAACCCACCTGGCTTCACATTAAGATCAATGAATAACATCTTTACTGCAAAATCAATATTATACAATAAACAAAATACAATTTACAATGAGCTACAATGTCCCCTTATCACATGTAATTAGACACTGCAGTTGTACTCTGGTGAGCTGGGGAACAAAACCAGGGCTATAAAAAGAACATGTCATAATCCACATTTTGTGAGAGACGAGGGACAGGCTGGTTAAGGTGTTAGCAAACTTGTTTCATCACAGTATACAAAACAAAAAAACACTTATTGTCACCATCTGTCCTTAACACTGCATATCTGAATGTGTCTAGCAAAATGAAAACATAAGATATTAGTTTAAATTTTGATCAAAACAGTTAACCCTGCATCTCAGCATCAAGGGTTCCTCATTATATGCAGGTCCTACCCAGGACCTATATGCTTCAAACACTGCATATAGGCCAGTGAAGCATAGAGTATATTGTAGGA
The DNA here is from genome assembly GCF_038048845.1 of Mixophyes fleayi. Lineage (NCBI taxonomy): Eukaryota > Metazoa > Chordata > Amphibia > Anura > Limnodynastidae > Mixophyes > Mixophyes fleayi. The sequence continues at coordinate 97,899,493 of NC_134410.1, read as the reverse complement.
CCTGCATACAATGGAATGCTAATGGTTCCTACTAGGCTCACAATTTCTGGAACAACCTATTAGTCACTTAAATCTGTTACATGACTTCTGCCTTTCGGCTATATAAATATGTTTGTAATTGTAATGCTTAATGTCTTTTGTATATATTAGATCAAAACGATAAATGCATTAAAGACATGCTTGAAAATGAGAAATGGCTCTCAATGTATTTTTCCTTGGTAAAATACTCTATAAATATATAATTAACATTGAAAAGACAATGGGAAATTATTGTACTATCTACAATAACAATGCTAGACATTGCTGCCACAGTACGAATGCTGTTCAGAATAATTGCAGCTTCAGCTCATTAGGACTGGAATGCTGTAAACCATGTCATAAGATATCTTAAAGGGATTTTTAATACAAAATTGACACGATTTTGATGATGATGATGATGATCACACCTAGAAATGTCACACCTAGAATCAACTCCAGACCTTTTACCTGCTTAATTGATGATGAAATAACGAGGGAATATCTGACACATGTCCATGAAATAGGTTTTGAGTCGATTGTCCCATTACTTTTGGTCCCTTAAAAAGTGTAAGGCACATATAGAAACCGTTGTAATTCCTACACTGTTCAACCGATTTGGATGTAAATACCCTCAAATTAAAGCTGAAAGTCTGCAGTTAAAGCACATCTTGTTAGTTTCATTGCAAATCCATTGTGGTGGTGTATAGAGCCCAAAATATGAGAATTGCATCAATGTCCCAATATTTATGGACTTGACTGTATGTTGTTGCAGATCAAGTTTGTCAAGAAACAATTTGGTTGCAACAAATCCTGAAGAACTTGAGGGTGGATATGTATAAACCATCCCCTATTCTGGAAGAAAATCAAGGATGTATACAATTGTTATAAACAGAGATCATGAACCCATATACTAAACACACTGACACACAGTAATACACTTTGAGGAACTTACAAAAAAGCATTCTTAAATTGCAATATTGTTCAACTGGGTTTATAATAATGATTGCATTGACCAAACCACTTATGATTTGTGAATCTTGTGGATTAATCCTCATACTGTTTTGAGTGGATGTTAGAGTTAGAAAATCAGTGACAATCAGAAGTCATTCCATAGCACCTAAAGTGGTAATAGGTACATATAAGTGATTACTTGAGGGAAGGAAATGGATGGTGTAATGTAAGTTTAATATGACTCTGGGTTTTCTCTTTAATGTTCCTAGATTGCTTCCTTGTTGTTCCTCTGTGATGATGTGTTGCAGATAAGTCAGGTTTTTATATTTATCCTCGTATGCAAAGAACCTATATTTACAGGTCAGCAAAGACAGAAAAGGTTGCAGCACATTTTCAGTCTAAGATGCATGGCTGGTCTCATACAGATTTTTCATATTATATAAGGAGCATGTACTTGTGGATATGTATAATATCTAGGGATGTTCACTGACCCCCATGTTTTGGTTTTGGATCTGTATTTACTTCGTGCTTTGGATTTGGTTTTAGTAAAACCGCCCTCATGTGTTTTGGTTTGGGTTTTGGTTTTGGATCCCTATTTTTTTCTAAAATCCCTAAACTTTTCTAAATATTGTTTTTATGCTAAAATCACATAATGTGGCTCTTTGATTGTTCCTACATTATTATTAACCTCAATAACATAAATTTCCAGTCATTTCCAGTCAATTTTTGTCAAGTGACAAGAACACTGCTACCCCTCCTCTTTCTGTATGAGTAATGGCACTGAGCAATGTCACTGGAGAAGGGAGAGTGACAAGAACACTGCTACTCCTGTTTCTGTGTGAGCATTGGCACTGAGCAATGTCACTGGTGACTGGAGAGTGACAAGAACACTGCTACCCCTGTTTCTGTGTGAGCATTGGCACTGAGCAATGTCACTGGTGACTGGAGAGTGACAAGAACACTGCTACCCCTGTTTCTGTGTGAGTAATGGCACTGAGCAATGGCACTGGAGAGTGACAAGAACACTGCTACCCCTGTTTCTGTGTGAGTAATGGCGCTGGATCTTCTGGGGAGGGAGATACTTATGGAATCCAAAACCTGCGAGATCCGACAATGCAACAATGACATTTTGCCTCAATTCAGATCAGAGGGAACGTAAAAGTATTGATCCAGCTCGGCTTTGTTCTCGGATTGGCGCGGTTCGGGGGCTTTGGTTTTCATAAAACCGAGGCTGAGCAACTCTAAAAATATTCGCACTACCTTAACTGTTGGTGTGTGTAAAATCTCTTTAAAGGGCCAATTCTGAGTAAATTGCCATCACTACAGTAAAACCCCTGCACGTTGGTGTGCTGTTGAGCAAGTTAGTGAGTGGCTTGTTTGGCAAACCGGCAAGGACAGGTTACAGATGGTAAGTGAAATGGCAAACAGTCTATAAACCCTGTCATAGTTGAAAACTGACCACATACTTCCATACCACCATTTCTTATATTTATGGACTCTGTCATAACTTCAGACCAGAAGATTAGCAAAAAGCAAATGTGGTACCAAATAAATAAAATTGAAACAAGGAAATTATAGACCTGTGAATGTAAATTATTTTAATGAATTCTGATGTGATTCTGAAAAATATTGAACAAAATTATCATCATCATCATCAACATTTATTTATATAGCGCCAGCAAATTCCGTAGCGCTTTACAATTGGGATAATAATTTGACAACACAATGCCAGCACGGATTCATGATAAGCTGGTCATACCTAACAAATATTATGTGTTATAAGAATTGATCTTGGTAGTGAAATTGATTGGATATATTTAAATTGTAAGAAAGTGTTCGATACAGCTCCACATAACAGTCTGCAACATAAGATGAATTTACGAGGTCTGGGGGGAAAAGTATGCATGATTAGAGACCTGGTTGAAGAATAGAAGGCAAAGGGTAATGGTAAATTAAAACTATTCAGACTTGGCTAATGTCATTAGTGGCATTCCACAGGGATTAGTACTTTTTAATTTTGTAGATGGCCTGGAACATAAATTGCCCATATTATCTCATTACATAAATCTATGTAGAATTATTAACACAGACCAGGATAGTAACTTGCTATGCAATTATTTTGCAAAATAGCAAACTGGGCTGTGACATGTCAGATTAAGTTTAAGGAAGAAAAAATTGAGAGCTATGCATTACATTAAGGTCCCCTTGTAGAGTTGGATGCAAGTTCAGTCTAAAGTGCAAATGGAAATTGTATCAAGAGAAAAAATACATTTACACAGGTATGTTGAGCCAGAGCTGTCTAAGATCATTATTGCTATCAGTTCGTAATTTACACTAGTTATCAAACTCCAGCAAATTTCTTGTCTCCTGACAGTTAAATATGTGTCTGAGTCTAAGGGCTAGATTTACTAAATTGCGGGTTTGAAAAAGCCTATAGCAACCAATCAGATTCTAGCTGTCATCTTGTAGAATGTACTAAATAAATCATCATCATCGTCATCAGCTATTTATATAGTGCCACTAATTCCGCAGCGCTGTACAGAGAACTCATTCACATCAGTCCCTGCCCCATTGGAGCTTACAATCTAAATTCCCTAACATACACATACTCACACACACACACAGAGACAAGGGACAATTTTGATAACAGCCAATTAACCTACCAGTATGTTTTTGGAGTGTTGGAGGAAACCTGAGCACCCGGAGGAAACCCACGCAAACACAGGGAGAACATACAAACTCCACACAGATAAGGCCATGGTCGGAAATTAAACTCATGATCCCAGTGCTGTGAGGCAGAAGTGCTAACCAATAGGCTGCTGTGCTGCCATGACAGCTAAAATCTGATTGGTTGCTATAGGCAACAGCTCCACTATTTCAAACATGCAGTTTAGTAAATCTAGCACTTAGTCTACATAAGTCTCATTTGCTCCAAAACACTCTTACACGCTCCTACATCTTTTGGCCACTTAGGTTTGAAGAGGCAGACTGGAGGAAGAACCCCATTCTGCCTCTTTAATCATCAGAGGCCATAGGATATGATTCAGTCTACATATGGCCACAAGCATAACTTGTGCTTTGTGATCATGTGCAGAAGTAAAATGGCATATTATGTACAGAAAACACTATTAGCGTTAGGGATGAGCGCACTCGGATTTATGAAATCCGAGCCCACCCGAACGTTGCCGATCCGAGTCGGATCCGAGACAGATCCGGGTATTGGCGCCAAATTCAAATCTGAAACTGAGGCTCTGACTCATAATCCCGTTGTCGGATCTCGCGATACTCGGATCCTATAAATTCCCCGCTAGTCGCCGCCATCTTCACTCGGGCATTGATCAGGGTAGAGGGAGGGTGTGTTAGGTGGTCCTCTGTCCTGGTAGATCTCGTGCTGTGCTGTTTAGTTCTGTGCTGTGCTGTTTAGTTCTGTGCTGTGCTGTGCTGTGCTGTGTTCTGCAGTATCAGTCCAGTGGTGCTGTGTGCTGTGCTCTGTCCTTCTGAGGTCAGTGGTGCTGCTGGGTCCTGTGCTGTGTCCTGTTCAGTCCAGTGGTGCTGTGTCCTGTGCTCTGTGCTTCTAAGGGCATAGTTATTTCCCCAATATTCCCCTGTGTTTAAAAAAGTAAAAAAAAGTTATTTTAAAAAATACCAAAAACTAATTTAATTTTTTTCAATTACCACAAAATTTGCACAACCAATCCTGCAGTATAAGCCCATTGGTACTGCAATATTACCAAGTTCACACATTCAGCAGTAAAAGTCCAGTGGTACTGCAATATATATTACAAAGTTCACACATTCTGCAGTATCAGTCCAGTGGTGCTGTGTCCTGTGCTCTGTCCTGCTGAGTTCCGTAGTGCTGCTGGGTCCTGTGCCGTGTCCTGTTCAGTCCAGTGGTGCTGTGTCCTGTGCTCTGTGCTTCTAAGGGCATAGTTATTTCCCCATTATTCCCAAGTTTTTAAAAAATAAAAAAAAAGTAAAAAAAAATAAAAAAATAAAAATTAAAAAAAATATATATAATTATAACCAAATTTGCAAAACCAATCCAGCAGTATAAGTCCATTGGTACTGCAATATTACCAAGTTCACACATTCTGCAGTATCTTGTGCTACATATAATGGAGACCAAAAATTTGGAGGATAAAGTAGGGAAAGATCAAGACCCACTTCCTCCTAATGCTGAAGCTGCTGCCACTAGTCATGACATAGACGATGAAATGCCATCAACGTCGTCTTCCAAGCCCGATGCCCAATCTCGTAGTACCGGGCATGTAAAATCCAAAAAGCCCAAGTTAAGAAAAAGTAGCAAAAAGAGAAACTTAAAATCATCTGAGGAGAAACGTAAAGTTGCCAATATGCCATTTACGACACGGAGTGGCAAGGAACGGCTTAGGCCCTGGCCCGTGTTCATGACTAGTGGTTCAGCTTCACCCACGGATCTTAGCCCTCCTCCTCCTCCCCCCCCCCTACAAAAAATTGAAGAGAGTTATGCTGTCAGCAACAAAACAGCAAACAACTCTGCCTTCTAAAGAGAAATTATCACAAATCCACAAGGCGAGTCCAAGGATGTTGGTGGTTGTCAAGCCTGACCTTCCCATCACTGTACGGGAAGAGGTGGCTCGGGAGGAGGCTATTGATGATGTAGCTGGCGCTGTGGAGGAACTTGATGATGAGGATGGTGATGTGGTTATTGTAAATGAGGCACCAGGGGGGGAAACAGCTGATGTCCATGGGATGAAAAAGCCCATCGTCATGCCTGGTCAGAAGACCAAAAAATGCACCTCTTCGGTCTGGAGTTATTTTTATCCAAATCCAGACAACCAATGTATGGCCATATGTAGCTTATGTAAAGCTCAAATAAGCAGGGGTAAGGATCCTGCCCACCTAGGAACATCCTCCCTTATACGTCACCTGAATAACCTTCATAGTTCAGTGGTTAGTTCAGGAACTGGGGCTAGGACCCTCATCGGTACAGGGACACCTAAATCCCGTGGTCCAGTTGGATACACACCAGCAACACCCTCCTCGTCAACTTCCTCCACAATCTCCATCAGATTCAGTCCTGCAGCCCAAGTCAGCAGCCAGACTGAGTCCTCCTCAATACGGGATTCATCCGAGGAATCCTGCAGCGGTACGCCTACTACTGCCACTGCTGCTGTTGCTGCTGTTAGTCGGTCATCTTCCCAGAGGGGAAGTCGTAAGACCGCTAAGTCTTTCACAAAACAATTGACCGTCCAACAGTCGTTTGCCATGACCACAAAATATGATAGTAGTCACCCTATTGCAAAGCGTATAACTGCGGCTGTAACTGCAATGTTGGTGTTAGACGTGCGCCCGGTGTCCGCCATCAGTGGAGTGGGATTTAGAGGGTTGATGGAGGTATTGTGGCCCCGGCACCAAATTTACTACCGGGGCCACTCCACTGTGCAGTCCATATTTAGGTGTATCAGATATTAAACAACGGTGACAGTTGATGCCCAATTTTTTAATTATATTGTGGCCTCGGTACCAAATTGTGTACCGGGGCCACCACACTACGCAGTCCATACCCTTTTTTGGTGGAATTCTGACACGTGGAGGGTTTTTTAATTATATTGTGGCCTCGGTACCAAATTGTGTACCGGGGCCACCACACTACGCAGTCCATACCCTTTTTTGGTGGAATTCTGACACGTGGAGGGTTTTTTAATTATATTGTGGCCTCGGTACCAAATTGTGTACCGGGGCCACCACACTACGCAGTCCATACCCTTTTTTGGTGGAATTCTGACACGTGGAGGGTTTTTTAATTATATTGTGGCCTCGGTACCAAATTGTGTACCGGGGCCACCACACTACGCAGTCAAGATAGATAGATGCGTATCATAGATAAAGTACATTCAGTGGTGTGGGGCAAATTGAAAAATATTCAAAATGCACTGACATTATCAAAAACAAGAGGTTGTCACACGCTAAAACTCCAACATGTATATGATGGAGAGGATGGAGGAGCAGCCGTATGTGTAGTGTAATGCCGACCTGTTGAAGGTTTTTTATATATTTTATTGTGATGCCCAGTGCCCACTCCTCTACGCAGTCCAGGTACATTTATTGGTGCGAATCATACAAGTTGATGGTTTTCTTATTATATATATTGTGGTGACCCACTCCTCTACGCAGTCCAGATACATTTATTGGTGCGAATCATACAAGTTCAGGGTTTTTAATATATATTGTGGTGACCCACTCCTCTACGCAGTCCAGGTACATTTATTGGTGCGAATCATACAAGTTGATGGTTTTCTTATTATATATATTGTGGTGACCCACTCCTCTACGCAGTCCAGATACATTTATTGGTGCGAATCATACAAGTTCAGGGTTTTTAATATATATTGTGGTGACCCACTCCTCTACGCAGTCCAGGTACATTTATTGGTGCGAATCATACAAGTTGATGGTTTTCTTATTATATATATTGTGGTGACCCACTCCTCTACGCAGTCCAGGTACATTTATTGGTGCGAATCATAAAAGTTCAGGGTTTTTAATATATATTGTGGTGACCCACTCCTCTACGCAGTCCAGAAAGATACCTCGTTGCAACGTTTTGGACTAATAACTATATTGTGAGGTGTTCAGAATACACTGTAAATTAGTGGAAATGCTTGTTATTGAATGTTATTGAGGTTACTAATAGCATAGGAGTGAAAATAAGCCCAAAAACTTGATTTTTAAACTTTTTATGTTTTTTCCAAAAAAAATCCGAATCCAAAACCTTAAATCCGAACCGAGACCTTTCATCAAGTGTTTTGCAAGACAAATCCGAACCCCAAAAATAATGAAAATCCGGATCCAAAACACAAAACATGAGACCTCAAAAGTCGCCGGTGCACATCCCTAATTAGCGTCCAACTCTACATGTTCCCCTAAATGTAATAAAACTGGACTTAGAAATACTAGTTGACAGAAAGCTTATTAACATCACAGAGTGCCGGACAATGGCTACAAAAAACAAATAAAAATAAAATATTGGGATGTATAAAAGGGGGGGAGGCAATGCAAACACATTATTACCTTTCTATAAGTCACTAGTTATACAATGTCTTAAATATGGGTTACATTCCGGGGTTGGCTGGGCTGGGGGGGCAGGGGGGCATCTGCCAGTCCCAAAGTAGGCTATCTTTGGCTGGATTCTTGGGCCACCTACATTTTTTCCCTTTAAAATAGGCTGCTTAGTCTTGCCCCCCCTGGCCTAAACTTTGCCAGCCCTCCCCTGGGTACATTTATAAGTACCACACTGTAAGAAGGACATAGGACAGCTAGAGTGTTTTTAAATCATGGTTAAATTATAGAGAAATTAGAAAAATGAGTTTTGTTCATTTTGGAAAAAAGGCGGTTTAAAGATGAAATTGTTAATATTATGTATACTTGCAGTAGGAAGATATGTCTAACAAACCTTTTGTACCAAGGAACATAGAAAGGAAGGGTTACTGAAAGAGTGGTTAAGCTGAAGAATTCATACTACTTGAGGTGCTGATGGCAAATTTACAAGCAAAATTTTAAAATGGATTGGACACTTTCTTTACAAGAAATGGCCTTTGTCCTATAATTAGTATCTGATTTTGGGGTCAGGAAGGTTTTTTCTACCCTTGTGAGTCTAAATTGACAACTTTCAATCACTTTTTAATGCATTTAAATTGACAACTTGTACACTAGGGGGTAAATGTATCAAGCTAAGAGTTTTCCGGCGGGTTTGAAAAGTGGAGATGTTGCCTATAGCAACCAATCAGATTCTAGCTTTCATTTTGTTGAATGTACTAAATAAATTATAGCTAGAATCTGATTGGTTTTTCACACCCGCCGGAAAAATCTCAGCTTGATACATTTACCCCATGGTGGTATATTTGAAAAAGTGGAGATGTTGCCTATAGCAACCAATCGGATACTAGCTTTCATTTATTTAGTGATTCTACAAAATGACAGCTAGAATCTGATTGGTTGCTATAGACAACATCTCCACTTTTGCAAACCTGCAGTTTAATAAATATACCCCCAGGAGTTTTATTTTGAATATCTCTGGATTAATACAATTATAATTTCATCACATTCTCTGTCTTATCACCTGTCTTAGTTAGTGTGATGACAGGTGCTATGATCAAACATCAGACCATACAAACTGGCCAACCTAATAAATCACTGGGTGACTTTTAGCCTAGCTGGTTGAGGACAACTCAAGACTTCAGATGCTTTCTCAGTGTCTATTTTAAATCCTATTGTGAATCCTATCCTACTGTGACTGGTTCAAATACATATATTTGTTAAATTTAGTGTATAATCCATTTTTTTCAAAGACATAGGAGCTAGTCAAATATGCTCTAATTGCAATGAAAATAAAGCTGCAGGGAGACGCCTAAAATCATTTGGAGTAGACAATTATTATTTTTTAGTTATAGAAGATTAATTAACTTTTAAAACTGTTAATGCATTGATAAAATGGAATGTGGAAGTACATGTAGTTGGCATTGCAGGTGTTTAAGGATGCATTCAACTTGTCACATATCCTGATGTGGCTGTACACCCCGGGCCAATCTAATTTAGTGAAAATTGTGACACCTTTATTGGTTCAAACATTTTGAGAATAATGATAAATGACAGTAATGTTTTATTGTCATTGTATTCAGTTCTTGGCAATCTACAGTATAAAAGAGTGGCCTTTTTACATAAGAAGAAAAATTCTACTGCACATATAGTCTCAAGTAAAATCTATATCTCGATTTTCTGTTTTATATATTCCACTATAGCTTAAGTTTCTAGCTGTGAAAGAGGATATCCTTTCTACAGAGTTACCTAGAATCAGATTAATTTAATAATTACTGGTCAAGAAAGGAGGAAATGCCTTAGCTCATAATTTTGCAGAAAACATCAGAAAATTGAGAATAGCGGCAAGGAATCAGAACAATCTAGCAATGCCAGATGAAGAGGAAACAATGGTGTGTTTGGAGAAATACGTGAAGAAAATACATCTGCTCCATGTTATATTGTACTGTTTGTTTATGCTTCTGAAACCATGGATAAGAAAAATGTTGATTGGATTTTCATCAAAGGGTTGAAAAAGAGTACATGAAGATCTCTATGTATTTGGTAAAGCCCCGGAAACAGGAAAGGCCAATACAATACTCTGAGCAGACCTAAGTTCTGGATTTCCTGAGCTTAGAGAGAAGTTTTATGCAATCTTTTTGAGCCAAAGTATGCAGCAAATATAACTTTTCCAAAAATCAAGCTAATTGTTTCTCATCTGAGTGGGAGACAATCAGGTTGCACTGAATTTTCAGTAATAATCTTAGAGTGGGGTTCTGAAAACAATAAGCCAGACATTGAGAAATAAAATTCATTATCATCATCAACATTTATTTATATAGCGCTAGCAAATTCCATAATACTTTACAATTGGGAACAAATACAGTAATAAAACAATACTGGATAATACATACAGACAGAGAGGTAAGAAGGTTCTGTTTGAAAGCTTGCAATTTATGGGACAATGGGAGTTTGATACATGAAGGTAAGCGCTACATATTGCTTATTGATTCAGCTAGAATAAAAAGGTAAAAATTACTTAGTGGGTTATATGATCCAGTCACACAGCGCTGCAGAATTAGTGGCGCTATATAAATAGATGATGATGATGATGATGAATGTTGGTCACAGGGTTGTTGTCATGTGTTAACTGTGTAGAGGGTGGTAATAACCTATGGGAATCAAGAGGGTGGTTGAAGAATATGATAAGCTTGACTGAAGAGGTGGGTTTTCAGAGAACGCTTGAATTTTTGAAGACTAGAGGAAAGACTTTTTGTGCATGGGAGGGAATTCCACAAAGTGGGTGTAGCCGAAAAAAATCCTGTACCTGGGAATAGAAGCATGCAATGAATGCAAAAGAGAGACACATATCTTGTGCAGAACGGAGGTGTCGAGTTGGGAGATATTTTGAGACAAGTGAGGAGATGTATGTTGGTGCAATATAGTTGATGGCTTTGTGTGTTAGTAAAGTAATTTTAAATGACAGAGTGGCTCAGCAGAGGAAGAACGATTTAAAAGGAAAATCAATCTAGCCGATGTGTGCAAAATAGGATTGTAGGAGTGAGAGTCTGATTTGGGGAAAACCAGTAAGGAGGAAATTCAAATAGTCGATGCGGGAGATGAGGAGTGCATGAATTAAAGTTTTTCCATCGTCTTGTGTGAGATATATACGTATTCTGTAAATGCAAGATCAAAATAGCAAGACAGTGGTCATCTCGATGAGTAGTCAATCTACTGGGCTAGGCTAAATGAGGAGGTTAGAGATAGCAGTTTTGAAGCAGCAATGGAATGTGGTATAGCAACGGGGATGTTATAATCACCCATGATGATGGTGGGGATGTCAGAAGATAAGAAGTGAGGGAACCATGCAGAGAAATGTTCAAGAAATTGTTGGTGTGGTCCATGGGGTGACAGACCACAGCAACATGCATAGAGAATTGGTTAAAAATTCTAATAGTTTGTACTTCAAAAGATGTGAACGTGAGTGATGATATAGTTGATAGGACTGTGAATTTGTAACGTGGAGAAGAAAGTAGTCCAAAACCACCTTCTTGTCTGCCTCCAGGTATGGAGGTGTCAGACGCCGTCCCAGTGCCTCCCCGCTGGCCGGAGATGGACATCTTTCTCTCACGGAGCTCTCCGTTGCTAGGCAACAGAGACGCTCCTTTCGGGGGTTGCAGCGCGCATGCCATGGCAACGGGACGCGCTGCACAACTTCCTGTCAACGGTTAGCGCGTCTGATCACCGCCCTCTGTCCACCAATGTGCGCCCATTTCTCCCTATATAAGAATGGCTCTGGCCTCCAGCATTATATATATATATATATATATATATATATATATATATATATATATTTCTATATATCCTGATAATTGATTCCAGTGTACTGACCCGGCTCTCCCTGACCTTTTTTTTGGATTCTCCCTTGGTCCTGCATTATTCTCTCCAGTTTGACCTTTGGCCTGTTGACTATCCTCTGCTTCCTGATTTTGTACCTTATCTGCCCCCACGGTTCCTGACTTCAGCCTATACGACCACGATTACCTCCACCATCTTGCAGGTAGCTCCCTGGGAGGGCCGCGACCTGCACGTCGTTCGCCGCAAAGTCCAAACTTGCTTGCGGGGGTCACTGGTGAAGACCGGCGGCGTGTTAGACTCCACGCCTCCTAGTGTAGCGGTGTCAATACTCGCAGGTGCCACAATCTTCCTCGTGACAGGAGGCCACCATGTCAAAGGGCTGCAGGTGAGGCAGTGTCTGAATTGCATAAGTCATGTTTCTGTTATTGCCAGAAGGTTGAGGTTATTTGAGAGGAAGAGGTTCTGTTTGGAGTTAAGTTTGTTGCAAACATAGTGTGTAGAATTGTTAAATTGATATTTTTGTATTTGAAAACCTTGTAAGCAAAAGTCAATCTTGTAAAAAATTTGACTTAATAACGTTGACAAAAGCACCAAGAAATTATAATCCACTAATTCTGTCACTGGCACTAGGAGTCTTTACCCAGGGATCACCAGGTGGTAAGCTTACCAGAGCAATGTAGATGGTAATAGTGTACTCTGGTAGCAGGGTGATCACGGAACAGGCAATAGTAGATGATGAGATGCTCAGGAAAGTCTATGACTAGCAGCACTGGTAATATGGAGGTAATAATACACGAGGAACTGTATGGACAAGGGCAAGTGGAGGTAGTCAGTGGTCTGCGTTAGCAAGTTGTACCACTGCTATAGTGAGGAGGAATGTCCAACAGAAACGAGGAGGTGATGAGAGTCAGCGGTCTGCGGATAGCAAGTGGTACCGCTGTCTGAGTGAAGGAATGGAATCCAAGTGGAGGTATCCGGGAAGTCAGTGGTCTGCGGTAGCAAGTTGTACCACTGCTATGTGAGAGGAATGGAACAGGTGATACCGGAACAGGAATCAGTGGTCTGCCTTCAGCAAGTTGTACCACTGAAAATATATGTGAGGAGGTGTACGGGGAGAGACTGCAACACAGGATGTACACGGGCACATTAAACACGATCCACAGTAATATGCACAATATATATAAATGACTGAACAGGTCTGCAAATGTAGGAAGTCTCTGAAGTAATCCAGCACAAGGTAACACAGTCAATGATGGCAAAAGACTCAGCGGATTGCAGACTCCAGAGGAGAACCAACACAGTCCAGCAAGATATGCAATACACCAGCACAGTCAATGAGAAGTATGCATACCGTGGTTCAGAAGGCAGTCAGACAGGAGTGCAGTGATACCTGGGCGGCAGGAGGCCGACAGGATGAGAAGTCCCTGGATGTAAGAAGCAGGAGTCTAGTAGGTGCAGCGCACAGGTAAGTAGACCAACAGGGACACGAATCCAATGCTGACAGGAGGGTAGCGACCAGGGGAACCAGGAAGGCGTGGAGAGCGGATCAGCAGTAGATGGACGATAGGACTGGCAGCGGCAGCAGGACTCTGCGGACCCACGGGAGAGATGAGATGAGGCTGAGGTGCACAGGAGCAGCGGATAGGAATCAGCTAGCAGTCACGATGATGAACACGGGCGAGTTGCCAGCTGGAGGCTGTAGTGCACGGAGGCAGCGGATAGAAATCAGCTCACGGTCACGATGATGAACACAGGCGAGTTGCCAGCTGGAGGCTGTAGTGCACGGAGGCAGCGGATAGGAATCAGCTCACAGTCACGATGATGAACACAGGCGAGTTGCCAGCTGGAGACTGTAGTGCACGGAGGCAGCGGATAGGAATCAGCTCACAGACTTGATGATGAACAGGTGAGTGGATAAGGAGAGAAGGCTGTAGTGCACGGGGGCAGCGGATAGGAATCAGCAAACAGTCACTATGGAATATAATAGCGTTGAAGTGGTATAGGAGACTGTAGTGCACGGAGGCAGCGGATAGGAATCAGCAAACAGTCACGATGATACAGTTGATGGTAGAAGTGGTATAGGAGACTGTAGTGCACGGAGGCAGCGGATAGGAATCAGCAAACAGTCACGATGATACAGTTGATGGTAGAAGTGGTATAGGAGACTGTAGTGCACGGAGGCAGCGGATAGGAATCAGCAAACAGTCACGATGATACAGTTGATGGTAGAAGTGGTATAGGAGACTGTAGTGCACGGAGGCAGCGGATAGGAATCAGCAAACAGTCACGATGATACAGTTGATGGTAGAAGTGGTATGGGAACCACAGTAGTAGAAGTGGTTAGGAAACCACAGAGGTAGAAGTGGTTTGGAAACCACAGGAATCAGCAGCGCTGAATACACGAGGAAACACAGGAACACCTTCAGAAGCTCATGGGGAATGAGACTCCAAGATCAGGCAACGTGGTGTTGACCACAGGTGCTTAATATAGGGAGTGTTGCCTGATCTGCCAATAAAGTTAAAGGGACATACACTGAAGGGTGGAAAAGGGCTGCGCATGCGCAGACCCTCAGGATGGAGGACGGCCACGGTTCCTAAATGTCCGGGAAGAGGCACTCACGGTCCGGTGAGTGACAGTACCCCCCCTTTTAAAGGTGGGCACAGAACGCCTGGAACCGGGTTTGTCCGGATTTTTGGAATAAAACTTCTTCAAAAGGGCAGGAGCATTAAGATCTTCAGCTTTGATCCAAGAGCGCTCCTCAGGACCAAAGCCCTTCCAATGAACGAGGAAACGGAGTACTCCTCGCGAAATTTTTGCGTCTAGTACCTCAGTAATTTCAAAATCTTCCTCCTGATGAACTTGAACTGGCTGCGGAGCTGAGGGAGGTTTTGAAAAACGGTTGATAATAAGAGGCTTGAGTAAGGACACATGGAAGGCATTAGAAATCCGAAGATTCTTAGGAAGAAGAAGTTTCACACATACTGGATTGATTACTTGAATGATCCTATATGGACCAATAAAACGAGGAGCGAATTTCATAGATGGGACCTTCAAACGAATGTTTTTAGTAGATAACCAGACACGATCTCCAATTTTTAGTGGTGGAATAGCCCGCCTCTTCTTATCTGCGAAAGATTTATATTTGATAGATGTTTTCTTCAAACAGGTTTTGACCTGAGACCAGATATTTTTAAAGGTCTGACAGGCCGTCTCCACCGCTGGAACTTGGGTGGGCGGGAGGGCAGGAAATTCCGGAAAAGACGGATGGTGACCGTAGACCACAAAAAATGGAGTTTTGGATGATGACTCATGGTACATGTTGTTATGGGCGAATTCGGCCCAAGGAAGCAACTCTACCCAGTTGTCTTGATTAGCTGAAGAGAACATCCTTATAAAAGTCTCAAGATCTTGATTGACACGCTCAGTCTGTCCGTTAGATTGCGGATGGTAAGAAGATGAGAGTGCTAATCGTATGCCCAAGGTTTTACAAAGGGCTCGCCAGAATCTGGAAACGAATTGTACTCCTCTATCTGACACAATCTCAGACGGACATCCATGGATGCGGAAGATCTCTTTAATGAAATGTTCGGCCAGGATAGACGAGGAAGGCAAACCAGACAGAGGGACGAAATGAGCCATCTTCGAAAATCTGTCCACCACCACCCAAATAGTGTTATGATTCTTACTAGGTGGTAAGTCAGTAACGAAATCCATACTAATATGGGTCCACGGCTTGGACGGAATGGGTAGTGGTCGCAGCAACCCTGCTGGCGTTCTGCGGGAAGATTTGAATTGGGAACATAATTCACAGGAAGCAATGAACTCTTTGACGTCTCTCCTAATTGAAGGCCACCAGTAACTTCGAGAGAGCATCTCAAAGGTCTTGTGTTCACCGGCGTGTCCAGAAAAACGAGAGGCATGGAACCACGAAAGGATTTTCCTCCTTAGAGTAGGAGGCACGAGAGTCTTCCCAAATGGTAGCGTTTTGGTGGATGAAACAGCCAGTGAGATACATTTGGGGTCTAGAATGGTATGGTTGGAAACCTCTTCTATATCAGAGGACGTCACAAAAGCTCTAGATAAAGCGTCAGCTTTTTTGTTCTTGGCAGCTGGTTTGAAGGTTATTATTAATTCGAAACGGGAAAAGAAAAGAGACCATCTTGCTTGGCGAGGGTTCAAGAATTGGGCAGACTGAAGATATGACAAGTTCTTATGATCCGTGAAGATCGTCACCGGATGGCGAGCTCCTTCCAATAGGTATCTCCACTCCTCTAATGCAGCTTTGATAGCTAGTAACTCCTTGTCCCCGATAGTATAATTCTTCTCTGCGGGCAGAAGACCCCGAGAATAGAAGGCACAAGGATGGAATTTTTGCTGTTCAGAGCGTTGGGAGAGAATAGCTCCCAAGCCCACATTAGAGGCATCTACTTCTAGAAAGAAGGGGAGTGTCACATCAGGCTGTCGAAGGATTGGAGCCGAAGAGAAGGACTCTTTGAGTGTTTGAAAGGCTTGAAAAGCCTCAGGCGACCATTGCTTAGGATTAGCCCCTTTTCGAGTCAGGGCCACAATAGGAGATGCAATGGAAGAAAAGTCTTGAATGAAGCGTCTATAGTAATTGGCAAAACCTAAAAAACGCTGAATAGCACGAAGAGTAGTTGGCTGGGGCCAATGTAGTACAGCATTCACCTTGTCTGGATCCATCTTCAGGCCAACTCCGGAAACTATATACCCCAAGAATGGAATCTGGGGCAATTCGAATGAACATTTTTCTAATTTACAGAACAATGAATTTTTTCGTAGCCTGGAGAGGACTTCTGCCACATGTTGGTGGTGAGAAGGCAGGTCCTGAGAAACGATCAATATGTCGTCCAGATAGACGACGACACATACATATAATAAGCCCCGAAAGATCTCATTGATGAAGCCTTGAAAAACAGCGGGGGCATTACACAGCCCGAAAGGCATTACCAGATATTCGTAATGCCCGTCTCTGGTGTTAAACGCTGTCTTCCATTCGTCACCGGAACGGATTCTGATTAAATTGTAGGCACCACGAAGATCCAGCTTAGTAAAAATACGGGCTCCCTTGATGCGATCGAATAGTTCAGTAATCAGCGGAATGGGGTACCGATTCTTGATAGTAATGGCATTGAGTCCACGAAAATCTATGCAAGGGCGTAATGATCCATCCTTCTTTTTGACGAAGAAGAACCCAGCTCCAGCGGGAGAGGTGGAAGGTCGAATAAACCCACGCTGGAGGTTCTCCTGTATGTACTCAGATGTGGCTTGAGTTTCAGGTAACGAAAGTGGATAGACCCGGCCCCTGGGGGGAGTCTTGCCAGGTAGAAGGTCGATCGGACAATCCCAAGAACGATGAGGAGGAAGACGTTCAGACTGAGCTTTATCAAACACATCAGTAAATGAAGCATATTGAGGAGGGAGTCCCGGTGAGGTAGATGAGATGGAAGATTGCTGTACTTTGAGAGGAATAACTTGGGAAAGGCAACGATGGTGACATTCAGGCCCCCAAGACGTGACTTGAGGGGTGCGCCAGTCAATCTGGGGAGAGTGACACTGAAGCCATGGAAGGCCTAAGACAATCGGACTTGTCGTAACAGGAAGGATTAAAAACGATATTACTTCATGATGCAGGGCACCAATCTGAAGTGTTACTGGAGACGTACTCTGAGTGATGAGACCGTTGATGAGATGTGATCCATCTATAGCCGTCACAGTAATGGGTGTTTTTAAGGTAATCACTGGTAGAGACCATTGATTTACTAATGATTTGGAAATAAAATTTCCTGCTGCTCCGAAATCAATTAATGCCTGTGACTCAAAGGTTTTGGTAGCAGAGGAAATCGTAACATCAAAAGCGCAGACTTTAGATTTCATGGAAGTTGGAGAGGACTCCAGGGACCCTAACTTCACCTCTCCAGAACTAGTTAGGGCCTGGCATTTCCCGATCTCTTAGGGCAGGAGCTGAGAATATGAGTGGAATCAGCACAATAGATACAGAATCTATTCTTTACTCTTCGTTTTCTCTCCTCGGAAGATAATTTGGAACGTCCTATCTCCATGGGAATCACAGAGGGTGAAACTGGACGAAATTGAGGGTTAGAACGAAGAGGTGCTTTAGCAGAAGTTGTTCTCTCAGCCTCCCTTTCACGAAATCTCATATCAACACGATGGCAAAGAGAGATCAAATCTTCAAGTGACGAGGGAAGCTCTTGAGTAGTCAGTGCATCTTTAATTTTATCGGAGAGCCCCTGCCAGAAGGCGGCAACTAGGGCTTCAGTGTTCCACTGAAGTTCAGAGGCTAAGATCCTAAATTGAATGACGTACTGGCCTACTGTTTGAGGTCCTTGTCGTAGGCGGAGGATGCTGGAAGCAGCGGAGGTCACACGACCTGGTTCATCGAACACACTTCGAAATGTAGAAATGAATTTGGCACTATCTTGCAATATAGGGTCATTTCTCTCCCACAGAGGAGAGGCCCAAGCCAGGGCTTGTCCTGAAAACAAAGAGATAAGATAGGCCACTCTGGAACGATGGGTAGAAAAATTTTGAGGTTGGAGCTCAAAATGGACTGAACATTGGTTAAGGAAACCCCTACAAGTTTTGGGGTCTCCATCGTACTTTGACGGAGTAGGCAGGTGAAGCGTGGAAGCTGTAGACACCTGGGATGGCACTGGGGAAACGGAGGAAAGCACAGAAGCCTCAGGAGTAGCTGTCACAGTCTGTCCAGATGTTCCTTGGGAGGTTAATGACTGATAACACTGAAGTAACAGCTATTGGCGGGCATCCTGTTGCTCCACACGGCTGACCAGATGCTGCAGCATCTCTTTGGCGGTAGGTTCCGTATCTGGGTCTGTCATGGCCTGATCTTACTGTCACTGGCACTAGGAGTCTTTACCCAGGGATCACCAGGTGGTAAGCTTACCAGAGCAATGTAGATGGTAATAGTGTACTCTGGTAGCAGGGTGATCACGGAACAGGCAATAGTAGATGATGAGATGCTCAGGAAAGTCTATGACTAGCAGCACTGGTAATATGGAGGTAATAATACACGAGGAACTGTATGGACAAGGGCAAGTGGAGGTAGTCAGTGGTCTGCGTTAGCAAGTTGTACCACTGCTATAGTGAGGAGGAATGTCCAACAGAAACGAGGAGGTGATGAGAGTCAGCGGTCTGCGGATAGCAAGTGGTACCGCTGTCTGAGTGAAGGAATGGAATCCAAGTGGAGGTATCCGGGAAGTCAGTGGTCTGCGGTAGCAAGTTGTACCACTGCTATGTGAGAGGAATGGAACAGGTGATACCGGAACAGGAATCAGTGGTCTGCCTTCAGCAAGTTGTACCACTGAAAATATATGTGAGGAGGTGTACGGGGAGAGACTGCAACACAGGATGTACACGGGCACATTAAACACGATCCACAGTAATATGCACAATATATATAAATGACTGAACAGGTCTGCAAATGTAGGAAGTCTCTGAAGTAATCCAGCACAAGGTAACACAGTCAATGATGGCAAAAGACTCAGCGGATTGCAGACTCCAGAGGAGAACCAACACAGTCCAGCAAGATATGCAATACACCAGCACAGTCAATGAGAAGTATGCATACCGTGGTTCAGAAGGCAGTCAGACAGGAGTGCAGTGATACCTGGGCGGCAGGAGGCCGACAGGATGAGAAGTCCCTGGATGTAAGAAGCAGGAGTCTAGTAGGTGCAGCGCACAGGTAAGTAGACCAACAGGGACACGAATCCAATGCTGACAGGAGGGTAGCGACCAGGGGAACCAGGAAGGCGTGGAGAGCGGATCAGCAGTAGATGGACGATAGGACTGGCAGCGGCAGCAGGACTCTGCAGACCCACGGGAGAGATGAGATGAGGCTGAGGTGCACAGGAGCAGCGGATAGGAATCAGCTAGCAGTCACGATGATGAACACGGGCGAGTTGCCAGCTGGAGGCTGTAGTGCACGGAGGCAGCGGATAGAAATCAGCTCACGGTCACGATGATGAACACAGGCGAGTTGCCAGCTGGAGGCTGTAGTGCACGGAGGCAGCGGATAGGAATCAGCTCACAGTCACGATGATGAACACAGGCGAGTTGCCAGCTGGAGACTGTAGTGCACGGAGGCAGCGGATAGGAATCAGCTCACAGACTTGATGATGAACAGGTGAGTGGATAAGGAGAGAAGGCTGTAGTGCACGGGGGCAGCGGATAGGAATCAGCAAACAGTCACTATGGAATATAATAGCGTTGAAGTGGTATAGGAGACTGTAGTGCACGGAGGCAGCGGATAGGAATCAGCAAACAGTCACGATGATACAGTTGATGGTAGAAGTGGTATAGGAGACTGTAGTGCACGGAGGCAGCGGATAGGAATCAGCAAACAGTCACGATGATACAGTTGATGGTAGAAGTGGTATAGGAGACTGTAGTGCACGGAGGCAGCGGATAGGAATCAGCAAACAGTCACGATGATACAGTTGATGGTAGAAGTGGTATAGGAGACTGTAGTGCACGGAGGCAGCGGATAGGAATCAGCAAACAGTCACGATGATACAGTTGATGGTAGAAGTGGTATGGGAACCACAGTAGTAGAAGTGGTTAGGAAACCACAGAGGTAGAAGTGGTTTGGAAACCACAGGAATCAGCAGCGCTGAATACACGAGGAAACACAGGAACACCTTCAGAGGCTCATGGGGAATGAGACTCCAAGATCAGGCAACGTGGTGTTGACCACAGGTGCTTAATATAGGGAGTGTTGCCTGATCTGCCAATTAAGTTAAAGGGACATACACTGAAGGGTGGAAAAGGGCTGCGCATGCGCAGACCCTCAGGATGGAGGACGGCCACGGTTCCTAAATGTCCGGGAAGAGGCACTCACGGTCCGGTGAGTGACAAATTCTCAATGTGCACATTCCTTTGTAATCAATGAGGCCCTTCTGTTGTTGTGATGTTTGCCCTCTCCCTATGCTTAAAATAGCATGTTAGCATGTGTAGGCACGTCCAAAGTCTTTATTCTTTTCTGTAGACTCCTTGCCACAATCAACCCTTGCTTTCTTTGCAAACCTTTAAGAACGAATAAATTTAGAGAGAGTTTTTAGGACTCATGTTGGTTTCTCTTTTTACTTGGCACATTTGGGTCTTAACATCCTCACCACTTCCTTAGAAAGCAAAAAGGGATTCAATAAACTTCCATCTACTTATTATTCACTTAAACTTGATTGTGAACTGATGATTCAGAAAGGTAGTTGAATATGAGTACATGCCAAAGGGTGGGTTACCTAATGCCGACAGTAGAAATGTTGTCACTTAACATACGGCAGGTCTAGGGTATAGCTTCTAAACCCGATAGCATTGCTCTTTTAATGTCATCATTGTGATTGGCAACATTGTGAATGTCGCCAATCACACTATTGACATTGTCAGCCTATCAGCACCGATACCAACCCTCCTTTATATTCTTGCTGACTCCACACTACTCTTTGGTAAAGAGTTAATCTTTACTGCTACCAGTTTGTTTTAAAAGTACCACTTAAATAGCTTTACTGACTTGACCTGCAGTGACAGTAGAAGTGCGCGTCCATGCAGGCCCATTTTGCTGCAAGTTTAATGCATTTTTTTCCACTTATTTTTCCTCAGGGGCCCTCTCTTGTTATCCATTAAAGATCTCAGAATAGAAGGACTCTATTTTTCTATCACAATGGATTATTTTAGGGCAATTTCTAACCACCACTATTGTTCTGATGTAGGGAGCCTCTTCAATCCCTATGATGGGTTGCTTCAAGGGATCTCTCTAACTTCTGGTGACTCCATCCGCTTTATGCTCACAAGTGAGCTGCCTCTGGATAACTAATTCTGTGATTGCAATTGCAGTTTTGCTTCCATCACATCCACTACGGTGATGATGCTTACATATGGAGGAAAAATATAAAGTGTGAGCATATGCAGCTATGTATTGCTACAGCTGCATAGGCATGCACACACAAGGATATCTTTCAGAAAGGACATGATGGTCAACTGCCCGGGACACCATGGACATAGGGGGCCCCATAGGCAGGGCCCGTAAGAAAGCGAAAAAATAAAATTCGTATCTGTTTGCGGTGGTGATCCGGCTCCCTCCCTCCTCCCCCTCCTCCCTGCTGTGCTTGCATTGAATTAGGACCCAACGTCATCACGCCCGACATTCTTAGTAAGAGGCACACCGAGATGAGCAGCGATGGACAAGCAAGGAAGAAAGAATACAGAAGACGAGAAAACAGAAAAGAAGAAAATAGAAGAGAAGAAGGCGATAGAAAGGTAAGTGAAGTGGAGCAAATAGCAGCATAATGGAGGGCACAGTGAGAAATTCGGGAGACAGAAGGGGAGCAGAAGCAGCATGTTTATTAATGTTTAAACACTGATTTTGTTGTAAAAATATAAGTTCATTTTATTGATAATTTACATTTTTATTCCTGTGAGTGGTTGTGTAGGTAGGGGCCCCAGTGCACTGCTTTGCCCGGGGGCCCATAATGCTGTTAAGATGGCCCTATGCACACAGGTTGTGCCAAGTGGGCCCTTATACTCTAATGTTGGACACTGTCTCTGACGGAGAATCTCCATGCTTGAATACTTGTCAGTTACTAGACTCAGTGACTCGTAAGATGTAGCATCGCCCTCCTATTCACTTCATGCCCCAATTATCTATGCCCCCGGAGGAGCTGAGGACGGATCAGTACAGTGTTGTACATGTGTTCATACACTATATAAATTCCACCATCTTGGAGGCACCACTATTTGGCATAATATGATTTTGGGGCACTTCTATTTGGCATAATATAATTTGGGGGCACTTCTGTTTGGCATAATATGATCTGGGAGAATTATTTGACATAATTTAATATGGGGACATTATTATTTGAAATAATACGAACTGGGGCACTTCTATTTGGTGTAATAAGAACTGGGGGCACTACTGTGTGGTATAATATAAATTGGGGGCACTACTGTGTGGAATATATGAACTGGAGGCACTTCTGTTTGGCATAATTGAAATGGGGTACTATGTTGTGGCATTATATGATCTGGGGGCACTATTTGGCATAGTTTGATCTGTAGGTGCTATTGTTTGGAATAATATGAACTTGGGAAACTTCTATTTGGTGTAATATGAACAGGTGACATTTCTTTTTTAAGTAATTTGAACTGGGGACGCTACTGTTTGGCATAATATGAACTGGGGGCACTTGTAGAGACCCTCCCTAGCTGGTGATAGATACTACCCTCCAAAGGCAAGCTAAAAAATATCCCTTGCTCGGTTTCCCCGGGGTGCACACCCTAATGACATGTGCTCCACATGCTTATCCATATCTGCTATGACTCTTTGCTACTTCTTTAAAAGATTAGTAGCTTCTCAGTCCCATGGAATTCACTTCTCCTTAGTCCCACTGGAATTGATCTTAAGGTTAGGATGAGTAGAGAGTAGAGTATTGTGACTTGCAATGATTTGTGGGGTAGGGTGTGTTGGCAATATACTCACAATCAGGGGAGAGCTGGCAAACTTTAGCCCAGGGGGCAATACTTGACTCAGTAGACTTTTAGGAATTTTAGCAGCATTTTTAGGAATTTTAAAGGGAAAAAAAATGCAGGGGGCCCAGGGACCCAGCCCAAGGTAGCCCACTATGGGACCTGCCCTAGGGGGCAAATGCCCCTCTGCCTCCCAGCCCAGCCTGCTTCTGCTCACCATTAAACCCCTCAGTTGTGCATCTTGTTAGATAAATAACTTTATCAATGGTGACTGTTTATCACTAATGACAATATGGGACTCATGAGTTGGACGTAATTTCCATCTAAAATGCGTAGAGAAATTGCATTTTACATTTTACACAGGTATGTTGAGCTGGAAAAATCTAAGCAGACTGTCATCATTATCGTTACATAACTTACAGTAGTGATGTACCCGCAAGTTTCCCGTCTCCAGGCAGGCACATATGCATCTGAGTCTCAGTCTACATAAGTCGCACTTGTTTCAACAAGCCCTTATACGCCTCCTCCTTACCCCATCCTGCCTCTTCAATCATAAGTGGCCACAAGCAGCCACAAATGCAAGATGTGTCTCAGTTGATATTAGACTGCGAACATGACTAGTGCTTTGTGTGGCATGCGCAAGAGTAAAAAGGTGTATTATTTGCAGATAACGCAATTTGCGTCCAACTCTACATAAGCCCCAATTGTTATGTATGTAATTACACGTAGTTCTTCATTTTATTATTAAGAGTAAAACCATATTTCATCTGAAAATGAAAGTAGAAGCAAAATATATGGCATTCATTTACAAAAAAATAATAAGAACAAAATTAAAACCAGATTATTTACATACTTTTCTTAGATTCATTGAGGTTGCTTGGAATTATTCTTGGAACAGTTCTAATACTGCATGTGAGCGGGTTAGGAAAAAAACAGTATCCAGTTATTAAACACAGAAAAGTACTTTACAGAGCTATAATTGGATCTTTATAAGGAACTTTTATGTCTTCTACATGTTTTACACCTATAAAACTGCATTACCACCTAGGAAACATTTTTCGCATACTGGCACCTACACCTAGTTGAAGTCTCAGGGGCTGCTCTTTCGCAAGACATCTGCATTTATCTGACTCAATCGAAAGCCAAATGTGCGGGGGGGCAGGATGAGTGGGGCAAGCCACCGACAAGAAACACTTAAATATAGTGATCTTTCTTTATTTACTGATGTGTTTAACAGAATCTGCCATGTAACAACCAGTATGGTTCCACCTCTCTGTAGCCACAGACCTAACAATGATAGCTAGTGTATGTTCTTTATTTCAAAAGACTGCTGCTTTTGCTCAAGTGACATTACTAGTGCAACTAAGGAGGAGTGAAGACTGTAAAATACAATAGGATGAAGATATGAAGATGACAAAGATGAAAAATCAAAGGAATAAAAAATAAAATTTCTTATGTCTAGTTTTTCTGCTTATTTAGATTGCTTAGGGCAGCACAGGTGTAAGTGGTTAGCACTTCTGCCTTGCAGCACTGGGATCATGAGTTTGATTCCTGGCCTTATCCGTGAGGAGTTTCTATGTTCTCCCCATGTTTGAGTGGGTTTCCTGTGGGTGCTCTGGTTTTCTTCCACACTACAAAAACATACTAGTAGGTTAATTGGCTGCTAACAAATTGACCCTACTCTTTGTGTCTGTCTGTCTGTATGCATGCATATTATGTAATTTAGACTGAAAGCTCCAATGGGGCAGGGACTGATGTGAGTTCTCTGTACAGCGCTGCGGAATTAGTGGTGCTATATAAATGATGATGATGATGATTGCTCCCTGGTTTGTAATTAATCAGTGACAGTAATGACACAGTAACAGAGAATCAAGTTCAATCTGACTATTTACTATTTAACTCACAGCGACAAAACATTTAAGGGAACAGCAAACAAAGGTAAAGTAAACTTTTGTTGGAACCCCACTAACACAAATGATTAATTCATCCTCCAGTGTGTTAAGCAAAAAAACACCATTTCACTTGCTAATCCAGTTATTTTTAAGCATTGCCTGCACATTTTCAGTACCTAAACCAGAGGAAGTGCTGAGAGGAGCAGAACCACAATGTAACAAGAACTATTCAGTTACTGCCCTACAACAACAGCCAGTCACTTAAAAGCATTAAGCATTATAACACTGCAGGATTCCATCATAAAAGTCCTCAGGGGGTAAATGTATGAAGTTCTGATTTCTGCAAGTCGACGGAAATCATTGACTTTGCATGGGAAATTTAAAGTGGCAATGGCTTGTAAAGGCAAGTTTAATGATCTGCCTGCAGCTTGCTGCTTTGTATTGGCAGCTCCTATCTCCAGGACTATTGGACTTTATTATTTATTATAAATATATTGTGGCAGTACCTCTATTCACCAGAGGTGCTGCTATTTTGTCTTCTTGTTGTACTAGGGATAACCTCTTCATTAATTATTCCTTGCACCTGGGTGTGTCCCTACTTATACCTGTCACTCCCACCATACATTGCTGGTTATTGTTGTTACTTGCTGTTGTTGCTTCCATTCTGCTGTACTTCTGGGATACCTGCTGCCTGGGATCTCTCCATATCACCTGCTTCCCTGTATAAGCTGTGCACCTGGTATTTACTTCTGCATTTCCCTGCAAAGCTCTTTATTCACCATCTGGTTTGAACTTTTCAGCAAATAAAACATTGTGTATTTTCACCATATCCGTGGCTCCTTAGCTATATTCCTGCATTAATTCGTAAGACCAAGTTAAGAAATTAGGTGAAACAGGACGTTGTTGTTGCTCACACTTAATTGTTGTCTTGTGTTCGATTCTTAGAAATTCTATAACATATTACCAGTGTTCCCTTGCACACATATAGAAGGTGTGACGATTATGTATTACGTCTAACCACTGATTGTTATTTTTCCTTGAATTTTCATGTATGACAATATGTCTATTATATGTAGAGATGGGTGGGCTCGTTTTTTTGGAAACCGAACCCGCCCGAACTTCCAGAATCCGAGTACCGAGCCGAGTCGGCTCGTTACTTTCCCACCTATTCGGATTCCAAAACGAGGCAAAACATCATTGTGACGTTGTGAGATTTCCGATCTCGGATCTCGCGATTTTTAGAATGAATAAATAGCCGTCTCCACAGACATCCAGCGCCATTTGAGAGAGGGAGAGAGAATAATTAGGTCGCAGGGAGAAATAGAGCAGGAATAGAGCAGGAATAGTGCAGGAATAGAGGAGTATAGAGGAGGCATTTTTCCTAATTTACACTACAAAGTGTTTGGGGTGTCACATATTCCCCCCTTGTAAAATAAACTACTTTCTGGCTGTTGAAATTATAATATACAAGCACTATATATTTCTGAATTTACACTACAAGTTTTTGGGGTGTCACATATTCCCCCGTCAAAAAAACCTGTATTTGCTGAGTGCTGAAATTGTAATATAGCACTGTATTTTTCTGAATTGGCACTACAAAGTGTTTGGGGTCTTAGTAAAATGGATTCACAGCAGTACACTGATGAGCAGGAGCAGCAAGCAGCTGCTGCCACGAGTCCTGATGGTAGTTATCCCTGTACGTCATCTGGTAAAGCCTATGATCCAAGAGTTATTGAAATCTTTAAGTCGGATCACTATGTTTTGGCAACTGTGCTTGATCCGAGGTTTAAGACCTATATCGATTCTATGCTTTCCAAATGACCGAGATCTGAACAGTTGCAAGGAGATATTGGTCAGCAAGTTTTCCACTGAACTGGGCCTTGGCTTGACGACGTCTCCTCCTTCAGTTTCTCAGGCAGCTGCTGCTCGGAAAAAAATTGCAGTTTCCAAAGAAAAGCAGGGTTGACGCAGGTGGCAGACCACAACAGTTTGACATCTGGGCTGGTTTGAAAGATTTTACCAAAAAATGTGGGACCTCAGCCAAAACTCCATCCAATCCTACTATTAACATGCAAAGGATGGTGGAGGATTATTTTTAAGAGTTAATTGATATGGAAATATCAGACAGTTCCTTTTCGTACTTGGAGGAAAAACAAGCCATTTGGAAACCGATGTACAAACTTGCTTTGCAATACCTAAGCTGCCCACCATCCAGTGTATACTCAGAAATTGTCTTCAGCACAGTCGGGAACCTTATCAGTGATCGATGTAGGAGGTTACTTCCTGAAAATGTGCAAAAGATGATGTTCATCAAAATGAACTACATCTTCCATCAGGAAGACCTTTACCGGCAAATACATTAAAGTACTGACACTTCTCTAATGGCGGATTCCAGCGGAGATGATGATGTCTATATTGATGAGGGTGTAGATGATGCTGAAGACGATGACAACATCTTTTTGAAACTTTCACTATTAGTGTAGGGTGTAATCTAAACCCAAAAAGAGAAAAGGGGCTTGGGACATTTCTATTTATCGTACAGTCTTTGCAGGCTGCTTTTTTTTCAATTTCACTATTAGTGTATGGGAATAATATATACCCAAACACAAAAGCTGCTTTGGGCATTTCTATTTCTCATACAGTCTTTGCTTTTTTTTTAAATTTCACTATAAGTGTAGGGTGTAATCAACCCCCAAAGAGAAAAGGGGCTTTGAGCATTTCTATTTATTGTACAGTCTTTGCAGGCTGCTTTTTTTTTTAACTTTCACTATAAGTGTAGGGTGCAATATACAGATAGACACCCAACTGGCTTTTTACTTTGAATTTCAATAGCTCTTTTTAGGGCATTGTCTGGCACCCTGGATTGGTGTGTGTCTGATAAAAGCACACATCCCGGGGGGGTCAGCGCTTGTTGACATTTATTAGCTGTAGAATTACCTCACTTATGCAAGAAACAGGTGGAGCACTCGTTGCCACATATTAGCTGTAGAATTACCTCACTTATCCAAGAAACAGGTGGAGCGATCGATCGTTGCCATGTATTACCTGTAGAATTACCTCACTTATCCAAGAAACACGTGAAATGCTCGTTGCAATGTTTCCTAGATCTGATAGGAACTGATGTGTGTTTGAGTCATTGCTCTGTCGCTTACCATCCAGACAGATCGCTGCACTATTTGGCTGAAAGTGTATGAAAAGCATATTGTGACCTATGAGATGGTCAAAATTAAATGGAAATAACTGGAAATGAGTGTTAGTGAGGTTAATAATAATGTAGGTACAAAATAATATCTAAATTATGTTATTTTAGCCTAAAAAATTGACTTTTGTCAAAAATAGCAAAACAAAACCAAACAAAACCAAAAGCAAACAAAAACACGCAAGAACAGTTTTGGCAAAACCAAAACCCAAAGGTAATCCAGATCCAAAACCAAAAACAAAACACGGGGATCAGTGAGCATCTCTAATTATGTGGCTCCAGCCACACTACATACTACACATCGACTTCGATGTCAACCGTGGCACACTAAAGCAACACGAAATCTTCAAATCCTCTAATGACTTCTTCACATATACTTCTGTCTACCGCTCCTATCGAAATGCTCTGGACACTGCAAAACAAACATACTTCCAATCTTTTATCTATGCTCAGGCTTCTACCCCCAACGCCTTTTCAATACATTTAAATCTCTTGTATTTTTTGTTTACTGTTCTGTACTGTTATACCCTGTATAGTCTGCTGTTTGTACTGTGTACGGCGCTGCGGAAATCTTGTGGCGCCTAACAAATAAATGATAATAATAATAATAATAATAATAATCTCTTCTCAATCCTCCCACCCCGAACCCTCCATCTACTATCAGTGCTCAGGATCTTGCTTCCTACTTCAAGGACAAGATTGATAAGATCAGACTAGAAATGGTATCCTCTTCCTCGACAAGCAATCAGCCTAATTCCTTCCCACTACCCTCTGACACCCTCTCTTTATTTGACCCCACAAATGAAGAGGAAATTTCTACTCTCTTCTTATCTTCCTACTCTACCTCCTGTCCTCTTGATCCTATTCCCTCACAAATTTGTAGATCCCTGTCTCCTGTGCTCATTTCACCTCTAACTAAAATCTGTAATCTCTCACTCTCTACTGGCATCTTTCCATCACTATACAAGCACGCAGTGATTACTCCTATTCTAAAAAAACAAAATTACCGTCCCATCTCTCAGCTCATGTGCCCCTCCAAGCTTCTAGAGAGACTTGCCTACACTCGCCTCACACGCTTTCTTTCCGCAAACAACCTGTTGGATCCTCTTTAGTCTGGCTTTCGTTCTCAACACTCTACAGAGACTGCATTGACTAAAGTTGTCAATGATTTGATCACTGCTAAAATTAAACACCATTACTCTCTCCTAATTCTCCTGGATCTCTCTGCTGGATTTGACATAGTGGACCACTCTCTTCTCATGCAAACGCTGCAATCCCTAGGTCTTCAAGACACTGTTCTATCCTGGTTCTCATCCTACATCTCTAATCACTCTTTCACTGTTAATTTCTCTGGGGCCACCTCTGCTCCACTACCTTTATCAGTTGTAGTACGCAAGGGTTAGTGCTAGGTCCTCTGCTGTTCTCTATCTATACTGCTTCTCTTAGAAATGTAATAAGTTCCTTGGGATTTCACTATCATCTGTATGTGGATGATACCCAAATTTATCTATTCTCTCCTGATATCTCAACATCTGTGTTGTCCCGTGTAACTGATTGTCTTTCTGCCATATCATCTTGGATGTCCTCTCGCCAACTCAAACTTAATCTTTCTAAAACATAGTTGATAATATTCCCACCCACCAACAAGAGCATACCTGACATTTCTTTCTCTGTTGATAACATGACCATAAATCCCACCCCACAAGCTCGCTGACTAGGTGTAATCCTTGACTTACACCTATCCTTTGTTCCCCACATTGACTCTATATATAAATCATGTTATATACATCTAAAGAACATTTCCAGAATTCGCACATATCTCACGCAAGACACTGCAAAAACCTTAATTCATGCACTTATCATCTCCCGCATTGACTATTGCAATTCCCTCCTTACTGGTCTTCCCGAAAACAGACTCAAACCTCTACAATCTATTTTGCACACTGCGGCAAAACTGATTTTCCTTGCAAATCGTTATTCCTCTGTTGAATCACTCTGTATGTCTCTATACTGGCTGTTTGTTTTCTACTGAATCCAATATAAAATTATTTTACTAACCTACAAGACCATCTACAAAGCTGCACCAACATACATCTCCTCTCTGGTCTCAAAATATCTTGTCTCAAGATATCTCCCAACTCGGCAACTCCGTACTGCACAAGATCTTCTCTCATCTACCCTCATTACATCCTCCCATTCCCGGTTACAGGACTTTTTTTGGGCTGCACCCACTCTATGGAATTCTCTCCCTCGCACAATAAGACTCTCCTCTGGTCTACAAACTTTTAAGCGTTCTCTGAAAACCTACATCTTCAGACAAGCTTATAGTATTCCTCAACCACCCTCTTAACCTCACTACCTTAGCTTATTACCACCCGTTACACAATTTCACACAAGGCAACTACCCCCTGACCAACATTGTTGTGTGACAGAATCATTTAGCCTATGAGTCACTTTTACCTTTGCAGCCTGGCTGGGCCAAAATGCAAAATGTAGACTTGGCCTTAGCATCATGTGTCAAACTCCCATTGTCCCATAGATTGTAAGCTTGCGAGCAGGACCTTCTCACCTTTTTGTCTGTTTTACCCAGTTTGTTTATTATTTTACTATGTTTGTCCCGCATTGTAAAGCGCTACGGAATTTGTTGGCGCTATGTAAATAGATGATGATGATGATGATGATGTACCCTTTAAAAGATGTGCTTTGCTGAATGACATCAGTTTGACCTATGCAAGAGTATTTTGAAAGTAACCAGGTCAGACAGATAACATCTCTGAGGAGTGACAGAGTTTAAATATACAGTCTAGCCGCTCAAGCAGAGCAGAGGTGAGAATCATGCCTCTGAGATGCCAGACATATAACTCAGGGATATATAACTCACTTGGAGAGCCCTGTGTCATTCTGGGAATCAACCTGCCCTGACATTGAAAGAGCTAATCTCCAAAGTTGGGGTGAGAGCTATGTGAGAACGGTTTAAATCAGCTACCTTACCTAGTAAAAGGGTTAATTTCTTTGAGGCTATCTATGTAGATTGAAGAGTGCCATCTTTCCCAAGTGTACTCCTCTCATGCCAAGTCTTAAACGAGTAAGTTAGTGACTCGCTTATATTGTATGCCTTGTAATTAACTGTTTTGTAATTAAGCCTTGGAAATATATTTTGGATCAAATACATTTAATCTAGCACATTTATAGTAAATCCTTTGTGGTGCCAAAAAAAGGTGTATTCATTGTTAATTGAGCAAGGTTACTCCAGTCACAGCCAGCTGCTTCAGATTGCTGTATCAGAGACAGGCTGGGCGTTCGTGACAAAAGGTGATATGGTCACCTAATAACATATACATATAAGATATATCACATAGCAAATGTTCAAAATTGCAAATAATGTACATGTTCTCATTTGGATGTTTGCAATTGTGAGGCACTCTTTAATATCCATGGTGGGGGGTGGGGCATATGGAGAGGGAATGTCTAGTTTTAGGTGTCATGTGGCTATGTACAGAATATTTTTTTTTATTATTTGAAATCTTACCTTAGAAAACATTTAAGGTAATGTGCTTGAAGATCCAATGCAGCAGGCAACATCAACCATTGGTCAGCGGTAACAGCAGGGATTGTTGCTCACCTGTAATTCACAGTTCAAGCAGGAATGGTGTGGGTGCCGCTTTGACACAGTATATGCAGTGTGATCTGATTATGAGTGTAACGCTCCGGTCCCACAGATAGTACCTGTCTCGATACCTGCAGTACATTCATCTGGAAAATGCCATGTCCCAGCATCAGACATTCTCCAGTTCATTCATTCAGCTATATTCAGATCTGTGCAGGTGCAAGCCTATTGTACTTCAGGACCTCCTCTCTCTTTTTCATTGGCTAAGCACTTCTGGAGCACTATTTAAACCTCCTGGATTCACCTGTCTGATGCCTGTTCTTCAAGCTCTCTTCCTGCAACCTGTGGTTCTGGTTCCTGTTCTCCTTGTGGTTTGCCTGTTTTCCAGTCTGCTCTCAGTTCATGGTCTGTGCTAAACCATCACTGTTCCAGTACCTCTCTTACCATCTCCAGTGTACTTCATTGTGACAGCTCCGGTTCTCTTATCACTACCACTCAGAGCCGCTATTACACCTGTGACTCATCAGCTGTTACCACTGGTTACCTCCGCTACTCCAGCCTGCTCTCAGTCTCTGGCCGTGTTGAACTATCGCTGCTCCCGTACCTCTATTGCCATCTCCAGTGTACTTCATTGTGACCGCTTCAGTTCTCACATCACTATCGCTCAGAGCCGCTACTCTCTCTGTGACTCATCAGCTGTTACTATGATTTACCTCCATAACTCATGTTTGCTCCCAGCCTGCAGTCGTGTTTAACTATCGCTGTTCCAGTACCTCTATTACCATCTCCAGTGTACTCTATTGTGACAGCTCCAGTTCTCTCATTACTACCGTTCAGAGCTGCTATTTCATCTGGGACTCATCAGCTGTTACTATGAGTTACCTCCACCACTCCAGTTAGCTTTCAGCCTCTGGCTGTGTTGAACTATTGCTGCTCCAGTACTTCCATTACCATCTCCAGAGTACTTCATAGTGGCAGCCTCTGTCCTCTCGTTGTATACCACAGAGCACCTATTCTCCTAGTGACTCATTGGCTGCTGACCATAAGTCTATATTATTGTTGTGCCTGTATTTATACCACTCATCTGTGGACTCCATCGTCTCCATCCACTTCACCTGACTCCACCACATCGTTCTGCTGTACACTCACTCACGGGACCTCGACCTGCAGACTTGGTGCAGCTAAGACCATACCTACTTGCGGTGGTTCCTGGTGAAAACCACCTGTCTGTTAGACTCCGCGCCTGTGGGTGAGCTTAGCCATGTTCAGCAGAGCCTAGGGATCAATTTCCTATAAGCCAACCGTGACAATGAGTTTTAACAAAAAGCCTGGTGCTGTCACAGTCAAAAATTTAAAGACTGCACTGCAAAATTTTATTATGTTATTAAATCTACTTGACATTATTTGATCACTTTCAATTCATAAGCAATATTTATTGTCGTATGCAACATTTATAATTGTATTACCTTCCTCAACAATCAGTTTACATTCACAAATGATTCTCATGCTTCATTGTGTTTATTATTCCATCTCCAGTCTGTAACCAATCTAGTTGCGCCCTTGTATCTACTTCTTATCCCCCCCTCAATCTCCTCATTTTTTCATTCTAATTTCCCTGTTTGTTTTACATACCTACTTCATCTTCCCCTTTACCTTACCGCAAATTTAATTCCCTGTCTTTCTGATTTTTCCTTTCCCATCTCGCTCTTTACCAATCCTTGTCTGGTTACCTTTCATTTGCCTCTTTGTCTGTACTTCTATTCTTTCGCCCCAAATCTTTCTCCTTTTTACTTTCTCCTCTTGCCTCTGCTTAACATTCTTTCCTTAATGTTTCCACTAGTGTATTTGAGGAACATTTTTTTTCACCTCTCATAGCTTCTACCATTCTAGCTTTGAAACTACCATCCTAACAGCCCAAACTACCCACATCTACAACTCCTATTCACTCCCCCATAATCTCCTGCCTTGATTACTGTAGCATCCTTCTTTCTGGCCTTCCCAACTCCTGCATGCCACTGTCAAGTCTATCATGAATGCTGCTGCCTGCATTATTTTCTCTGCTGTTCCTCTCTTCTAATGACATTAGTTCCCCGTGACCTACAGAATTAAATTTAACCTCCTCACCTACAAAGCTCTCAACCAATCCTCTCCATCCATACATATCCAACCTCATCTCCGCCAACTCTGTTCTGCTAACCACCACCGCCCCACTATCACACTGATTACCTCTTCCACCCCCGCCTCCAGCTCTATCAGGTTAGCCTCTACTCTCCAAGGATTCAAGCATGTCATTAAACTTACTTCTTTATTCATGTCAGATTCACTATTATAGTCAGATCCTTGAGGCCTGTCTGGCTAAGCGCTACTCAGCCCAGAGGTGCGGAGTCTAACGAGGCAGATGGTTTTCGCCAGGAACACCTGCAAGGAGCTATGGACTGTCAGGCCTCTGCCCCACAAGTCACGGTCCTTTGAGTTCATGCCAGTTGAGAGAACCCAGAGACTGGAAGTAGGTGATGATCCAACTGAGACAGGAGAAGGCCCGATGGTATGAAGAGGCTGCTGGAGATCAGGAGCACTGGAGCACAACAGGGTTGCCTGATACAAGGCGAGATATTCTCTGGAAGGTAGGAATCCACTGAGGACAGCTGCATAATGGCTGGAGACAATAGTGATCATCTGCAGCTGATATTGAGGCCACTGTGGATAGCTAAAGAATAAATGGAGACAGGGGTGATAGTCTGCAGCAGATATCAAGGCCACTGAGGATAGCTGCAGAGCTGCTGGAGACACAAGCGATAGTCTGTGGCAGATATGGAGACCACTGTGGTTAGCTGCAGGAGAGCAGTGGGAGCCATGTCTGAGCGCTGATGAGAGCTGACTCAAAGAACAGTCATCTAACCTGTGGAACATGTGCCTTAAATATACTGAGGGATAATTAGTCTCCCAATGAATGGGAGGAAGAGGTGATAAAAGCTGGGTCTGCACATGCACAGTCCTGAAAAGCAGACTACTGGTGTCAGAGGGAGCTAGGATGCCACGGAGTCGGCAGGATGCTCAGGGAGAGAGGGCAGGTGAGTGCGCCAGTCCCCGGAAGTTAGGTCCACGGGTCTGACGTGTGACACATATCAACCCTCCCGCTAACTCCTTTGCCTCGGCTATCAACTTCACTCGCCAACTTAGTACCACTCTATTTGTGTCTTCCCCTTCCCTTTATGATGTAAGCTCTCATGAGCAAGACCTTCTTTATTCGGGTTCTCCTTCTACTATTCCATCACCCTCTATACCTATAGGCCTGCTTCCCTAGCTCTGTCTTCTTGAGCTCAGTCCTACTTCACATTGGATATTACCAATACTCTCACTCACGGTCCCGTAAATAATTTGATCTGCATTATCAAGTTATCTATGTGTAA
Organism: Mixophyes fleayi; assembly: GCF_038048845.1. Lineage (NCBI taxonomy): Eukaryota > Metazoa > Chordata > Amphibia > Anura > Limnodynastidae > Mixophyes > Mixophyes fleayi. The sequence continues at coordinate 97,863,984 of NC_134410.1, read as the reverse complement.
TTTATTTAAATCAGTATGTTTGGTTTTTGTAGTCTTTTGTTTATCAATGTGTTATAGATTGCTGCTGTTTGTTTATTGATACTATTATAAATGTTTTGTACAGCACTGTAGACCTGCCATATAATCAAAAGCTAATAATAGTAATACTAATAATAATAATTAGTAGTAGTAGTAGTAGTATTGTTATTATTAAATTAATTAAACATCACACTGCTGGGAGAGGGACTATTCTGCCACATAACTTAATTTGTTTGAATTTTCTCTGCAACTTCGCTTATCTCTAGAAGAGAGGTACTTCTTTTATGTATAAAAGAATGTACCTCTACCTTTTATGTATTATGTATTTTATATCTTTTCTTCTATGATGTTGTATTTTACAATCATTGTTTGTGAAGTTACAATTTTTATTATCATTGTGCAGGTAAGGCATTCAATAGATTGGTGTAAAAAAAATCCACCGTGTTTAACCAGCCCCTCTGTTTATTTAATTTGCTCCTTCTTGAAATATTATTATTATTACAGTTTTTGCTTTTAGTGCATATCATTATTTTTATGTATCATGGGAGTTCCTTTATTATTCCCTTGCTTTATCTTTATTAATAACAGTTTGCCTGTTTTGTGTGTTTTCTTTGTTATTGATGTTAATTTCTAAGGAGAAAAAAAAATTAGTAAAACAACAAGAAAAAAAGGCTAAAGTAAGTGTATTACCCTCTCCGAAATGCTTGTGTGTAGACCATTTGGATGTTTTTTCTTCCTCACCTATTAATTATACCTGTAAATAAAACGCATCAGTGATGGAAGCAAGTTGGGCAATCATTTACTGCTAAGAGAAAGAACATATTAGCATTCTGTACTGAAATAAAGTCTGAAAACCGTTCTCTGAAATGCTAACAGCTAAAAAATACCAAAGGACACGTTGCTATTTACTGGATGAATATATCATTGTGGCACATTAATTACTGTTATATATTATTTATCAGCTTTAACATAAAGTACTGTAAAAGAAAAATAATATCTACATCTAGAAATGAAGACAAACATAATTTCTGTATCTATATATGCAGATTATTGAATCGCTATATCTGTTAGCACCCCTTGATATGCTACACTAGTGCAAATGTACATATATACATATAAATATTGGTATCTATCCAGAGCACTGATGCACAAACCACAGCCCGCATGAGGTCTACAAGGCCATTTTTTCCTCCCCCTCTGCTAGCAGGACAGATACAGGAGGAGCCGGGATCAATACTATTTATGTTCCAGCAGCACAGGTTCCCCTATATCTGCATTGGATCTTACTGTGGCTATGGAAATGGGGATTCTCCCAGTTCAGACTCAGAATGGTGTCTGGTATATGCCAGACTATAACTGTACTACTGTAGAGCTTTGTCTCATTTATGAAACTAAGTTGTGTTTCTGGGAACCTCCTCGTCATAGGACAGATAAGAAATATGCAGGAGATGTTGAGGGACAATTGTATTACTATAAGGGGCTATTGTAAAAAGTCATTACTACAGACGTAAAGGGAGTAAAGTCTTAAAGGGAAGGAATGGGGATGAAATGTGCTAGTATAGAGATGAAGAGGGGGTGTGTTACTATGGGGTTGTTGTTACAGGGAGGGATGGGGAAAAAATGTGTGACAAGAAGGAGAAGTGTAACTGGGATGGTTTGGTAAAAAACTAGTATTATTATTACAGAGGAGAGATGAGTGATGTGTTACTATAGTGAGATGTTAAAGGTAAGGAATGGGGAAGAAATATGTCAAAACAGAGTTAAAAGGGAGAATGTGTTACTGGGGGGTGTTATAGTGGAGAGATGGGGATAAATGTGTTAATGCAGAGTTGAGGGGGATGTATTACTACAGGCAGTGCCGGATTAAGGGAATGGAGGCCCCTGGGCTAAGGGGACCTCCATTCCCCCGTGAGGGCCCCCCCCCGTGATCCGAGCTGACCGCCCCCCCGTGATCCGATCTGCCCGCCCCCCCCCGCCCCGACACTTACCTCCTTCCCCGGAGCGCTGTACGCTCTTTACTGAGGAGATCTCGTGAGAGTGAGGCTCACGAGATCTCCTCAGTAAGGAGACTACAGCTCGCCGGGGAAGGACCGCAGTGAAAGTGCTCAGTAGCACTGATCGCGCCCCCGCCCGATCAATACTGCTGCTGAGCACTTTCAAGGGCCCCCTGGATGCCCAAGGCCCCTGGGTTGTAGCCCAGTTAGCCCTATGGTTAATCCGGCCCTGACTACAGGGATGGGTGTGTTACAAGGGATGCATGGGGTAAGGATTTGTGTAGCTACATGTGGAGGGATATGTCACAGGGGAGGGAGTAAGAACAATGTTACAGAGGTGAGTGGGGGGGGGGCAAATGTGTTACATGGAAGGTACATATGTGACATAACCATCTTCACTATCTGCCATTGCCATTTTCCCTGTAACAGACAAATTTCTGCTCACACTATTTATTCATTCTCAATCCTATCAGTCCAAAGTAGTTTTCTCACCTAATTCATTATTCACTGCTTTTTACTTCATCATCATCATCATAAATTTGTAAGGCAGCACAAATTCCAAAGTGTCCAACAGTCAGCATACAAATCACACAAATACAAATTAAACATAATAACAAAAATTATAGAAGTGCATGTAACCCCTGGGGATGCTGCACTTGGACTTGAGCACCCAGAGGCTACTAATTACATTTACATCTTTAAGAAAATAGATGGACATTGTTATTTACTAGTCCAGGGAGAGAAACTGCATCTCTCATAAGGCTACTGTGAAAAGGGGGCAGAGTCTAATGGGTCTGTGTGATTGGAGACTGGGAAGCCTAAGAGCAGAGGGGGAGAGAGATGGAAAAGCATCCTGAGAGAGACTGAGCTGTGTGACAAATCCAGAGAAGGTGACACTAAGCAGAAATGCAGTGGATTGGGGGTCTGGGTAGAGAGAACTGACCATCTTGAGGGAAATCAGAGCAGAGGGGAGTGGTGAACAGAACAATTGCTTCTATTCCTATGTTAAGTAGATCCCCTTCTCTCTGCCTTTTTGTGCTTTTGCTTTTATACAACTTGTTTTTCTTTTCTGTAATTTTTGTAGAAAGATTGTTTTAGCTTTGGTTAATGAGTAAACAGTAGCCTCACCTGCACTTTTAAGCTATTCTTGTTTTTCTTGTATGTGTGAATAGTGTGTGTGTGTGCGTTTGTGTATGTGTCTACAAGTCTAATGCACACATTTTAGAGCCCATAGTCAAATACAGCCTGTAGAAAGAATTTCCCACTTCAAGCTGTGGGAAATCACAGCTTGAAGCTGAAGAAGGAGGTTTGCACGCACCTCTGAGGTGGGATATTTTGCAAATCAGCCATATTGGAGGTAGTCAAGTCCAGATCCTGGGACCCACATTGGTGCAGATGAGTAACTGCCCTGCTCTATTGGAATGATCTCCCTCGTGCTATGAGAACCTCTCCCAATCTAAGCAGTTTCAAACTGGCACTAAAAAAGCACATCTTCTTAAAAGCCTTTCATTGATCTGCCTAACTATCCACCTGTTGGCTCCCTCTCCCTCTCTTCCCTTCCTCCTTCTCGCTCCGCTCCATCCTGTCCAAATTTCACTTTCCCTGCATCTTCGGTTTGTCCGCCCTTCCCCTTAGATTGTAAGCTCCTCTGTGCAGGGTCCTCTCTCCTCCTGTTTCCACCACTTTTACCTCTGCTCTTCAGCTACTCCGCTTACCTCCTTCTTTAGCCTCCTGCCAACTGACTCCCTCCTGGTTTTCATTGGATCTTCTCTATAGCTCTTAACCTGTTGCTGCGCCCACACTCAGGTTTCCTGCTGTGCTGACTTTCCTACTGTGATGACTTTTCCTCACCATCACCCTTTCTTATTAGCTGTGCTCTAAGCTACCTGAGTTATTGTGCTGTTTGTTTATTGTACCGTAATGTTATATCTTGTACTGTCCTATTGTTTGTTCCACTGTGACTCTGCGGACACTTTGTGGCGCCTTACAAATAAAAAATATTATTATTAATAATAATAATAATAATAATAATAGTAATAACTGTGGTTAATTTACCTTTCTTGGTAATTCAAGTGGCGTTTGGACTATATCTGGCCACAAGGGCTGAAGAGTCAGGGATAGATGGGTGGGCAGGTAAATGTGCAGTAAATGTTTGCTTAATCAGCATTTGAGCTTATACCACAATGTGATCTCCACGGTGTTAAATAAACTTGTGGAACTAAAAATCCCAGGATCAATTAAGCAAGGATACAAGCTAAGAGTTTTACAGTTGTTGATACAGAAAGTTTGACATACTGTGACTGTTTTACCTTACTGCAAGTGAATGAAAGACCCCTAAAAGCTGCAGACTGGCCACATGGTACTTTCATGCCATGCTGGCATCCATACAGAAGGGCCCCAACAGCAGTGCACTGCTCCACCTGTGTGGTGTATTTGAGGGCTGCCGGTGTATGTGTGTTTGGCAGTATATTGTAGCGATGTAAGTAAATATATATAGGTTGACCCTTGCAAAAATAAAATCTTTAAAAAAAAAAAAACATCACTCTTTGCTTCAAGACCCTGCTTGACAACTTCTTCAATATTGCTGTAATCCTGTGACCTGCAGATTAACCCTAAATCTAATCCGTTCTCGAGCTGTTTCTGAGGTTAGACCCAGCTCTCCAGTACCACCGTTCTGCCGCTACCCAGCAGCTTTGGCCAGTGTGATAGGCCAGGTGGGATCCATCCACAGCACCCTGATCCATAGTAAGCAGACAGGGGTACCATCCCAAGTGTACCAGTATGGGAGTACACTAGCAGTGCCAGTTACCCAGAAGTAACGTGGTTTTGGGTGCCATAAAGGAGCCCAGTGGTGACAGCACGCTCCTATTACTCCGGCAGGAGAGGCATATTCGGAATAAGGAAAGGGGACGGTGGAAAAGTAAGCCCAGCCGGTTCCCAGCAACAACAGACAGGGTGGCATAGGTGGTCCACACTGTCACAATATATATATATATATATATATATATATATATATATATATATATAACTGTTACATCATTTGCAAAAATGACATAGTGCAAATAATTGAACTGAACTTATGAATATCAAGCTCAATGCTCAGATCTGCAAGGAGCTCACGCTGTCTTCTGCTCAAATTGCTCCATCGCCTCTGCAGCTGCTCAATGGAGTGGTGTATTCCGAGTTCGAAACGCAGCCGCCTGTGGACTGTCCAGTAAGCGTTGAGCTGTTGCTCGTTACTGACATACTGAAAGGACAAGTTGAGGGACCTCCACAAGCAGGCTCATGCAATAGGCGGTGGTCCCCCAGTTCCTTCTGACCTCAGGCCCCTTGAGACCACGACATTGGCCTGCATCGATAGCAAGATGGTGCCAGGGTTGGGCCACATTGAAACCGAACAAAGCCCACCCCTCTTGAGCATCTAACACCGCCAGGTAAATTTGAAAGGATTATAGCTTTTAACTTTAAGCAAATTAACATTATTTGGCCCAAACAAAAACAAAAGTCTTATATATGCTGGTAGATACAGTAAAATGTATCGAAGCTAGATTTTCACTTCACACACACAATTATCTCAATAATTTATTACCACACAGTCGCAAATAATTTAAGATGATGGCAATAGTTTTCTGTTGATGACTATTTTTTTATTTTCTAGGTGGATACTTTAGGCAGATACTTCAGAGGATGACCAGGTGGAGGAGGGCCGTTATGTTTAAGAGCATCAGATGGAAGAGGAAGCAGAAGTCAGTGGCTAGGATTCACTGTGCGAATGCTATCAAAATCTAATTCAATCCAACAAAACAATTCAGCACAACACCCACTGCTAAATAAGCAATACCTTCACCCATATGGAGCGCAATTTGGAAGGTAGTTCTCGTTCCCCTATCTCCCCAACCTTCAGTCCAATCCCTCGTCTCTACTTCACCACACCAGAGTTTCTGCCACAAATTCCTATCCAAAAACAATATTCTTACCCTCATCAGTTTAACAATCCAGTACCACTCCTCTCTCCAGGCCAAATTGAATGGTTTCCCAGAAATCCATTTCACCACAAACAACATTTATTATAAACCTCTTATTTTGGAAATTAGCCCACATATTGCCAATACCATACTTATCTATCTAACACTGCCATCTCTGCCCCTCTGCCATCTCTGCACTCCTGCAATCTCTGCCTCCGACACTCAATTGATGTCTGCTGCACCTCCACTCTCTGCTGCACCTCCACTCTCTGCTGTATCCCTACTCTCTGCTGGTCCACATTGTTACATCACCATTACACTTTTTGTTTTTTCCCCAAATTATAGCACATGGCCATTATTATTTTTGGGGAGAATTTTGTTACACTTTGTAAATAAAAAATGATTTCAAGTTATACTTTACATTTATAATTGTAAGTTAGTAGTAGGTGGCAAGGAAATATTTGTCAGGGTGCTCACGAAGGATGAGTGAGATCCTGCTGTCTCAGCTGGTATTGGCTAGACTTCACCCAGAGGCGCGGAGTCTAACAGAGAGGAAGGTATTCACCAGGGATGCCCGCAAGGAGACTTGGGCTTATCGGCATCTACCCAGCAGGTCGCAGCCCTCTAGGGAAGTTCCCAGTGAGACAGAACAGAGAGGTAACTTGAGAGGTAAAATGAGACAGAGGAATGAGGCCCAATGAAGGGTAGGGCACATGAGTCTCTAGTAGAACACTGGAGAGAAGGAGGTGATGACCCAGGGTAGGGCTATCCACGGAGGGGTAGCTAGGCAGAGGTCACAGAATATGCAGCAGGCGATGAACCACAGCTTTTACCACTTGGAGGTGAAACAGATGAGCGGAGGTCAGCGATGCATGCAGGATAGGTAGCAGGCGTTGATCAAGGCGATTACCACTACAACGAGTGGAACAGATAAGCAGAGATCAGCGTTGCACAGGATATGCAGCAGACGATGGACCACAGCTGTTACCAGTTGGAGGTGGAACGGATCAGCGGAGGTCAGTGGCTAATGCAGGATAGGTAGCAAGCGTGAACACAACGAGGAGAAGGGAGCTGCTTCAGGCCAGGTGAAGACTCAAAGAACCAGCACTGAAAGGTGAGGGGAGGAGCCTTATAAAGGAGTACTGACCAATGGCCAGATAGGCCAAGGTAACACAGGTGAGGCAGTTGCACAGGCACAGATTTCTGCTGAAAGGACAGCATGCACAAAGGGGAGAATCAGGATGAAACCTTGAAAAACAGCCGGGGGCATTGCACAACCCAAAAGGCATGACCAAGTATTCAAAGTGGCCGTCCCGAGTGTTGAAGGCTGTCTTCCACTCATCCCCCTCCTTAATGCACACCAGGTTATAGGCTCCTCTGAGGTCCAACTTAGAAAAGATGGTAGCCCCCTTTATACGATCAAATAATTCTGAGATTAGTGGTAAGGGGTACCGATTTTTTACGATGATGGCATTTAGGCCTCGATAGTCAATACAAGGACAGAGGCCCCCGTCTTTCTTCTTTGCGAAAAAAAAAGCCTGCCCCAGCAGGAGAAGATGATTTTCAGATAAAGCCTTTTCCCAGATTATCTTGGACATAGTCCTCCATGGCCTTGGATTCAGGAACGGAAAGTGGATACACTCTTCCTCGGGGTATTGGTTTGCCAGGAATAAGATCTATGTTACAGTCCCAAATTCTATGTGGAGGGAGTTTCGTGGCCTCCTGTTCACAAAAGACGTCGGAAAAGATTTGGTAGGGTTCAGGAAGGAGTGCCAAGGGTAACCTCCTGTGGCATTTGGGATCCTCTTTGGGAACTACCTTTGAAAGGCAATGATTAAAACAATGTTGTCCCCAAGATAAGATATGTCCGGACTGTCAGTCCACATTAGGGGAATGGAGACGAAGCCACGGAAGTCCAAGGATGACCGGATTAGTAGATTTATGGATTACGAAGAAGGAGATACTCTCCTGATAAAGTACTCCAATCTGAAGATGAAGAGGAGTGGTGCGTAAAAAGATGGATCCTTCAGGAATTCTTCCCCCATCGATGGCTAAAATGGAGATAGGTTGTTCTAAGGCTTGCGTGGGGATGGAGCATTGTTTTACCAAGGCAGCAGAAATGAAATTCCCAGCAGCTCCAGAGTCAGAGTGCGGACTGAGAAAAGGTATATTGTCCAGACTGTAAAGAAATGGGAATGGTGACACAATCATTACTATAAGGAACTGAGGGAGATGGAATAAGGAGGCCTAATGACACAGTTCCCGAACACGTTAGGCCCTGTTGTTTCCCGGACGTTTGGGACAAGAGTTCAGAAGATGACCGCTCTCTCCACAATATAAACATAACTTGTTCCGGAATCTTCTCTCCCTCTCTTCGGCCGACAGGCGGGTCCTCCCCACTTGCATCGGTTCCTCGGGAGGAAGAACAGGTGTCTGGAAATTAGGAGCCAAACGGCTCATACTACGCCGGGATTGTTCCCTGTCAGAATTACGCTCCTTGAAACGTAAGTCAATTTTAACGCAGAGAGAGATGAGATCGTCCACAAATGTAGGGAGTTCTTGGGACACCAGCTCATCTTTAATCCGATCGGAAAGACCCTGCCAGAATGTGGCCACAAGAGCCTCGTCGTTCCAACGCAGCTCAGAGGCCATAGTTCTGAAGAGAACCGCATACTGACCCACAGACTGGTTGCCTTGGCGAAGACGCAATAACCCGGTAGCTGCGTTGGAGACCCTTCCTGGTTAATCAAAGATCTTCTTGAAGGTGGACAGGAAGGTGGAAAGGTTATGCAGAATGGGATCATTTGTCTCCCACAACGGGAACGCCCATGCTAAGGCTTGACCAGACAGCAGCGAAATCACGTAGGCCACCTTAGCCTTCTCGGAAGGAAAATTCCCGGGTAACAGTTCAAATTGAATGGAGCATTGGTTCAAGAATCCTCTGCAAAGTTTAGGGTCTCCATCAAATTTAGGCGGATTAGGTATCCGCAATTGGTAGGAAGAGGCTGCTGCTGCAGGAGGAGGGTCCGGAGCCACACTCACTGGTGCAGGAGGTCCGGGGGCCACTAAGGTGTTCTGAACAACGTCCAGCCGGGTAGATAAGCTCTGGAGGAATTTCAAAAGTTGCTCTTGGTTCGCCTCCTGCTTGTCCATTCTTCCCACTAAATGCTCCAGTAGATCTTTAGCCGCTGGATCCATGGTCAGAGCAAACTGTTACGGATTACTGGATACACTACTAATCTTGATTAACGCTGGCTTACCTGAGGGGTGGAGTCTAAAGATCTCCCTGGTATTCACCAATAACCGACGCAAGGCAGGATGGGCTTTACTGCCAGGAGTCGCAGGTCGCGGTCCTCAGGTTTGCCCCAAGATGTAGTATAGCGGGATAGGAGCAAGATGAGAATGGTCGGACAGGCTGGGTAGGTACACAGGCAGGCAATGCAGACAGAATCGGAAGGCAATCTCAGAGTCAATCAAACTGGGTCGGTACACGGGTCACCAGAACAGATGCGTGGTCAGCTAGCCAGGTCGGTACACAGGAATGGCAGATAAACGTATAGAGAGAGAAACGTGAGACAATCCGGGTCAGGAGCACAGGCAATCAGGAAGGTCAGCAAGCCAGGTCGGTACACGGGAGAAACAGAATCCAGAAGAGCCAGCAAGCCGGGTCGGTACACAGGAGGGCAAACACACAGGAAGCAGGAACAAGGAGGACACAGGAATCAGGAGCCAGGAACTGGTAAGTTGCTCTGACACTCAGCAAGTGTCAGAGCTATGCTTTTATACCGTGTTCACTTTTGAATTCCCCGCCCTAGGTAACGATCATGTGACCGCCCTAGGTAGCGATCACATGACCACCGAACCCAGAAGTGCGGCTTCCGGGTCCGACGGAGCGGCGGGGGAATGCGGAGGGGTAAGTATTCGTGACAGAGGCATAGTTCATGACTGGGGGAGGCAGTGGCACAGAGGCACAGATAATGAGAAGGGGGGAGATAATAGGCTGCATGGCCTTAATATTCTCTATGGGGGGGCAGTGACACAAATTATGACTGGGGGGATAATAGGCTGAGTGGCTTTACTTATTATTCTCTATGGAGGGGTAGTGGCACATATCATGACATGGGGGGGGAATAAGCTGCAGGGGCATAAATATTTTTCTCTATATGGGGGCCAGAGGTGAGATCATGACTCTGGAAGGGGCAGGGCCGGTGCTAGGGTTCTTAGCGACCTAGGCAAAATTTCAAGATACCGCCCCCCCCCCCTCGCGAACACACCAAGTACCTGCCTCACAGACCATACCTACTCGACTGTGTGCATTTGTGTTTAAAAAAAATAATTTGCCTTACCCCCTCCAGCGGTCCAGATGCCGTGTTGTTTGATGCAGAACGCTGTCCAGACTCCACTGCAGACACAGGATTTCTAGAGGGGAGGTATCTAGGTGTTAGATTTCGGGTGAAAAAACTTGACACAATAAGCCTATGAATTATGCATTTGTTAAAGGCAATGGACGGCCCTAACATGTCCCTTCATCACACAAATGTTCCTTCATCACACCACTGCGACCCCCCACTGCACCCCCCTCTGCATCACACCACTGCACCCCCTCTGCATCACACCACTGCACCCCCCTCTGCTTCACTTGCAAACTCTGGTGTAGAAATTGTACCCCATAGATTGCAAGTCAAATATAGAGCATGAGGTGCCAATCAAATAGTCGTTTTCTCCACCATAGTTTGAAAATCAAATATAGAGCATGAGGTGGCAAATAGTCATTTTTATACAGTAGAAAAATGACTATTTGGCACCTCATGCTCTATATTTGACTCGCAAAGTATGGGGGAGAAAATGACTATTTTATTGGCACCTTACGCTCTATTTTTGACTTGCAGCAAGTCAAATAGTGCAAAATAATAGTACTTTTTCTCCCAAATACCTTGCAAATGAAATATAGAGTATGACGTGGCAATAGTGATTTTTATACCATAGAAAAATGACTATTTGTCACGTCATACTCTATATTTCATTTGCAAGGTATTTGGGAGAGAAATTACTATTATTTACCACCTCATGCTGTATCTTTGATTTAAAAACTATGGTGGATACAATGATTATTTTATTGGCACCTCATGCTCTATATTTGACTTGCAGCAAGTTAAATATAGAGCATGAGGTGGCAATAAAATAATTATTTCATCCACCATAGTTTTTAAATCAAAGATACAGCATGGGTAGCCCTTATAGAAAAAAAATAATTATAAAAAATAATAAAAAAACATAAAATAAAAATGGAGATACTCACTTTTTCTTATTCCTCAAGGCTGGTCAGCAAGTGCAGGAGACCTCTTCAATGGCTGCCCACTGCTCCACAGCTTCTCACATCAAAGGGAAAGGTGGAGCACAGCTGTGCATGCTGGGAGGGGAGGGAGGCGTCAGTAAATAACTTTAATCACACTGTCTGTCAGTGACAGACAGTGTGAAACTATTACTGGGAAGGTCACATGATCACTGACATCGGTGATCATGTGACTGCATCGGGAAGCCCGGGCGCATCCATTAATAGAAAGAAGAGGAGGCTACTACAAAAGCTGACTAGATTTTCTTATCTAGTCAGCGGTGTGGGACATAAGTGCAGCGGCGAAGGAGCGCCTGCTGCTGGCTTTTAGTGACCGCCGCCGTCCTCTTCTAAGAAGAGGACGGCGGCGGCCACTACAAAAGAGCAGCAGGCGCTCCTCCGCCGCTGCACTTATGTCCCACACCGCTGACTAGATAAGAAAATCTAGTCAGCGGCGCCCTGCAGGTCCCAGCGCCCTAGGCAACTGCCTAAGGTTGCCTAATGGGAGCGCCGGGCCTGGGAAGGGGGGGAATAAGCTGCAGGGGGCATAAAAATTATTAATTGGCTAAGGGCTGGGGGGTTAATTAACTGACTGTCAGGGGTTGGTAGATGTTCATATCTTATATTATCTGTATATTCCTGTACTAGGGGGTTGTTTTATTTGGTCATAATGGAGTGTTGTGTTTGAATCATTCAGGATTTGTAAGCACTTTGCATTTTTGCACATTTTCAATACAGGACGCCAAGGTTTCAGAAGCCAACTGACAACAATGCTTCAAGAACAAGCAAGAGTGAACATCAGGTAGTCCACACTGCAAGATCAGGTAAGAGAGAACAGCGCAATCTGTCTAACTTTGAATGTGGAATTTTACTTTAGTGTCATTGTAATGTGTTTCCAAACTAGTGTGGGCCTGATTCATCAATGAAAGTAATTGAAAAAATAAGTAAGTTTTCACCTGGACAAAACCATGTTACAATGCAAGGGGTACATATTAGTTTATTATTTTGCACATAAATTAAACACTGGCTGTTTTTTCATATAGCACACAAATACTTGTTAGCTTTACGTTTACACTGCAATTTAAACTTGATCTAAGACATGCCTTACCCTAACTATAAACCTATCCCCACATTTTACTTTATATCCCCCACCAATGCAACATGGTTTTGCCCAGTTGAAAAACTTCAAATTTTTATTGCTTCCCTTTTCTTAATGAATCGGGCACACTGTGTTTTTATGTATTAATTAATATTTTACAATTGTGTGTGTATATATATATATATATATATATATATATATATATATAGTTTTTTATATATATATATATATATACATATATATATATATATATATATATATATATATACATATATATATGTAGAGTTGTATATACTGTAGTTGTATAGTGAAGCATCTAGAGTATTATCACAGCATTGTTCTTTCTAGTGGTCTCCTGTTTAGTGTAATGAGAAAAATGCAAGGCTTCTGTGAACAGCAGCAGTGATTTGCGTTTATCGATGTAAATAATATATACATATGTATATATGTATATACACACACACGGTGGAAGTGGGCTGGTAGACTGTGGTATGCCATACCGCCACTTCTGCTGCCTTAACTGTAAAACTATTTGAAATTTACACTTTGACCACTGTATATATATCTACTATATAAATGTCTAGTGGCGTGTGTGGAAAATAAAAAACCAAGCTGCAGCGCCACCTGCTGGGCAGAGTTATACACTGACCTATATATTTCTTGAAAGAGAAGTGACAGTTGGGAGTGGTTGGTGGTTGCTGGGGGTGACAGTGGGGAGTTTTTAACACCTTAAGTAGCTTGATTTGACTAGAATGCATGAGTATCATGCACGGGTTAACTGACCTACTAAATTCTTAATGTGTGTGGAAAAAAAACCTCAAAAAGGGCTGAAATTTGGTATACTGACATTATTGACGAGTTGAGGGGTCAAACTCATTTTCGTGAGGTAATTTTACCTCATGAACACACATGTGTACAGTGGCGGATCCAGGGGGGTGCGATCGGGGCAATCAATGCATGACAAGAACCTTTTTAACACCTTAAGTAGCTTGATTTGACTAGAATGCATGAGTATCATGCACGGGTTAACTTGTATGTATATATATATATATATATATTATACCCTTAATCAGGTCCTGTTCATGATACCTGTTTTTTTAATGCTAGCACAATTTTTTCATGGTCAATAATATTCTTTGTTCTTGACACATGATTGAGTCAATACTACCCCTACCTATGTCAGGTTATATTTTGCACACTTGAATAAGGACAATATCATCAAAATCTATGTGATTTCCTCTTGTATGCAGATGTTCTGTTTGTTTCTTCAGAAACCCCTGATGGTCAGTTATTACTCATAGTGTTACTTGTGTTTAGCTATGAATAATTTTGACAGGAAGAAATACATTAAAAGTCATCTCTCATTTTCCAGTATGTCCAGGATACAATGTATAAGGTTGTGACCTATTTACAGAAAAAAGATATTGAGTATAAAAATGAACCAAAGTCATTAAACAGTACAATTATTATCACTTAAATGCTTAAAATCTGAATTCTACCTGGGGACTATTGAAGCTTAGTGGACCATAACTAGTGATTTAAGTAAGTGGTTAGCATTTAGCAGTGATTAGCATTTCTGTCTCACAGCGCCGGGGTCATGAGTGTGGAGTTTGTATGTTCTTCCCGTGTTTGTGTGGATTTTCTTTAGGTGCTCCAGTTTCCTCCCACGCTCCAAATGACACGCTAGGTGGTTAATTGCTGCTGACAAAACTAACCCTAGTCTGTCTGTTTGTTTGTGCTAGGGAATTTAGTCTGCAAGCTCCAATGGGGCACAGACTGATATGAAAAACATTCTCTGTACAGCGCTGCAGAATTGGTGGTGCTATATAAATACATGATGATGGGTTTGTTCTTTTTATGGAATTGATACATTACAGCACTATGTTACAGTGAAGAACTAACTGATATTCATTTTTGTTTATATATTGTTCCTTTGAATCATGTACTGGAATATCTCAATTTATTTCTATATTTGTTTAAAAGTTGCTAGATCTTAGAACAGTTTAGGGACTTTAAATTATTTATACATTTTATTGCTAACTCCACCGTATGTAGCAAATGCCAAATAGCATACCAAACACTGTATTATATTATGATAGCAACACTAATCATTTTCATCTATATGAGTATCACAAATATAGTTTAAGAGATACTTATATCATGGAACTGAGCAATAATGGGCACCTCATATTTAGTATGTATGTATGTAATAGATTTTTAAGAAACAAAAAGTTTAATGATTGCTTGTTATACTCAGAAAAGCCTAATCGTACTAGTCAATCATTTTTAAATATTTTTATTCTTAATGTTATAACAATTTAATGACATCTAGCATTTAACTGAAACATTATCAACATTTTAGGTTATGTAAATGGGAGAAGCTGCATCAAATTTTGTTCTGCTTAGAAGATTTTGGTATACAGGTGATTATAAAGTTCTGGCCTTAATTTTCAAGGTAAGTGATAACTCATTGTAACTTTAATTAGGAAGTCCAAGCAGTTTTAGACAATTATATATTTGTTTTTGAAAAAAAAATGTTTGAAAAAAGTTTGCTACTCCAGCCTCAGTGAACAAAGGCACATATTATTTGCTTCTTTTTATTTTGAAATTATTGGAATAGCAGTGTATTTTGCTATTGTTTTTGTATTATTATTTTATGTAGATACCCTGCACTTCATCGTTCAGCTAAAGATAAAACTGTTAATATATTCCCGTAGTCAAATTACAATAAGGGCATGCAAAGCTGGAGCGCACGCAGCCACGGCCGAATCAAGGTCTGAGCATCTCAAACTTACTTGTTTTTCTGCCATATCTCTTGCACCAGCTATAGGGCTATTCTAAGTTCTGAGTCCTAGTTATGTCAACACTGTATGCATGCTATGACATGTGTTTGCAATCAGGAGCAACTGTAAAAATGTCTGTTATGTACAGCAGACATTATTATTATTATAATTATAAATGACTATATTATTGACAGGTAACATTGCTTAATATTTTTCTTTCTTTGCGTTCTTTTGAGATTTTATACTCCCCATAGCTAATTTATGTATCCTGCAGTGTCGGGTATAGTAGAGCAGAATAAACCTAAAACGTAATCAACACCACACATCTTCAGATCCATTCCTTGTTGACTTGGGGAGTATGCAGAGCCGATTTAATTGCAGTCTAAAACAAACGCATGATGCGCTCAGTATGTACGTCTTAATGACTCAGGCCCACTATGTTTCTTTCCTTTGTATAGAGAAATAAATAGACAGGGCTTTTACACATACCGACCATGGCCGGATTAAGGGGGGGGGCACAGGGGGCACGTGCCCCGGGCCCCCCTCTCTCCGAGGGCCCCCCGCCACCCGCAATACCCTCTCTGCTGACAGCTCACCCCCGCCGCCCACCTAACCCCCTCTGCTAACAGCTGACACAGAGTGGGCGCATGCGTCAGTGTGGACCCCACCGGCAGCCGCATCTGACAGCCGCATCTGACAGATGTCAGTTGCGGCGTTTGCTGTCAGACAGCAACTGACAGCAGGCTGTCAGATGGCAGATACGGCGGCCGGCATTTTACTATTAGAGATCCTCTGCTGCCGACTGGGTATTATTTAAAGAGTGTGTGGCATTAACATCGGAATCTTGACTTTTAATTACATTTTTACTACAAAATAATCCAATCCAGTTTGTCAGGCTTCAGGTAAGTAGTGTCCTATGCTACCTGAAGCAACTTATACCTCCATACAAAATAATGTTATAAACTATTCACATTCCTCCTGTATAGCTGTATAGCTATGTACTGTTTGTATGAGACCGCAGTATGCACAGATGCTAACATATAGAGTGGGTAATTTTTTGGCTGGCTGCTATATACTGAAAGTAAATTAACATAATATTGGAAAGTTGTCTAGTGCTGCAGTTTAAAATCTGACTTATGCCTAGTCACACATGCACTATAAAATTAATAGCATGCAGATATGCAGTATGGATCTAAGCTGAATTGTATGCAGAGCCGCTGTATAGATTTAAGCTAAATAGTAGCAGACCTGCAGTATGAATCTAAGCTGAATAATAGCTGACATGCAGTATGCCCCTGGACTGAATAGTAGCTGACATCAGTATGGACCTGGACTGAATAGTAGCTGACATGCAGTATGCCCCTGGACTGAATAGTAGCTGACATCAGTATGGACCTGGACTGAATAGTAGCTGACATGCAGTATGCCCCTGGACTGAATAGTATCTGACATCAGTATGGACCTGGACTGAATAGTAGAAGACATCAGTATGGACCTGGACTGAATAGTAGCAGACATCAGTATGGACCTGAACTGAATAGTAGCTGACATCAGTATGGACCTGGACTGAATAGTAGCAGACATGCTGTATGGATCGATTTCTACAGTGTTCTATTTTTGTAACTTTTTTGCATAAAACATGTGGGGGTTTAATCGCTAGAACGGAAGACTCTAGGAGGTACATTTCCTAAACTATGGGTTTGAAAAAGTGGAGATGTTGCCTATAGCAACCAATCAGAAACTAGCTGTCATTTTGTAAAATGTACTAAATAAATGATAACTAGAATCTGATTGGTTGCTATAGGCAACATCTTCACTTTTCAAACCCGCAGTTCAGTAAATATACCCCTAGGATGGAAACTTACTAAAGAGCATTTTTGTTGCAGTATGCAACATACAGTATATTAACAAGCGGTTTGAGGGTAAAAATTCAAGCTGCATGCGTGGTGTGGCTGTTTGCAAACACCTAAACCAAATGCAGTGTAAGAGAAACTGCCAGAAAAAAGGACAAATTTTTTAGGCACAGTTTTGATAAATGAAACAGCTCAAACAGCATGTTGTTTGAGCTACAGTATCTGACTTTTCAGAACAGAGAGGAGACAACACTTATTAATTATTGGGCGATAAATACTTATTAAGGAGGCAAAATTAATTTTCTACTTTTAGTAAGGGCAATACTTTATGATGGGGGCAACAATATATATATATATATATATATATATATATATATATATATATATATATATATATATATACACACACACACAGGTACATATATATAGATTTATATTTATTTATTTATTTATTTAAACATATTTATGTAATCTAATTAAAACTTAAATATAAGTGTCAGGCTTTGGTAATTACTTTAAAAATGATTAATAAAATAGAGGGTCCTGCATGAGATATATATATGTGTATATATATATATATATATATATATATATATATATATGTATATATATATGTATGTGTATATATATATATATATATATATATATGCAGTGGATGCACAGGGGCACAGAGAGTGTGGATGCAGAGGGGACCATAGTGTGTGGGTGCAGGGGCACAGAGTGTGTGAAGATGAAGGAGGGCACAGAGTGTGTGGAGATGAAGGAGGGCACAGAGTAAATTAGCTGTAAATTATTCTTTGACAGAAATATAATAGAAAAAAATATATAAAAATATTATTTTCACTTGGATTTATGTGTATTATTTTTGGAAACAACTTACTAAGTATTTCTGTCCTGACCTAAATACTTATTACGTTATTTAGACCCAACTACTTATAAAACGGGACTGCTCGGTAATTATTTTAGAGGGGTGCCTTGAAAAAATTATGGAGACTCTAAGGGTGCCGCAAACTGCAAAAGTTTGGGAACCACTGCCTTAATTTTAGATCTTAGGGGCCCCCCTGTCTTAAGTGCCCCGGGCCCCCCAAAGCCTTAATCCAGCTCTGATACCGACCCATGTAAAATACAACTAAAAGACAAATAAGTTAATTTGCTTATAAAAATACACATTTTCTTTAAGGGGTCATTTAATGCAAATCTGATTGCATGTTACTCTAATCTGTCTTCCTTTAAAAACAATAATTCTAGAGATGTTCAAAACTGATCTGCAGAATAGTTTCCTCATTCCATATTTGGGCGTGAAATTTACCAGGCTCCTCTGGCGGAATTTGACCTTAAGTGGACTTTCCTACTCCTACCCTAACCACACCGCAGAGCAGAATAAAATTACAACTTTGTCATCCCAGTTTATTTATAAACTGTAAATTCTGTGAAAAGCAGAATTTACAAGTACATTGCAAAATGCCATCCTGTGGCATGGTGAAGCAAAAGTGGAAATTGTTGATTGTATTGCTAGAACTTCACAACTCTGTGAATAGACATCATCGTTATCATCAGATATTTACATGGTGCCACTAATTCCGCAGCACTGTACAGAGAACTCACTAACATAAATCCCTGCCCCATTGGGGCTTACAGTCTAAATTCCCTAACAAACACACACACACACACACACACACACACACACACACACACACACACACACTCACACACACACACACACACACACACACAGACTAGGGTCAATGTGTTAGCAGCCAATTAACCTACTAGTATGTTTTTGGAGTGAGGAAAAAAATCGGAGCACCCAGGGACAACTCACGCAAACATGGGGAGAACATACAAACTTCACTCAGATAAGGCCATGGTTGTGAATTGTACTCCTGACTCCAACACTGTGAGGTAGAAATTCTAACCACTAAGCCACCGTGCTGCCCAATATACCTGTTGAAACTTCACTCATCACTAAATAGTGCTCAATATTTAGAGAAGCACAATTTTATTATGTCTTTCAAAACCCAAATAGGTAAAATGCCCAAACATATTCCAGTTGTATCTTTATTTAGAAAAAAAAATCTAGTGGGGTTGCTTATTGCTCACTGATTGTTCTATTCCTTACTCTGAAATTACAGGTGCTCATTTAGGCTTGCTTTTGTTTTATTTCAGTGGCCTATCTAAAGACCTCTGGGCCTGGATGTAAAATCTAAATTGGGGCCCCCGTAATATTTAACACAGTCATTCCTTGCTAAAATTGTTTATACATACAAAAAACATAATTGCTACTGACAATTGATTGCATCTAACATACAGAAAAAAGTAGAGTTATCCACACACATATAATAAATAAATACTGACAATTGACAAATAGTTAACACCCCAACAAATACCAAATTACCTTGACAGCATTTGCTAAAATAGCTTGTGACAGGATGGACCACCTATACCACCCTATCTGCTGTTGCTGGGAACCGGCTGGGCTTACTTTGCCACAGTCCCCTTTCGTTATTTCGAATACAACCCCTCATGCCGCAGTAGGAGGGAACTGCAGCCACCACTGGGCTCCTTTATGGTGCCCAGACCCACATTCTTTCTGTGTAACTGTCACTGCTAGTGTACTCCCGTGCTGGTACACATGGGCTGGTACCCATGACTGCTTACTATGGATCAGGGTGCTGTGGATGGATCCCCCCTGGCCTACCACACTAGCCAAAGCTGCTGGGTAGCGGCAGAGCGGTGGTACTGGAGAGCTAGGTCCAACCTCAGAAACAGCCGGAGAACGGATTAGATTTAGGGTCTAATCTGCAGGTCACAGGATTACAGCAATATTGAAGAAGTTGTCAAGCAGGGTCTTGAAGCAAAGAAACTGGTTATTGAACCTTTCCCGGTAGGCTGGTAGCATCAGGAAGCAGCTGAATGTACTTTTTGAGCTGTTTTTTATAAAAAAAAATCACTTATGTGTAGTGCCTCCCCCATCCCCTGGACTGGATGTCGTGGGGCGGAGGGGGGGGGGGGGCAGTGTAGTACTTGGTGGCTGGTAGTGTGGTAATAGGTGGCAGATCTAATGTCTAATGATTCCTTCCATTTCCTCTGTGGCTGGCTGCAGTCTCCTAAATATGTGTGAAGGATGGAGGGGGGGTTTGCTAAATATGTGTGAAGGAAGGGATGGCGTGCTAAATATATGTGAAGGATGGAAGGGGGGCTGCTAAATATGTGTGAAGGATGGGAGGGTGTGGGCTTGCTAAAGTGTTTAAAGGATGGGAGGGTTGGGGCTGCCTAAAGTGTGTGATGGATAGGAGGGTGGGGGCTGCTAACATGTGTAAAGGTTGGAGGGGGGCTGCTAAAGTGTGTGAAGGAGGGGGGAGCTGCTAAAGGGTGTGAAGTATTGGAGAAGACCTGCTATAATGTGTGGAGGAAAGGAGTGGAAGGGGGGCTGGTATAATATGTAAGGAAGGGGAATATATTGTGTAATATGAGGGAAGGGAGGAGGCTGTCTTAATAATACATAGGTGGGAGGTAGGCTATTCATTTAATGATGGAATTTAGGCGGCGGCTAAATATTGTGGGATCTATTTTCTTTGTGGAGTAATTATTGAGGTGCTTCCCACAAAATTAAACTGAGTATAAAATTAGGAAGAGAGAAATGACCTTAATATAGTGGACTGACAGTCTCTAAATTCATGTTAAACCAACTTTGTCTTTCTAATTTTATACTCAGTCTAAATACTCTACCACATGCACACATTAGGTTTAAGGGCTGACTGGCAGACTTGAACCCGGGTTCAAGGACAGGGTATTGGCCCATAAGTAGTGGCTCATCCTTAAAGGGTGATTTTCGGTACAATATTTATTTATTAATATAAAGTTAATATAAAATAAGAGGCTATTTCAGTGTTGCTTCATCCAATGATACTTTATTATTATAAATAATAAATCTTAAATAATGAAAATAAGTAATACAACAAAAAACAAACCTCGCTTTCCATTGAACTTTATTTTATATGTACCTTCCTACTACGGCACCTTTTTTACATACTGGGTTGATTATTTATATATATATATATATATATATATATATATATATCTTGTGGCAAAAGCCCGCTACTGCTGAAGCACACGCAAATAACTTCTTCCTTTTTATGTAGTTTTATTGTCCGGATGGTAAATGTTTTGACACCGTACAGATTTCACAGCAATACTTGGAGACCCTAAACGCTAGCGACATAGCTCAGCTCTCTCAAGACCAGCCAGCTTCCCCAGCGTTGATCTCAGTGCACAAATGATACAAACAAGCTTTTATACCTGATACTCCTCCCCCAGCTTTAGCTTGATGGACAGGTGACACACCCACCTTCTCTTTAAAAGGAAATGCTCCATCACTGGCTCTGTTTTGCACTAAAGAGACACACCCTGTCTGTTGCTGAGAGGAAGAATTTCTCTGCATGTAAGTTAACCAAACTTAAACTATTGTTTGTTACACATAGGTCTTTACATTCAATCTAGGTGCATTGCTGCACAAATGTTTTACTTTACTTCCTTGCTTTCTCTGCATATTGCCATCTAAATGCCACCTTTTGTTACATATCCCTCCCCCTTGCGTCTCCAAGTAGGGGGACGCGGACTTCGCGAGAAGCGCATATTTTCGTGACAACGCATCTGCATTTTTGTGTAGAATTCCAGGTCTATGTTCTACTGAGAACTTGAAAGGTTGCAGTGCCAAGAACCAGCGGGTTACCTTGGCATTTACCTCCCGGTTGTTCTGCATCCATCTCAATGGTGCATGGTCTGTTTTTAAGGTCAACTCTCTGCCTAGGAGATAATAGCGCAGAGCTTCTGTAGCCCATTTTATGGCGAGACATTCTTTCTCCACAGTGGCATATTTTTGTTCCCTTGGAAGCAACTTACGACTTAGGAACAGGATAGGATTTTCTACTCCATTCTTCTCCTGTGACAACACTGCACCTAAGCCAACACCAGAAGCATCAGTTTGGAGGATGAACCTCCGGGTAAAATCCGGTGCTTGTAGCACTGGGGAGGAACAAAGAGCTAACCGAAGATTAGACCAGGTGGTTTCTGCAGAGTCAGACCAGGTTAATCTATCTGGACAACTTTTTTTTAACATGTCCGTTAGTGGAGCAGCTCTAGTAGCGAAGTGGCTTACAAACCGCCTGTAGTAACCGACTAAGCCTAAAAAGGTTCTTAACTGCGACTTTTTTCTGGTCTTGTCCATCTTTTGACTGCCTCCACTTTATCTAGCTGGGGTTTTACACGCCCTCGACCAACAACATACCCCAAATATTTAGCTTCTCTCATGGCTATGGCATATTTCTCTGGGTTAGCTGTTAACCCTGCTGACCTTAATGAAGCTAAGACCGCCTCAACTTTGGCTAAATGTGATCCCCAGTCTGGAGTATAAATCACTATATCGTCCAGGTAATCGGCTGCATAAGCTGTGTGAGGTCGCATCAATATATTCATGGCCCTTTGGAAGGTGGAAGGTGCCCCATGCAACCCAAAGGGTAGGACTTTATATTGATAGAGACCATCAGGGGTGGAAAATGCAGTCTTTGGCTTGGCCATGGAAGTCAGGGGAACTTGCCAATAACCCTTTGTTAGATCAAGGGTTGTCAAATAGTTGCTACCAGCAAGATTTTCCACTAGTTCATCCACACGTGGCATCGGATAGGCATCAAACAGCGACATACTGTTTAGGCGACTAAAGTCATTGCAGAACCTAATTGTCCCACTGGGTTTCGGGACAAGCACAATGGGACTATTCCACTCACTAGTGGAATAGTCACATCTAACTGAAACATCTTCTCGCCCTCATTTCTCGCGTCCACCCGTCTGGCTTTGGGAATAAAATATCGTTTCTGCTTTACAATGACTCCTGACGCAGTGACAATGTCGTGTTCGATTAAGGTAGTGCGGCCAGGAATGGAAGAGAAGACATCCCTGTTCCAACGAATCATTTCTTCAGTCTGTTGTCTCTGCTGAATGGACAAAGCTGGCTCTATGGGCACTTCAGACTTTTTAATGGCAGTACTCACTACCTGAGGAGAGGTTTCCTCATCATGCCAAGGTTTAAGGAGGTTAACATGGTATATATGCTCCTCCCTTCTCCTACCTAACTGGCCGACTCTGTAATTGACAGGACCGACAGCCTCTAGAACTTCATATGGACCCTGCCAATGGGCGAAAAGTTTGCTTTCCTGGGTGGGACCTTGTCCCCAGGCTTGAAAGATCGAACAACAGCACTTTTATCATAACTTTTTCTCTGTCGTTCCTGAGCCTCTTTTACATGTTGCTGCACAATGGGCCCTATCTTTCCTAGCCTCTCATACATTTAGGACACAAATTGTACCAGATTTGGCTCCCTGGGACCTTGCTGCTCCCACCCTTCTTTTGACATATCCAAGATACCCCTGGGCTGTCTCCCAAACAATAACTCAAAGGGAATAAACCCTGTTGAAGCTTGAGGTACCTCACGGATGGCAAACATCAAATAGGGAATAAGAGTGTCCCAATCTTTTTTCTCTTGAGCCACTGCTTTCCTGAGCATGTGCTTTAAAGTGCGGTTAAAGCGTTCCACCAAGCCATGTGTTTGTGGATGGTATACAGAGGTGTGAAGTGCCTTAACCCCTAGTAACTGGCACATGTCCTTCATCAGATGAATGGAGTACCCTGGTCTGTGAGAAGTTCTTTGGGTATTCCCAAGCGTGTAAACATCAATACAAGTTATCTAGCTATGGTGCTGGACTTTATGTTTCGTAGGGGAATTGCCTCTGGATACCTGGTTGCATAGTCAAGCACCACTAGTATATATTGGTGCCCACGTGCGGATTTTTCCAGTGGCCCCACAAGGTCCATAGCTATTCGTTCAAAGGGAACTTGTACTATTGGTTTTGGAATGAGAGGTGCCCTGTACATGGGTTTGGGACAGGTTCTCTGACAAATGGGACAGGACCGGCAATACTTTTTCACTGCCATGTGTACCCCGGGCCAGTAAAACCTAAGCAGAACTCGTTCCCGTATTTTATCCTCCCCTAGGTGTCCCCCACAGACATGTGTGTGTGCTGCTTTTAACACTAGGGTTACATGGACCTGAGAAACCATTAATTGTTCTACTTTTTTCCCCTGCACATTAGCAACTCTATACAGGAAATTATTTTTAACAATAAAATATGGTATGCCTTCTGCAGGCTGTGCGGCTTTCGCTACCCCATTTACCTCAGTCACACTTTTAAAGGCATGTTCCAAAGTGGCATCATTAAGTTGGTCTCGAGCAAAGTCCTGCAGAGAAAACAAAATTGGTATTGCGGACCAGTCCGTATCCTCACTGACAGGCGGGGTGGGCTCATCTGCGACATCACCGACCAATGCAAGTTTGGACTGTCCATGTTTCCCCGCAGGTGTATGCTTTTGTGGAACTCCTGCTGTGACTCCCAGGATGGCATTCCGGTTTGGCGGTTCCCAAACATCGATGTCCAGATGTTGTGGATCTTTAGGCGGTTTCTTTAAGACTGGGCCTCCGACCGTTGCATCAGTTGCCGGCATGTCCGGCCGGATCCGCTCACCGAAGACATCATTAAACAGTGGGAAGTCTCGCCCCAAAATGAGTGGATATGGGAGTTTAGGTGCTATGGCAGCTACCACCATAACAGTTTTGTCTTTGAGTGTGACTGCTAGTATTGTTCTTTCATACTCCTCTGTCGTGCCATGTACGCAAAGAACCTTCACCTTGGGCAACCGAGAAGTTATGGTTTCCGGTAAGGCAGAGCTGGAAACCAATGAGAGTTCACTCCCCGAGTCAACCAAGACCAGAACAAGGTTCTGGTTGATTAGCACAGTCACCCGGAACAAACAAGGACTTCCTGATGTGGGACTCATGGTAAAACCGCTTGGAAAAGCAGGCCCAATATGTGCCACGGAACAGTCCATGGGTTCCGGTAGTTTAGGATACTCTGCCTTAAAGTTGCCTGGCTCACCACATTCAAAACACTTCAGATTAGACGGCTTTGCACCTGGCCCTCTGTCCGTAGCAGTTTTGCCGTTGGGCCCTGTGGCAAGGATTGTCATACCTGGCTTTTGGCGCGGCAGCGGCTTTGGCACAAATGCAGGTTCTTTAGTCATTTGCTGTAGCGCACAAAACCTTTCTACCACGGTGGCAAGCTCTTCATAAGTTTGTGGGTCTGATTGCAGAACCCACCTTTGAAAATTGCGGTTCAGCCCCCGGATGCAGTGATCTATCGCCAGAACTTCAATAATCCGAGAAGGCAAATTCTCCTCAGGCTGCAGCCATTTTTTTAAAATTTTAGAAAGCTCAGCCACTTGCGCTCTAACCGTTTTTTTTTTAACATAGCGCCATTGGTGATAGCGCTGGGCTCGGCCTGGCCCGGAAACTCCAATGCGAGCCAATATCTCAGACTTTAGGCACAAATAATCAGAGGCCCGTTCCTCATCTAGATCCATATACGCTCGCTGAGCTTTACCAGTCAGGTATAGCGCCACCTTCTAAGCCCAATCTTTAGGAGGCCATTTTGCCCTTTTTGCAAGTCTCTCAAAGGACACCACATATGCTTCTATGTCATCACCTGGCGACATTTTCTGGAGAACAGGACCAAGTGGTTCATTTCTGTCATGTCTCACCTGACTTAACTCTTCTCTTAAGAGCCTTGTGTTTTCCACCTGTGCCTCGGCAACTCGTAGCATCTGAGCTTGCTGCTGTTGCTGCGCAGCGGCTACATTCACGTGGGTTCTCAGTACTTCCTCCATGTTGACGTCTGTGCGGGTTGGGTAGCGCAAACTTGCTTCCCGGAGTATCCCACTCCTGACACCACTTCCTATTTATGTAGTTTTATTGTCAGGATGGTAAATGTTTTGACACCGTACAGATTTCACAGCAATACTTGGAGACCCTAAACGCTAGCTAGACATAGCTCAGCTCTCTCAAGACCAGCCAGCTTCCCCAGCATTGATCTCAGTGCACAAATGATACAAACAAGCTTTTATACCTGATACTCCTCCCCCAGCCTTAGCTTGATGGACAGGTGACACACCCACCTTCTCTTTTAAAGGAAACGCCCCAACACTGGCTCTGTTTTGCACTAAAGAGACACACCCTGTCTGTTTGCTGAGAGGAAGGATTTCTCTGCATGTAAGTTAACCAATCTTAAACTATTGTTTGTTACACATAGGTCTTTACATTCAATCTAGGTGCATTGCTGCACAAATGTTTTACTTTACTTCCCTGCTTTCTCTGCAAATTGCCATCTAAATGCCTCCTTTTGTTACAATATATATATATATATATATATATATATATATATGTGTGCACATTGTAACTGAATGACATAATATGTTAATGACCTGCCCTTCCTTTTAAAGTGTCGCTGCAAGTATTTGTAATCTATGTATTTTTTGGGGAAACTTGTGTCTGGTTTCTTACATCTGGAGGTAAATGTATCATACTTCGGTTTTTTTCAAGTCGTCAAAAATCGGCAAGTTGACAGCTAAAATTTAAAGCGGTGCTGCCTTGTAAAGGCAAGTTTCCCTTTACAAGGCAGCGCCGCTTTAAATTTTAGCTGTCAACTCGCCGATTTCCGGCGACTTGAAAAACCTGGAGTATGATACATTTACCCCCTGGCTTTTTAAACAAGCCAGTTATGTGCAACTAATGAATAATAAACTTATGTGATAATTAAGTAACAGTAAATTAGAATAGCAGACAACCTTATTCCCACCACATATAGACAAATGCACACCTTGTACAGCCACTGGTCCACCATAAAATAATAATTATCCCCTCCACAAATAGCACTATTACTACTACTCAAAGCCAATAAAATAATGATATTATTCTTAAGGAACATGTAAATTATAAGGGTAGCTGATAAATTAGCCCATAGACCATCATCATTTATTTATTTATATAGCGCCACTAATTCCGCAGCGCTGTACAGAGAACTCATTCACATCAGTCCCTGCCCCATTGGAGCTTACAGTCTAAATTCCCTAATATAGACACACACTCACACACAGACACAGACAGGCAGACAGACAGAGAGGGAGACAGACAGACAGACAGAGAGCTAAACACTAGGGTCAATTTTGATACCAGCCAAATAACCTACCAGTATGTTTTTGGAGTGTGTGAGGAAACCGGAGCACCCGGAGGAAACCCACGCAAACATATAAACTCCACACAGACAGACAGCATGTTTACTAGAATTGTATATACACCATGAACTCCTAAAAAAAATTTAAAATAAAAAGTTATACAAAAAAAAAAAAAAATATTAAAAAATAATTTAAAAAGTATAAAAAAATTATAGAGCAATATATTATTGCAGTACTGAAATATTAGTACTGCAATACCTATGTTCACTGTTCTTGCAGTCCAAAAAATAGGTACTGCAATCTATATTACTACGTTCACTGTTTCTGCAGTCCAGAAAATAGGAACTGCAATCTATATTACTACGTTCACTGTTTCAGCAGTCCCAAAAAATAGGTACTGCAATCTATATTACTACGTTCACTGTTTCTGCAGTCCAAAAAAATAGGAACTGCAATCTATATTACTACGTTCACTGTTTCAGCAGTCCCAAAAAATAGGTACTGCAATCTATATTACTACGTTCACTGTTTCTGCAGTCCAAAAAATAGGAACTGCAATCTATATTACTACGTTCACTGTTTCAGCAGTCCCAAAAAATAGGTACTGCAATCTATATTACTACGTTCACTGTTTCTGCAGTCCAAAAAAAAGGAACTGCAATCTATATTACTATGTTCACTGTTTCAGCAATCCCAAAAAATAGGAACTGCAATCTATATTACTACGTTCACTGTTTCTGCAGTCGAAAAAATAGGAACTGCAATCTATATTACTACGTTCACTGTTTCTGCAGTCCAAAAAATAGGTACTGCAATCTATATTACTACGTTCACTGTTTCAGCAGTCCCAAAAAATAGGTACTGCAATCTATATTACTACGTTCACTGTTTCTGCAGACCCAAAAAATAGGAACTGCAATCTATATTACTAAGTTCACTGTTTCAGCAGTCCCAAAAAATAGGAACTGCAATCTATATTACTACGTTCACTGTTTCTGCAGTCCAAAAAATAGGAACTGCAATCTATATTACTACGTTCACTGTTTCAGAAGTCCCCAAAAATAGGAACTGCAATCTATATTACTACGTTCACTGTTTCTGCATTCCAAAAAATAGGAACTGCAATCTATATTACTACATTCACTGTTTCTGCAGTCCAAAAAATAGGAACTGCAATCTATATTACTACGTTCACTGTTTCTGCAGTCCCAAAGTGTGTGTGGTTTAGGGGTACGCTCTCTTGTGCTGCATATAATGGAGTACAAAAATTTGGAGGACAAAGTAGGGAAAGATTAATACCCACTTCCTCCTAATGCTGAAGCTGCTGCCACTAGTCATGACATAGACAATGAAATGCCATCAACGTCGTCTGCCAAGGGCGATGCCCAATCTCCTAGTAGAGGGCATGTAAAATCCAAAAACCCAAAGTTCACAAAAATTAGCAAAAAAAGAAAATTCAAATCATCTGAGGAGAAACGTAAACTTGCCAATATGCCATTTACGACACGGAGTGGCAAGGAACGACTTAGGCCCTGGCCCGTGTTCATGACTAGTGGTTCAGCTTCACCCAAGGATCTAAGCCCTCCTCCCCACCCCTCTAAAAAATTTAAGAGACTTAAGCTGTCATCAACAACACAGCAAACAACTCTGCCTTCTAGAGAGATGTCATCACAAATCCCCAAGGCGAGTCCAAGAGTGTTGGTGGTTGCGAAGCCTGACCTTCCTATCACTGTACGGGA
Organism: Mixophyes fleayi; assembly: GCF_038048845.1. Lineage (NCBI taxonomy): Eukaryota > Metazoa > Chordata > Amphibia > Anura > Limnodynastidae > Mixophyes > Mixophyes fleayi. The sequence goes on along the minus strand of NC_134410.1, from coordinate 97,835,085 downwards.
AGAGGTGGCTCCTTGCACCTTTTGCAGCACGCCCTCTGCATATGCTGGAAGGATCACCCACAGTCCAGTTACAGATTTGGCTAATGAAGGTGTGAATTTTGTACACCGGGTGGAGGATATTGATGTAGCTGGTGCTGAGGAGGAACTTGACGAGGAGGATGCTGATGTGGTTATCTTAAATGAGGCACCAGGGGGGGGAAACAGTTGTTGTCCATGGGATGAAAAAGCCCATCGTCATGCCTGGTCAGAAGACCAAAAAATCCACCTCTTCTGTCTGGAGTTATTTCTATCCCAATCCGGACAACAAATGTATGGCCATATGTAGCTTATGTAAAGCTCAAATAAGCAGGGGTAAGGATATTGACCACCTAGGGACATCATCCTTTATACGTCACCTGAAGGACCTTCATAATTCTGTGTTTAGTTCAGGAACTGTGGCTAGGACCGTCAGCAGTCCAGGGACACCTAAATCCCTTAGTCCTGTTGGATACACACCACCAGCACCCTCCTCGTCAACTTCCTCCACGATCTCCATCAGATTTAGTCCTGCTGGCCATGTCACCAGCCAGACTGAGTCCTCTTCAATCCGGGATTCATCCGAGGAATCCTGCAGCGATACGCCTACTACTGCCGCTGCTGCTGTTGCTGCTGGTAGTCGATCATCTTCCCAGAGGGAAAGTCGCAAGAACGCTACGTCTTTCACCAAACAGTTGACCGTCCAACAGTCGTTTGCCATGAGCACAAAGTACGACAGTAGTCACCCTAATGCAAAGCGGTTAACTGTGGCTGTAACAGCTATGTTGGTGTTAGACGTGCGTCCGGTGTCCGCCATCAGTGGGGTGGGATTTAGAGAGTTGATGGAGGTATTGTGTCCCCGGTACCAAATCCCGTTGAGATTCCACTTCACTAGGCAGGCGATACCCCGGGATGTACAGAGAAGTACGAAAAAGTGTCCTCAGTGCTCTGAAAAATGCAGTTGTACCCACTGTCCACTTAACCACGGACATGTGGATAAGTGTTTCAGGGCAAACAAAGGACTACATGACTGTGACAGCCCACTGGGTAGATGCATCGCCTTCCGCAGCAACAGCAGCAGCTGCATCAGTAGCAGCATCTCCACAACGGCTTCTCGTTCCAAAGCAGGCAACGTTGTGTATCACCGGTTTTAATAAGAGGCACAACGCTGACAACATATTAGAGAAACTGAGGGAAATTATCTCCCAGTGGCTTACCCCACTTAGACTCTCATGTGGATTTGTGGTGTCAGACAATGCCAGTAACATTGTGCGGGCATTAAATATGGGCAATTTCCAGCACATCCCATGTTTTGCACACACCATTAATTTGGTGGTGCAGCATTACCTCAAGAGTGACAGGGGTGTGCAGGAGATGCTTGCGGTGGCCCGCAAAATTGATGGACAATTTCGGCATTCTGCCAGTGCCTACCGCAGACTCGAGCAACATCAAAAAAGGCTGAACCTGCCCTGCCATCACCTCAAACAAGAGGTTGTGACGCGCTGGAACTCCACCCTCTATATGCTGCAGAGGATGGAGTAGCAGCAAAAGGCAATTCAAGCCTACACAGCCACCTACGACATAAGAAAAGGAGTGGGGATGCGCCTTAGCAAGCATGTTGGAGACTGATGTCCGTGTTGTGCAAGGTTCTCCAGCTGTTTAAACTTGCCACACGAGAAGTCAGTTCCGACACTGCCAGCTTGAGTCAGGTGATTCCCCTGATCAGGCTGTTGCAGAAGCAGCTGGAGAAAGTGAGGGAGGAGCTGTTAAAGCATTGCGATTCCACCAAGCATGTAGCTCTTGTGGATGAAGCCCTTCGTACGCTTTGCCAGGATCCGAGGGTGGTCACTCTTTTAAAGTCAGAGGAATACATTCTGGCCACCGTGCTGGATCCTCGGTTTAAAGCGTATGTTGTGTCTCTGTTTCCGGCGGACACAAGTCTACAGAGGTGCAAAGACCTGCTGGTCAGGAGATTGTCCTCTGAAGTGGACCGTAACATGCCAACAGCTCCTCCATTTTCTTCAACACCTGTGGCTGCGAGGAAAAAGCTCAGTTTTCCTAAAGGGGATGCTGAGAACATCTGGTCCGGACTGAAGGACCTGCCAACCATTGCAGACATGTCTACTGTCGCTGCATTGGATGCTGTCACAATTGAAAAAATGGTGGAGGATTACTTTGCTGACACCATCCAAGTAGACATGTCAGACAGTCCTTATTTTTACTGGCAGGAAAAAAACCCAGTTTGAAAGCCCCTGTACAAACTGGCTATATTTTACTTGAGTTGTCCCCCCTCCAGTGTGTACTCGGAAAGAGTTTTTAGTGCAGCGGGGAACCTGGTCAGTGAGCGGCAAAGGAGGTTGCTTCCACAAAACGTTGAAAAAATTATGTTCATAAAAATGAATTATCAATTCCTCAATCAAGATCAGCAATGGCCTCCAGAGACTACAGAGGGAGCTGTGGTTGTGGAGTTCAGCGGGGACGAATTGATAATGTGTGAGGATGAGGAAGTACACACTGAAGGGGGCGAGGAATCAGAGGAGGAGGATGAGGACGACATCTTGCCTCAGTAGAGCCAGTTTAGTTTGTACAGTGAGAGATGAACAGCTTTTTTTGTGTGGGGGCCCAAACAAACCAATCATTTCAGCCACAGTAGTTTGGTAGGCCCTGTCGCTGAAATGATTGGTTTGTTATAGTGCACATGTCCTATTTCAACAACATCAGGGTGGGTGGGAGGGCCCAAGGACAATTCCATCTATATGCTGCAGAGGATGGAGGAGCAGCAAAAAAGCCATTCAACCCTACACAGCCACCTACGATGGGCCACGTGTTTGTGCCGCCGACTTGTGTCGCTTTGCTTAGATATCCAGCTACCTCGGTGCAACCTTTTGGACTAAAAACAATATTGTGAGGTGTGAGGTGTTCACAATAGAATGGAAATCAGTATAAATGAATGTTATTGCGGTTAATATTAGTGTAGGAGTGAAAAAAAAAAAACGAAATATGGATTTTAGCACTTTTTATGCTTTTTTAAAAAAAAATCAGAACCCAAAACCCAAAATCAGAACCAAAACCTTTCGTGGGGTGTTTTGGCAAAACAAATCAGAGCCCAAAACCTCAAGCTAATCTGAACCCAAAACCCAAAACACCAAAAGTGGCCGGTGCACACCCTTTGTTATATCTTTCATTCTCCTCCTTGCCTGTGTGATTTCTGATCCTAACGGAGGGCGACTAACCTTGAGAACTTTGGTTCTAAACACCAAGTATTCTCACAATTTGTTTTTCTCATCAGACACAAAACAGTTATTTTATGCATACAGCACTGTTTCCAGCACTATTAAAAAAATAACCTTATGGCCTTGAAGTATCTGGTTTGTATACTTCCCAATATCGTTAAACTCAAGGTCTCATAAATCAAGCCTCAAGCATTGCTCTAGCTTGATTAAATTTTACTGATTTAATCTATCAAGATGGACCACTTGTCAATCACATTGATTCACATCAGTGAGGTACAGTAACTGTACGTTCTGAATCATAGCAATAGCAGACAAAGCATTTTTCTTCGCTCATTTTCATTAGTTACTGTTTGCAGTTCTTGGAAGAGATCCTAACATGATCAGTGCGTGCTATATATCAAGCAAATTGACTTTGTTCTTTACTGCTTCTTAACATCAGGGACTTGCTTATACATTTGTGTAAACATTTTAAAATAGGGACACTTTCCTGGGTAACACTGTCTCATGAGAGTTGAAGCACTACAATCTCATCATCCAGTCACTTTTTGTCAGTTTCATTATAACATGTTCTAAATTTGAAATACTCATCTTCAGTAAATAACAACATATAAAGGCCAGAGAGTAAGAATTGCATTGTCTCCAACTATCATATTACTGCATAATTCCTGTTTTACCTTGCGCCTTATTTCATACCAGCATCACTTCAAAGATTGTGTTTATTTCCTGTCTGCTTTTTAACTCTTCAATAAACTCCTATATTGTTTGTACCATACATCTTTACTCCTCTGACATCCTAACGTGTGCAATCAAACAATAACAAAATAATCTGGCTCATCTGATCTCTAACTAACAGAAAAACAAATCCTAACTCTAACCAGTGTATCTATCAACAGTGGTCATAAACAGAATCAGAGGTCAGTTCTGTAAAATGCACAGCGGGAAAGTTCACCTTGTTTATACCAGAATTAACATACGAAATTAACCAATAAAAGACACGAACACCAATTTTACTGACTACTTGGTTAATCTTCCAGACAACCACTGCAATGGTAACCGCAGGAATGTTAGATCTCCAACAGCGCCGGGGAACGATATATGACCAACACAATCTTATTTCAGGCCATCTTTTAGAAACAACAGACATGTCATAACTACTCTTGATGATGAGGTCCAACAATTTCATTTGTCCAACATCATTACCACCTAAATGAACCACAAGGATATCTGGGACACCATGCTTAGAAATCTCTCCGGAAAGAACCAAAATGAATTCAGATCACCTCATGCCTCTCTGACCTATCCACCTGAACGCTGCGTGAGCAGGCAACCATGGACACCTCCGAGCCAAGACATGCTTACTCGCCCAGTAAACATAGGAGTGTCCCAAAAACCAAGCACAAATCTTCCTGTTAGCCACACCTACAAAGAAATAAACATACGTCAAATTACCCAAATGGAACACTATATGCTAAACAACCCATAGCTAACCAACAATCCACTGAAATTGCTAAGACACCTAACAAACCGGAAACCACACATGAAAAACTTAACTAGAAATTCGAAATTTAAAGTAGTTGGCAAGGGAAAAACTTTTAATTCCAACAGTAAATCTAACCGGATGGAAAGGCAAAGCAGTAACCCAAGTGAAGGTAAAAACCCATAAGACTCCGGCGAGCTCAAAGCCAGGCCCTCCGTCAGACTTATCCCTTCACGCCCCCGCAATAGCGGCGAGCAGTATAGCCCTGGGTCCACTACTTAAGAAGAGAAAGTAAAGTAGAGCTGCAAACAAGAGGGGAGAAAAACAAATGGTTAAACATCAGGTCTAATATAATGTTTGCAACTGTTGGACTTTCATCTGCCCAACATCTGAATCGCTGCAACGGATGCCCCACCGGATACTGCAGCTGTAGCTGCCCCAAACCGGAGAGAGGGGGTCCCAAATTCCGATGCTGGTAAACCTAAAGCAACCAAGGCCTTGCACATAATAGCATGAAATTTAAATTTGGTAACACGGGGATCTATCTCTGTGTACTAACCAATTCTCAAACTGATGAGGGCGTAACTCTGCTAACTGATGACAAAGCCTAACCAGACAAATAATATGGTCTTGCTGTCTCGCAGTGGAGAACCAATGACCCACCCCTGATTGATCTGTTTTGGACCGAATAATCTTACATTGAATACTATCGGAATGCAAAATAACAATTTGTGCTAATATGGCCGTCCCTACCCGATTCTTCAACTGCGCAGCCAACTCACTGACTCACAATGCCCCATGAAAGGCCATGGAAAAAGCAGCACTAAACAGGACAACTTCAAAAACATCAGCGGCTATGTCCACCAAAACTGAAATAATGCGTGCCAGCAAAGCCGGATCTATAGGCCTCCTATTATCCCTAGGTATCGGGTGAAGTCTGGACCACCCTTTAAGGGCTTTCCTAACCAGGAACGACTTTGTTGCATCTGGAAGCCCTCGCAATTTCGCCATGAAGGATATACCTGCCAATGTTGAAGTCATAGATACTTTACTAAGACCTTCCTGATAGCACCCCGACATAAAATCATCAATGTCATGATCAGCACCCAAAGAACGCCTGTTAGAGGATAAGAGAAAACTCTCCCACCGCTTCCAAGGCAACCGGTAAGCCTTTGTTGTGGATGGGGCTAGAGAAGCTTCAGCCAGGAATCTTATGCCGGCCCGACCATCTGCCAAATATAAGGTGGACAAGTTATACCTATGGGATTAGCCAACGGCGCAAATGACCTAAAACGCCCCTACTCGAAACTGGAAAGGGAGTCAGTAATACAATTTTCAATCCCCGGGACATGTTTGACATGAAAATCTATGTCATATTCAAAGTAATGAAGCACCAGGACCCGTAACAAGTTTACTGCTGGCCTAGAAGATATACTCTAACGATTGATTGCCTGAACCACTCCCAAATTATCGCAACAAAAGGAAACATTGTGACCACTGAGCTGCGGGGCCCACAACTCCAAGGACACAATGATGGGAAATAACCAGTAAATTCTTTACCAACTCCCTATCAATCCAATCCTGTGGCCATGGGGATGCACAGCACTCGACCTGAAAGTACACTCCGAATCCTCGGGAACCTGCCGCATCCGTAAACAATTCTAGATCCCTCGTGGAGATAGGGGGGAAGGCCAAATCCTGACACCATTAAACCTCTCAAGAAAAGATGTCCACACCATCAAGTCCTGCCAGATCTCATCATTCAGTGTAATTAAAACATGGGGTCTATTCCTACCTGCCGTGGCTAACTGAAGTTTCCTACTAAAAATTCTACCCATTGGAATAACCCTGCACGCAAAATTAAACAATCCCAACAATGCTTGCACTTGTTTCAACCTAAGCGAAGGAGAGGCCAGAGTACTGGATATCAGACTCTCCAGTTTGGAAATTTTATCCGCTGGCAAGCGACAGCAGCCCACCACCGTACCTATTTCTATCCCCAAAAAGGACAAACACATTGCCAGGCCCTCTGTCTTATCCCGTGCTACTGGAACCCCCATGATTGAGAAGAGAGCTTGTGCGGAGTACAGCGTATCTGCACACAATGCGGACTTGGCCGGCCCTACAAATAGAAAGTCATTGAGGTAATGAGCAATACCCTTGTGACCCGTCCCCGCCTGATTTGACCAGTGCAGAAAGGAACTAGATGATTCTAAATAGGCACAAGAAAGAGAACATCCCATGGGCAGGCATCTATCTATGTAATACTTGCCTTTGATTTGAAAACCCATGTACCTAAACGACTCTGGGTGAAGGGGAAGCAATCTGAATGCTGACTCTATATCCAATTTTGCCATAAGGGCGACTGGGCCAAAATGTCTAACCAGCAAAAGGGCCTCCTCAAATGACTAATATACTACAGAACTGATATCCTGATCAATGGCATCATTAACCGAATTACCTATCGGGTGAGATAGGTTCTGAATTAAACAAAATTTACCTGGATCTTTTTAGGAACTACCCCTACTGGGGAGATAACTAAATCAGCAATGGGATGGGAGTTAAAAGGGCCAATCATGCGCCCCAGGCTGATCTCGCCGCAAATCTTTTCGTCAAGTACCTGCCGAGATCTGGGACACTCCTCGGACACTCTTTGGCCGAATGCGGTCCACGGCAAAATGAGCAACTGTGCCTGTACCGACATGGCTCCCCCCTTCCACACGACGAATTGTTGAACGCGAACCATCTATTCTTCGTAAACTGGGGAGCGCTTCGTCTCCCCCCTTGCTGAAACCAGTTGCCTTGAAATCCTTAACCCGAAGCTAAGCTAGCTTGATTTAGCTTCATCCAACTGCCCACTAACTTTCTCCCGAACTGCTCATCATACTTACGCCATGTCCCCGGGCGATAATTTATGTACATCTCATTTATGAGATGCAAATACTTCCAGACCTCTTCACTAGCTTCCAGCCTCGTCTCTATGTAACACGCAGCAAAGGCACAATACCCCATCAGCCAATTAGGGAATCTTTTATAGGTCTCCTCTCCTATGCCCCCTTTTGCACAAGCCGCTTCCAACTCCTTCTTTGCTGCTTTAGTTAGCTCAAACATATTAACGAGCAAATCCCTCTTAATCTTATCTCTAACGCTGGGTAGTGTTCTCGCACTGTACCGTGGGGGCTCTATTCACTGCCAACTTTGCTGTCGTACCTCTCCTATCTCCCTGTGACCTGCACCTACTGAAGTGTGTGTTCAGTATTTTTATAAGCTTCCTAGGACCCTCCCCCAATGAAGAGGAAGAATCCTTGCTAGTAGTGGACATTGGTGGACTATGTGTATGTTCATGCGACAGACCAACATCCAACAACTCACCGTCTGTTCCTGCTTCCGCCTGCAGATCTGCTCCTGTCACCCCCGAAGTTCCCGGATCCAATGGTGCCTGCATGATAGCCGACTGCTGAAGTCCTGTTCCTATTAAGGCTCCCAAGGAAACCGCTGTGGGCAACCCACGCCCTTCAACTGCGACCTCCGCTATTTCTTCAGCTCCTGATCTAATCATGCTCAAATTAGATGGTAGCGCCGTTGTCCCTTCCACTGAAACTTGCGTATCTGAAAACAGAGGCACGTTAACATCGGAAGCAACTTGCTGACTTTCAAGCTGATGTCCCAGCAACGCACCTGTTGTGCTGGCCCCTATTTGCTCTTGCCATGCCCCGACAAACCCAGGAGGAGGGGTTCTGCTTAACCCAGATCCCATTGTCCCCAGACTCTGTCTTCCATCCCGCGCAATAGTGTTAATCGGTACCAGGTACGAATGTGTGTATCTCCCAGAAGGGGTAGGGTAAGGGGTGACGTTGCCTAACACAGACCCCAATGTTGGTATTAGACCCGGAAGGGGACATGGCTGATCCCATGAGCCCCTCGGCAACTGAATTGTTAGAAACCGTTTGAAAGCTAGCATCAAGCCACCCTCTCTTCTGCCCTGCATTGGAGGGCTGTAACCCACAGAGCGGGACCCCCCCTAAATTAAACTGTGCGTGTGCATTGATATCTGTAGAAGAAAGCAATGGCGACCCATACCCTGGAAGGCCCAAACTTACCCCGCCTCCAGAGGGAGGGTTAGCCACGCCAGCTTGCCATAAACTCCTAATGCCTGCCGCATTAACACTGCGGCTTAAGCTGATGGCGCCCAATGGGGAACCACACTACTTGGCCTTATCAAGCCTGCTCCTCCTCCTCCTACTAATGATCTATCCCGTGGATACCCAGGCCTATCCTCTGGGACCAGTGGATCCCAAATGACCAGCCCCAAACCTCTATTAGGGGATGTTGACCCCTGCCTCCTGACTGCTGGAGGATCCCTCTGCGCCGCAACCACCCCCGGCGTTTCCAAACCCCTAAAAATACCACCGCCCGCCGGGACTTGATAGGAGGGCTGAGATACAGGGAGAGAAGGGAGAGTCCCCCGCCTATCCCCCTGCCTCTGCTCACTAAGCACCTCCCCCACCTCTGACTGAACCCTCGCTATTACCGCCGGCGCTACTTCTGGGTCTCCTGAGCTGCAGTCCCGCGCCCGCCGCCCCCTGGATCCTGCCCTGGCCCTTGACACCAGCGGAGGTGAAGCAGGTCTGTTTTTTCATGTAGCACACAAATACTTGCTAGCTTATTTGTACACTGAAATTTAAAGTTGATGTTTGTGTGCTACATGAAAAAACAGTCAGTATTTAACTTATGTGCAAAACAGAATACTAATTTGCACCCCTTGCATTGTAACATGGTTTTGTCCAGGAGACTGAAATAAGAAGTTTCTCAAGTTAAGATCCTTAATGAATCAGGCCCTATATTAATATATTATCATGTCAGGGCAAAATATTTCCGCAGCATGTTCTTGTGAATTTTGTGCAGTTGATGGTAGACTTAATGGTTAAGCATTGTTAATTAAGTTAGATGCTCTGAAATTTTAAAATTGTCTGAACCAGTTCACCCAGCTTCCACTACTAATACTCTTCATCTAAACAATTTGCTAATTGCTTCCTGCTAGAGAGAGTATAGATAAAAGTGTTTTTCTCTTGCAGTATTTTTAGATTTCTATATTGTCCTTTTTACCCACCCAGTGTTGCTTTGCTTTGAAAAGGATCAAAGGTAGAGGTGCACATACCCAGAGCCGGATTTAGACCTCATAGGGCCCTAGGCAGGATACTGTTTTTGGGCCCCCTCCCTGAAACAATCCATAGCACTATATTTTTGCAGCCTACCATATACCCCTATAGTTAAGTAGAAGTGAATGCATGTGCCGCCGCATGCCTACAATATACCCCTATAGTTAAGTAGATATGAAAGCATGTGCCGCCGCGCAGCGACGGCATGCCACCAAAAGAGGTGAGGGCGTGGCTTGCATCTTTGGGGGCGTACCTAACATGTGAAAAGAGCAAGGCCACCCTGTTGCAGAAAAAGACACCCCTAAATAATTACCAAGCAGTCCCGTTTTTTTAAGTAGTTGGGTCAAAACAACTTAATAAATATTGAAGTCAGGGCAGAAATACTTACTTAAGTTGTTTGCAAAAATAATATGCATTAATCCAAGTATGTGCTCTTGTCACTTTTGTCCCTCTATCATCACACTGTGCCCCTTCATTGTCACTTTTGCCCCTTCACAATATCACATGTGCCCTTTCACCATCACCTCTGTGCCCATCACCATCACCACCTCTGTGCCAATCACCATCACCACCTCTGTGCCAATCACCATCACCACCTCTGTGCCCATCACCACCTCTGTGCCCATCACCACCTCTGTGCCCTTCACCATCACCACTTCTGTGCCCTTCACCATCACCACCTCTGTGCCTCTTCACCATCACCACCTCTGTGCCCTTCACCATCACCACTTCTGTGCCAATCACCATCATCACCTCTGTGCCTCTTCACCATCACCACCTCTGTGCCTCTTCACCATCACCACCTCTGTGCCAATCACCATCACCAATTCTGTGCCCCTTCACCATCACCACCTCTGTGCCCTTCACCATCACCACCTCTGTGCCCTTCACCATCACCACTTCTGTGCCAATCACCATCACCACTTCTGTGCCCATCACCACCTCTGTGCCAATTACCATCACCAATTCTGTGCCCCTTCACCATCACCACCTCTGTGCCCTTCACCATCACCACCTCTGTGCCCTTCACCATCACCACCTCTGTGCCGATCACCACCTCTGTGCCCATCACCACCTCTGTGCCAATTACCATCACCAATTCTGTGCCCCTTCACCATCACCACCTCTGTGCCCTTCACCATCACCACCTCTGTGCCCTTCACCATCACCACCTCTGTGCTGATCACCACCTCTGTGCCCATCACCACCTCTGTGCCAATTACCATCACCAATTCTGTGCCCCTTCACCATCACCACCTCTGTGCCAATCACTATCACCAATTCTGTGCCCCTTCACCATCACCACCTCTGTGCCCTTCACCATCACCACCTCTGTGCCAATCACTATCACCAATTATGTGCCCCTTCACCATCACCACCTCTGTGCCCTTCACCATCACCACTTCTGTGCCAATCACCATCACCACTTATGTGCCAATCACCATCACCACTTCTGTGCCAATCACCATCTCTGTGCCCTTCACCATCACCACCTCTGTGCCCTTCACCATCACCACCTCTGTGCCAATTACCATCACCAATTCTGTGCCCTTCACCATCACCACCTCTGTGCCAATCACTATCACCAATTCTGTGCCCCTTCACCATCACCACCTCTGTGCCCTTCACCATCACCACTTCTGTGCCAATCACCATCACCACTTCTGTGCCAATCACCATCTCTTTGCCCTTTACCACCTCTGTGCCCATCACCATCACCACTTCTGTGCCCCTTCACCATCACCACCTCTGTCCCTCCGTTGTTTTACTTACCTTTCTATTGCCTTTCTTCTCCGGCGCGCTGCTTCTCCTCGGTCAGTCCAGATTTAAAAATAAATAAATAAGAGTCACGTGATCGCTTGTCGGGTCCCGGCAGCCTCTCCTCCTCTCTCTATCACTGAGACACTGAGAGGAGAAGAGGCTGCCCCCCCTCCCCCGATTCGCGGCACCCGACCCCCCCCTCCCCCAACTCGCGGCACCTAGGTTGCCTAGGTTGCCTAGCGGTAAATCCGGCCCTGCACATACCTACTTAATTTTCTTGGTTTCTTTCACAAAATAGTGCCTTGATCCACAGACCTCCCCACAACAATGTTATTTCTGCTAGGTTGATTCTATATACTGTATCTATATTGTGGGCAGCACGGTAGTTTAGTGGTTACATCTGGGGGCATGACTTTAATTCCCGACCATGGACTTATCTGTGTGGAGTTTGTATGTTCTCCCCGTGTTTGCGTGGGTTTCCTCCGGGTTCTCCGGATTCCTCCCACACTCCAAAAAATATACTGGTAGGTTAATTAGCTGCTATTAATTTGCCCTTAGTCTCTATCGGTCCATGTATGTTAGGGGATTTAGATTGTAAGCTCCAACAGGGCAGGGACTGATGTGAATGAGTTCTCTGTACAGCACTGCTGAATTAGTGGCGCTATATAAATAAATAGATGATGAAGATGATGATATACACACTTCAAATGCTGAGATGGAATGTATAGATATAATTTCTGTGATTGATTTATGGCTATAGTTGGAATTGAGCCTGCATAAACACATACACAAAACATTGGGAAAGAGGTCTTCTACAATGAAGCCTGTTTTATTAGAGATAAGTGGTCTGCATTCTAAGAAATCAGACAGAACCAAATTTTGGGGTAAGACAAGCAACACCAAAATCTTCTCTTTGTGGGACCCAAGCAAGCACTTGAGCAACAAAAGTGGAATTCCCTATCGCTAAAGTGCTTAGTTTGTTAAACTATACTTGTCATTTCTAATGTATGGATGGCTGGGAGGGCCCAAGGACAACTCCACCTTGTGCTGATTTACATTATGGCCTTGGTCAATCATATTAAATGTTTACTAATGCCACTGCTATCTGTCTAATGAGCTTTTATTGCTGCCTCTCTACAATGTGGCACACATGCTGTCTAATGTTTAAAATATTGTGTCTGTGGTCTTTCTCCCACCACTTTACTTCAGGGTGCAGGCCACCTAGGTCTATCATCTTGCTTCAAATGTGCATTGATGCCGCTGCTATCCATCTATTGAGCTTTTATTATTGCCTTTCTACAACATGTCATACATACTGTCTAATGTTGAAAATATTGTTCTTTCTCATACTATTTCACACGTGAGTGCAGGCCGTCTAGGTCCATCTTCCTTTCTAAAATGTCTATTCATGCCACTGCTATCCATCTACTGAACCTTTATTACTGGCTCTCTATAATGTGTCACACATACTGAATAAAGTTGATAATAACAAATTAGTCCATCATCTTTCTCAAACCATTTCAATTCTAAGTACAGGACACCTTGGTCTATCTCCTTTTCTTATATGACTATGTCGCTGCTCTCCCTCTCTACAATGTGTCACATTTGCTGTTTAACATTGAACATAACAAATATGTCCATTGTCTTTTTCTCACTTTTTCACTTCTGGAGGAGGCCCACCTTGGTCTATCCTGCCATTTTTTCTAAACTGCCATTTATTTGTGCAGCTGCTCTGTGACTATTTTTAGCCAGCCAGCTTGGTGCAGCCTTTGGCCAATATTGGTGAAAAAATTGCCATTTGGTGGCTCATTAGAAAATACCCTGTAAATGGATTTTAATTATATATTTACTAATGTAGGAACAAAACAGCTGAAAATTAAATGTTTTACCTGTTTTTCACAAATTATAGTGAAATCCAGATCCAAAACCAAAACAAGTTATTTTTTTTGGTCAAAATCAAAACACAAAGATGGTTTTAGAGCCAAAAACAAAAACAAAATACGGGGGTCTGTGCACATCTCTATTTTTTATACAAGATGTTGAACTTTTCAAGTGATATATAATAATTATAATAATTTTAATTTAAGGATATATTTTTTGCAATACATACATTATAATTAAAAACAAAAACTGAGCAAAGAGAAAAAAATCAGTGCACTGAAACGTAAATGTCTAAATAGAAAGAGATATACTCTAGGCATGTGTACTTTTTAGCCAGGTAGTCACTCACCAGTGAGAGCACAATGCCTTCACCTGGATCTCTCTTGTTTGTGCTCACAGCAATAGCAATTGTTTCCTTCACCTACCTGGGCACAGATGATGCACAAATATGCAATGTGGACAAATCATTATGCAATTTCAGCCCAGGGACCCAGACTCGACTCAGGAGACTATTAGGAACATTTTAAAGGCAAAAAAATGCAGGTGGTCCAGTGACCCTGCCTAAGATATCCCACTAGTCCACTATGAGACCAGCCTGGGGGGCATATGCCCCCCTGCCCACCAGCCCAACCTTGTACATATGATTAGATTATGTGTAGTCAATAGTCCCTGAGTTAAATTCAATTCTTGATAATCACCACATTACTGTCAGATAGCTATCTATGAGTCAATATATTTGTCACTGGCTTGGGGTTCATATAAAAATTCATCCAACAATAGTTGTAATTATCATCAGAGATATGCCAGGAAATATGTCACAAGTCAAAGATAGGTGAAAATACAAAGATCTTTATTAAGCTGGAGACATGAAAGATTTGATAAGGATTGTGAATAATTTGGCTGGAGAGGGAGATCAGGGTTGCATACAGACATCAGTGTGTCAGGACTCAGGTTTGCACACAGGTAGCCAATGTCAGGACACAGGATAGCACATAGGTATTAGATTGCCAGGAACTCATGGTAGCCCACTGATAGCAGGGTGTCAAGAACTTGGAATTACACATTGGTATCAGGATTCCAGGAGACATATAAAAGCACACAGATAGCAGGAACTCACAAAAGCACATGAATAGCACCGTTTCAGGACTTCAGATGACACACAACTAGCAGAGTTTGCAGGAAACAATGGGTAGTCAGAAACAGGAACAAATCACAGTAACTGTAACCATGTGACAAGATAGGCTCAACAAATGATTTGGCCAATGTTTTTGGGAGAGCTGGACTTTTAAAAGTGAAGCTCATTAACTACTGGGAAATGAAACAGAATTGATCAACTGTTACATTGCTGGAACAGCAGGAATCCCATATACAGTAGCACTTCTGTTTGGAATATTACAGCGAAAAAGTCCACAGAGACCAGAACTTCAGTCCCTGACACTTTCCCTGCAGACTACCACTCAATTTTAAATGGCAATCATGGTTCACAAGTGTTATCAATTGAATATTTTGTTAACATCTTATTTAATAACTTATTTCAAGTGTCTCCTTTTTGATCATACATTTTTATGACCCATCCACCCAATGGTGTTAGTGTGTCCTGATCCACTAGTTAAAAATCACTACCTTAAACCTATTTCTAAATAGTGTTCCAGGTTTTTAACCTGGTGGCAGAAAATTCTTCCTCATCTAGGACTCTTCTACAAAGACACGGTGCTCTTTTACCCTACATCTCCCCCATAAGTTCCCAGCCACAAACATTTATTGTAGAAAATGATCACCCAGAGGAAGTATATGACATTATAATATCTATTACTGCTTGTAAAATGCAGCTTTTGCTTTCAGCATTCGCACTACAGACACTTCCCAACCATCAGCAAATGATTCAACAAAATAAGAAATATTGCCACATGGAAACCAAAGCACTGTTTGTGAACAGCAATCTTGCTAAAATACTGGCTCTGGAAGTTATATCTTTTACAGTTAGCAAGTGTACAATGAGCTTTAATTATACAAATTGAGCTTTATTGGATCATATCCAGCCAAAATAATTATTCTAACAATTTCATTGTGCAGTGATAAATTATATAGAATGTGGACTGGCAGTTTCCTCAGTTTCCTATATATTGTACATATCCCACAAATTTGTGTCTAATCATATACATTCAGTTAGATCAGGGACATATTTTCCATTGGGCACGATGGGCAGGTGCCCGTGGGCTCCATAGGCAGGGCTCTTAATTAGAATAAATAATCCTGCAAAAGAAAAAACCTGCAAAAAAAACCTTCAAGGGTCACTGAGCAAGTACATCTATCTATCTCTATCTCTATCTGTCTATGTCTATATCTGTATCTCTATACATATATATATATATATATATATATATATATATATATATATATATATATATATATGTGTAGGGGACCCGGTGCACTGCTTAGCCCGGGGGCCCATAATGTTGTTAAGATGGCCCTGAGTTAGATTACATGTCTATCACCACACTCAGGGTTGAAATTAAAAGCACATGTCTAACCAATGCATCATCATCAACTTCATATGAGATGAGATGAGATTATGTGAAAATGTTTAGATGCTGGAATGTAACTCTAATGCTGCTGAAGCCAAATACGAATCCTGATAAATTGGGGCACTTGTGGAAGAAAATCATTTTGAGCTAAATTCATAAATTGGTGGATAAAATTATGTCAGTCATGGCACAAACACATTATGTATTTACTGCACATAAATATTGATTTTTTTTTTACAGCAATACTTAAATACGGAAACAGTGTTTGCAGTTGCACATAAAATCTGCACTTATTCCAGCTATTCTTATGCTGTCCAGAGCACAGTTTTATATGAAGCTATTAACAGCAAAACCTAGATTACACTTAGCTCATTTCAGGTGCAAGATACTGAAGTGACTGTCTGCCTCAATTAATCTGTAATACATATTCATTTTGTGAGTTCCCGAACATACTCACTTCCTGATGTGGTGGAGTAGGATGGGGAATGTATTTTATTTACCTGCCTGGCAACACATAATGGTACTGAGGATTATGGTGATGTAATGTATGAAAAGAAGAATGTTGGTAATATGGTAGGGCAGGAGGAGGAAGAGTGCATGGTTAGGGATTGTGGTGAGGTAGTTGGCATTATGATCTATGCTATTATGCAATCTTTAAGAAGTGGGGATGCATGGTACCTAATGGCCATCCTCCAGAGTGTATTGGCAATGCTGTTAGTTACCTTTTTTAAAGAGTTAGGTGGATGGATTTTGCAACAGTAGCTACAGATACCCAACTCAGTAGAGAATTACTGGTCAACCGCTTACATCATTTTAGTAGGCAAGAGAGATAGGGTGTGGAAGATCAAGCAGCATCTCTTGCTAAGAAAAGTTCTGAAATGTTTGGGCCCAGTAAAAATCTTTGCATAAAAAGGGTAATACCATGAAAAACATTACTGGTTGTCCTGCGTGCCCTGGAGCTAACATCGGTTAATCGGATCCATTTCTGGTTTCTTATTCAATATATATCACAGTGGTCACTGGGCAGTACTAAGAGCTCATTCTATGCTTACATTTGAGAGACCTGGTGTTACAAGATTTATGCGGACTCATGCGGGGTTAACACTGCTCACGCCTCTGCCGGCTGCAGTCCCAATGCACCCGTGCTGAGCTATGAGGTAAGCCTAATTATTGCAAGATCGTATCAGGAGAAATTGGCAACTACTGAAGGTAGGACCTTCATCATCATCATCATCATCATTTATTTATATAGTGCCAGCAAATTCCGTAACGCTTTACAATTGGGAACAAACATTGATAAGACAATACTGGGTAATACATACAGACGGAGAAGTAAGAGAACCCTGCTCACAAGCTTACAATCTATAGGACAATGGGAGTTAGAAACACAAGGGCATGTGCTACATCATATTGCACAATGGACCAGCTAGAACGTAAAGGTAAAAGTATTGAGTGGGCTGTGTGTGTTGCAATGTTGGTCAGAGGGATGTTGTCTTGCGTTAGCAGTGTAGAGGATGGCAATCTAGGGAAATTAAGATGGTGGTTGAGGAATATCATAACCTTGTCTGAAGAGGTGGATTTTTGGACCTTACCGCTTTATTAGAATTCTTAACCAGTGGATCTTTGAATAAGACTCACAGGCATATCATCAGTAGACATTGATTATAGTTTCAGGAGACCTGTCTCGATTTATACAGAGTAAATTGGGATTTGTTTTTATATGTGTTCATATTTCATGTGTGACTATATGAGTGTAATAATTATTTATTTTTAAAGACAACTGTTCCCAGTATATTCTTATTTACTTGTATTAAATTAGCACAGGACACATTTTTCATTTCTCCATATCTCTCTGATAGCATTCCATTGCCAAATAAATCTCTCTGGCCAGGCATTATATTATTAAAATATCTCTGAGCACCACTCGCATCTGAATAGGATTGCCAGTGTACTGTGCCGTATAAAAATATTTTGTGCTATATGACAAAATTCTTAAAATAAATAACAATAAATAATGATCGGGTATATCTAGTATGTGTGAGCAGCCTTAAACTGTTGCTTTTATTTTCATTTGGCCCAGTATAGAAACAAAATCCTTTCAAGAATTGTGTATTTATCTTTGCATGCGGATCGTTATTCTTCTAACCAGGTTCATAAGAAAACATATATTTGCTTTAGTAATGGTGTGAATTGTGTCTCTAAGCTTAAAAAACATGTTATTTGGTGGTGAAAAGAAGTAATTTATTGGTATGGAAATTGTTATTGCTGAACTAGCTTATTGTTGCTTGTTGAAGCAAACTACCTACGCTGTAAATATTTGTTGTATGTGAGAGATGGAAACTTTCACTTTTTGCTCTTTTGCCTTTCCAAGCTGCATCATTTGGTTTTATTAACATTTAAACTTCCTGTTTCTTCCGAGAGAATGTAACCTAAACGTATTGCCCAGTCAACAGTGGAAAACCTCTCTCTTTGTCACAAAGAAACTCACTGTAGTTCCATGAAAAATAAATTGTGTATGTATTCTCTTACATAAAAAATGTTCAGTAGGTTTTATTTTCATGCTTTCATTTTTATTTTTGTTAGCATTGTTACTTTTAACAAAATCCAACAAAGACCTCAGTTTTTTGCTATTTCATTTGTAGAACAACAGAATATGCAAAGTATGCAAAATGTAAAATTCTTACATCCGTTTAGGATTCAGAAATGAATGAGGTTGCAAGAATGCATGTCTTTTGAGGTGGTTAATTTAAGTTGGAACAGTTTTAATAAAGGTGGTCTTTTTTGACTAAGAGCACACATTTTTCTTTTACAAAATTACCTTTATGGTTAAACAGATGTTTTTTTATTTGGCAGTTCACAACAAGCCTAGATTACTCACTATATGTCACATAAGAACCATCTATGGATGAAATGGCATGGTGGAAGGCAGGGTCACTGTCTAAGCTGAAGAGAGCTAATGATGGTACTGCTGGTGTATTCTTTCTTTGGGCACTGTTAGTATACTCATTTCGGTGCATCGCTGATGTACTCATATAGGGACTATGAAAGTCTTTAAAAGGGGAGATGTGAAACTGAAATTATACAGTATTGTCACTATTACTTCTTTGATTTAGCTGTTTCAGTTAAATAAACATTAAATATCAGCTGATTTTAAAAGTTTATTAAGAATTTGTAAGACAAATAAAACTGTAAGATTATTTGAAATAAAATATTACTTGATACTTCACTTGAAATGCATAACTCCCAATATTTTTTTTATAAAACAAAAGACGCTATCACCATGCATTTCAAATTTACATTGTAAATTCAAACTGGTGTCATATTTAATTACTTTGCAGAGTCTAGTTATTAAACTAATGTACACTGGATATCCACTCTATAACAAAGGAAGCCTATTTGTCTTTTTTACTAAAATATCAGGTTAGAGCAGCAAAAGCTGACATCCCATTTATCACAGATCTGTGTCTTTTCCAATCCCAAATTTTTAAAACATAGTGTAGTATATACAGGTCATGTATATAGCACATGGCACACCACAGCTCATTATTGGGATTCTGATCCCAGAAATACTATCCTAAAACTTTTATCAAGTAATTATGTAGAGGCAGTGGCAGATCAGTACATCACCTAGCTTCATAGCAAAGTTTGGGTAGGTAACACCCACCCCCCGCTAGGCTCTGAAAGGAGTAGAAAGAAGACCTCTTCTGAGAATGTGCAAAGGTATCATATGCACACTCTACTGCTAACAAGAGGACTCTGCTCTGCTTTTTTCTTCAAGGGTGAGGTCTAGTTTGGGGTTAAGGAGGGTATCCCAGGAAAGCCTCCTTAGGAAGGGGTAATGGTACTGCTGGGCCTTCTTTACCTGTAAGCCACGAAGCAGCCACATCCCACATTTACTCAACAGGGTCAGAGCTAACAAAGATTTGCCATGCTTTGGACACCTTTTTGAGTCCATACTCAGTGTCACTCTATTTGTGTCTTCCCCTTCCATTTAGGATGTAAGCTCTCACTAGAAGAGCTCTCTTTCATCATGCTCTCTTTCTACTACTGCAATACCCTCTGTATCTTTAGAAATGCTTCTCTATTCTGCTTTCTTGAACCTAGGCCTATTTAAAATTGGACATTACCATCACTCTTATTCTCTGTCCAATAAATATCTACATAACCATATGAGTTATATGTGTTTAATCTGTTAATTAGCATATGTCTGGTCTTTGTATAAATATGTTTTGTTTAATAATGTATTATGTAATATATTATGGATCGATGTTGTCTATGTATTGTATACTACTATTAATTTGAAGTTCAGCACTGCAGACCTTTTCTGGCATCTTATAAATAAAAGGTAATAATAATACACTAGCAAGTTCAGGTGAGGAGGAATTCACAATGAGATAAATGTCTCTTAATCAGACACAGCTCATTGTATATTTTAGAAGAGGGATTAAACAAGTTCCTGATTCTTATTGAAATATTATTTGATGTAATTCTTATTATAAGAAATATAAACATATGTCTATTGCTCCTTGTCACGAACATGCTCCCAGCTGCCGTGACTTGGGATGTTCACTGTATGAGGTTACACAGGATTTCAGCCTGCAGTCTTTACCTATCACACAGGTTATAGACCTACTGAATCGTCAACCCCACACAGCGCTCTCACACCCCCACACACTTCAAGTTTTGCCACCACCTATTGAATACGGGCAATAGGACCCCAATATACTGTCACACACTGACAAACCAGACCTCTGACTACCCACAGGCTAGCAAGGCCCACACCAGCAAACAAAGGGTTAACTCTTCACACCTTCAGACTGTTGCACAAATGTAAATTCAAGCACACACTAAGCTTGTTAATCAAATGTATCAACAAATCACACACCGGCATTCAAATGATGAACTTGGTTGAGCTATATTCTTCTTAATAGACTAATGAATTTGTTAGAGTATCAAGGGCGCAACTTACTAAATTTATAGATTTAATATACAAAAGTACAGGGCATTCAGATATAAAAAATAATTAATAAACAATTGACATAACATACACAAGCAAAACAGTTTAAAATAAAAAGGGTTACATTCAGGGTATAATTTACATGAGTTGTGTAATCTGTGCCATGGGAAATTGTCTTGGAAGATGGGAAGCTTATCAATGTGGATTGATTTTTCCAAAAGAATGACAATTTGTTGTAACTGGTCTCAGCTTTTTAAAGACACCTTTACACCTTTCCCATCTCCTGGGGGTTGTGGTTTGTGATACTTTTTTCAATCATCATTTGCATGTTGTCTGATTTACTAACCAGTTCTACTATGTGACCTAACTTTTCTGTGGAGCATCACACAGAACCAATTTTATTATTAATAAATCCCATATGAATTTGTCCAACTTTTGATACCAAACAGGCCTAGATACAGTGTCTTAGTAGAGCTTACCCTCATTTCCTTAACTTTCTTAACTTCTCTGTGTGGCAGAATGCTTAATTTGGCATATGAGCTGCCCTTCATTTATCAATATGTGGTTGATTACTACTTTTGTTGATTTTAAGTGGCATATTTTAAAACTGATTTCTTTTGTCTAGATAAAATTATAACCAAGTCAGCACATGGCCTCTGCTGAGCACTTCCTAAAAGTGTATTCCGGTGTCCAAAAACTAACTTGTGTTAGGATATAGCTCACAGCAGGGGCTCTTTGAAGCTGCCACAGGTGACACTGCTATCTTCTCACACTGGGATGTGCAGAGCCATAAAATACACATATAACAGACTTTCTGATTTCACATTTTACACTTTAATAGCTCAACTTATCAATGGATTCAATTAATATACCATATTTACACTGCAGTTAAGGCCTTATTCCCCACAATTATATGATGGGTTAACCCTTATAAATAACTGTAAGTTCTCTATGTTCATGATACCCCTAGATCAGAGTACTTTACAAAAATATTGGCAGAGTCAGGTCCAGTGCTAAATTTCAAGGAAGGTAGTACTCTAGACCTTATTAGCATTTTGTTTAAATGTTCAATTATTTGAAATGTAAAGAAAATCAGAAAATTCTACAAATTATGACATGGTCTCATCAGTCACATGATCCCAATCTCATTGAGAAACTCTGGGTATAATTAAACAGAAAAGTTTGTGTAGTGGCTCCAACAAATAATGAAAACTTATGGGAATGTTTGAGCATGGAAAGGCATAACTTAAGAAACTGCAGAAAAGTTGGTGTCTCAAATGACCAACATATGTTTAGCAGTGATATGCGAAAAAGGAGGACATACTGATGAATGCCAAATTTAATCTGAAATTTATGTTATACTATAAAATTTTAAATAATTTTGATAATTTTTAGCTACAATATCATGTGAAACATTATTATGAATAAATGTTTTCATTATTTCACTATATTTTGTCTTTTATTAACAATTATTTTCCTTGGCCAAAGACTTTTGCATGCTAGTTTATTATGTATTAAAACAGTGTTGCTCTCACATATTTGGTATTGCAGCTTTCACAACCTTGTACTGGATCTTGCAAGGATCCTGGAATGTTCGGACCTGTTTGAAAAATGCATAGGTACATGAAATATGGAAAATCGTGCAATAAGTGAAGACAGTACAAAACACATATCATGCAGTACATAATACATACACTATATTAAAACATTATTATGCTCTACCCAGCCACATCACACAACGCCCATCCACATCACACCACATCCCATTCATATCATGCCACACCACTCCACCCCCAGCCACATTACAGCACTCCCGAGCTACATCATTCCAATCCCAAGCCACATCACACCACCGCCAGACATATCACACCCCCTTTGCCACATAACGCCACCCCCTAGCCACAACAATCCACCACCTAGACACATCACAACCCCCCCTCGAAACATCGCGCTACCCCCCAAACACATCACACCACCCACCCAGAAACATCACACAAGCCCCCCAACCACATTACACAACCCCCCCAGACACATTATGATACCCTCAGCCCACTGTACTTATCTATGCTTCTGCTGCTGACATCCATCAGAGTGGAAACGACCTGCAGAGTGAGCAGGGAAGCACTTCAGACTAGAGACTCACTCTGCAGCCTGTTGAACAGTGTGAAGTCGCAGATAATAGTACCCTCTCCCTTAATCCTCCTTCACACACTGATCCCCTCCTCCACCTGCGCGCTTAAAAAATAAATAAAACAAATTTAATTACTTGGCTGCTTGCTTCCATTGGAAACCCGAGCCCAGACATTTTGAACCTCTCAGCACCCCTGAATAAAGGCGATGAATGACTACAGGCTAGTTCTGCCTGGTGATGTGGAAACAGGCTTTTAAATGGTGTCAATGGTCTCTACCCAGAATGGTATTTGGGGCCTGATTTAGCATTCAGTGTAAAGATGTGAAAGGGGTGCTAAGGGAGAGAAAGCTACACAGACTACAGTCCCCTCCCCTACACCGCAATGACTCACATGATCCCGAGGGAACACAATGAAGCACACCGCTCTGTCTGCGACCTGTTCTAGCCGAGGATCAATTCTACGTCCACTCTCTGGCACTACCTTCCACACTGAAGCCTGGGGGAGAAACCAGAAGTGAGGATCTGCTTGCACCAGGTGACAATATATCAGAGACCACGACAAAGGGACAGAGACACTCACTCTACCATGCCTGCCGACACTTCGTTTTACTCTGGGCCAGAAACCAGCGTTTCAAATACTTGGGACTAGAAATAGTTCCGCCCAAGTACTCTACTCGCCAATAGGCAAGGGCCCGCTCAGATATAGGGAAACCTAGTAGTGATACTCACCGAGTTTCTCCCACTTCTGACTCCTGCTCCCTCGCGTTCGTCCGTCACCTGCAACGACAACACACAGCCCTCCACCTAAACTAACCGTGGGACTACCACCCACAAGATGCTACTGGCTAAACAACAGGTGCCCTGATCCTACAACAACTAATGATCAGTTAGCGTAACTCTGCTAGCAGCTGTATGTGTTGTACTGCCTAAGTCCCCCACCCTCTTCCTGGGGAAGCTCCAGCCGGTACTTACCCTCTATCCGAGATATAGGCTAAATCCAAATCCCAGTACATACCAAGGAGACTGTCTCCTCACTAGGGGCACTTACAGAATACCAAGGACCAGTTGCAGATGCTGGACCGGGGTCCAATGGATCAGCGCGCCACCTGGCAAGACAATCCGGTCTGGAACCGTCAGTGGCCACTGCCGGAATTCAGACCTGACACGCCCAACCCAATGGTAACACTGCCCGCACTGGAACCGCCCAGTGGACCTCCCAGAATTCAGAGTCAGGCACCCAAGTGGAGCCGAAGAAAGAACCACTGGAACTCAAATGGCCCATGCTGCACTGCCACTGGGGAACCCTATCACTGCCTTGGTAACTCTGCATGACCCAGGGAACTACGGGTCAGGAAAACTACTGTGTATTCTACACCTAACCGTATGCAATACGATTTAACTCTCTTTACTCCTACAAAGGAACGGATAAACACAAGGGAGAGGACAGGAAAAAAGAGCCTACCTTTAATAGGGGCTTGCACCTGTGAAGAAACTTCCAAACACAATATGCAATGCTATATCACCAGACTAGTTCAATAACATGTTACTACTGTCTGGGAAATTCTGAGAGTGGCAAGCTCTTGCGCGGACTAGCTGATAAGCCTAGTGTACAACACAACAACAGGAGCTTTCTGCTCAAACTGATGTCCCAGGCCTATTGCCTGAAATTAACCCCCTGGTACCACACTACATATATGGGCCTTGTGCCCAAATACTACTACTGGGGCCTTGTGCGCCCTCACTCTAACTATAGGGCCTTGTGCCCCTTATCTAACTATGGGCTTAAAGCCCAGCTATTTATGGGGCCCATTGCCCAGATAATCCCTACCTACATCTGTTGCCACAGGCCTAGTGATCGAAATGCTAACGGACCTTGTGCCAGACCTAACAATCTATTTTATACTCACCGGCTCTGCGCAGGATTCTAAATGTGCCTCGACGTCTTCGTCTCCGGGTCTTCCAGACCCTCCAGCTGGCAGTGCCTCTTCTCCTCTTCGGTGTGCTGCTCCCCTCTGTCTTTCCATCGGGGGCACTCCCAACTCCTACAAGGGCTCCCTGCCAATGTCTTTTCTTCTTGATCTCGGCATCTTCTGACTTCCGCACCGACTTTTCCTCTTGCCGCGCTGTCTTCTCCGCCATCTTCTTGTGGTAGGGTAGCTCCTAGCCCTTATCAGGGCTTCCTGCCACTTCCGCCGGCCTTTTCAACTTCTTCCGCACTGGACGTCCCATGACGTTCTCTTCCGTCTCCTCCGCCAATGAACTGAACTGAAAATAGTGGCGCCCGGCGGCTTAAATAGTTCCAGCTTCAACCTCTTGATGGGCACCTCGGTGTCTTGGCACAACTCTACAGATGTCCCATCTGCATTTCAGCAACACATCTGCACACTGCATTTTTATACTTGCATTTTGAGCTGCACACATTTATAGATATGGGAAAATTCTCCTCACCAACTCCAAAGCTTGCACTCACTTTACATAGGTGCAAAATGTATATATCTTTGCAAACGTATTTTAAAATATATATGTGTAAATTAAAATATAATGCATCTCAAAGGGCTATACTGAACCTGCATCTCCATACCTTTACTTGCTTGTTAATGTGCCTGATTTGCTTCTCCAAAGGGTCAAGATACAGGCTCTAAATATGAACACAAGTTGTGCACCAAGACGCATCTTTGGTTCATGCAAATCCACTTACATGTAACTCTAAATAAGGCCCTTGCATTATAAGTTAGTATATCGAAATAACGGAGGGCTCAAACTGATCCATGGTGTTGATGAATGGACGTTGTCATAGGAACACAGTCTCATGTACAGTGGGGTGGGAGGGGGGAAAGTGTAATGTGAAATACTGGATGCTTCTTCGCCCTTTGACTAAGATCATGTGTAGTTCTGTCCTAGTAGGGCATGGCAAGGTCCTCCCATAATAGATATACTACATTTGGCCTCTGGCCAAAAGGCTGACAGCTAGATTGCTCGGGACAAAGTACCACTGGAGTGGTGATCTTAGGGTGCCAGAGGGACTGGTCACCATCACCATAACAAATTAGGGCACGAGTCATGATATTTATTTGTATTTTTGCTCCTTTGCCCTGGTCTTTTGAATGGGCGGGAATATTTTGATATTGCCAGCTGAAAGGCTGGGGCTGTATCACTACAGTACTTATTTACTTATTTCTCCATTTGTCACTTCACTTATATTTTTGTTTTTCTTTATGGATGGCAGGGTGTGGGTGTCCTTATGGTCTCAGATCCTCAAGATCTAGGATGGTGGTATGGCCCTGAGGCTCTAACCTTTCTGAACCTCATAATGTGCTCTACTTTGGGAGAAGGGCAGAAGGTTCCAGTACCATGGGGGACCTCTTTCTAGGGTACTATTTTCTGTACTTAGCCTTATAGAGACAGAAAGAGCGCAGAAGGAGAAAATGGAGGGAACTCACAGTTTATGCCTTGACAATCCTGCTGATGTCATACTTGGGGTGTCCAGTTACCTTCCCAAACTTTATCCTAATTTTGAAGCTAAATAGATTTGTTTTGTGTCCTTAATATATCTAGTCAATGTAGGGGGAGCATCAACTAAAAATCCTATTGTATTTATAATGAACATTTTCTACAAAATAGATCAATAGACATTGTATTGAATCCTAAATTTGAACACATATTGCACCATATGCAAAAACGCTTTCCAACATATGTATACACCTATATATCAGGTGAATAAAGTGTACAGTGTCCGAGTGACACCTAAAGTCATTTGGAAACCTTCTCAACCTGGCCCTTTATAATCTATTTTACAGTGGTGGAACTACCACAACTGCATAGGATGCAGTTGCTTCACTCCCATGCTATGAGGCCCTATGATGACATATTCCATCTGTGTCCATTGGGAGTATTGCATGTTTGATGTCATATTAAGCCAAATATCTTATTTTTTTATTATTACTGGCATTACAGATCATAACGAGTATGAATGCATATATTATGTACCCATATGCAAAAACATTTATATTGTTATACAGTAAAATCAATAGTTTTGTTTTTAACTTGATTGTGTATTGACTATTTTAATACCATAGAAGTCCCATGACAATATCAGGGGTTGGTGCTAAGATCAAACATCACTGAGTTATGGGGATGCTAAGGAGGAATATATAGTTCACGTGAACAAGGAAAGAAAGGAGAAAATTACTCATAGAAGCAATTCTTTTGTGAAACAGTGGTTATTAAATGGAGAGTAATAGGATAGTACAGATTTACCTCAAAAGCATTGCAAAAAACAGCCTTGTGCCTGAAGGAGTATAAATATATATATATATATATATATATATTCTAAACATCAAACAACACCAAAAAACTCTCCTTGGGCCTGATTCAGTAAGGAACTTAGGCAAGAAATTGAGTAAGTTTTCTTACTTAAGTTTTCTGGACAACACAATGTTGCAATGCAAGGGGTGCAAATTAATTTATTATTTTGCAAATAAGGAAATTACTCGCTGTTTTTTATGTAGTACATAAATACTTGATAGCTTACGTATACACTGAAATTTACAGTTGATATTTGTGCACTACATGAAAAAAACAGCCAGTATTTAACTTATGTGCAAAATAATAAGCTAATTTGCACCCCTTGAATTGCAACATGGTTTTGTCCAGAAAACTTAAGTAAGAAAACTTACTCAATTTCTTGCCTAAGTTCCTTAATGAATCAGGCCCCTCATCTCTGAACTGAAAAATATTATTTTGAACCAAATAATATATATTCCCCTAGGTGATCTCTTTGTTACTATAGTTACTATACTGTAGTCCTTGTGAACTAATTGCCACTTAGACCTAACTGTCCAACTGGTATTAGTGATCAAACATAATAATGGAATGTCTTGCTTTTGCCAAAGTAGTCATGAAAATAACTCACCCTTCAAATGACAAGGGCGATTGATTTTGAGCTAGTGAGAAAATCCCTCTCAACT
Source organism: Mixophyes fleayi (assembly GCF_038048845.1). Taxonomy (NCBI): domain Eukaryota; kingdom Metazoa; phylum Chordata; class Amphibia; order Anura; family Limnodynastidae; genus Mixophyes; species Mixophyes fleayi. The sequence continues at coordinate 97,806,979 of NC_134410.1, read as the reverse complement.
ATAGGACTATAACCACCCTGTAAGATGCTAGTGCTCTGACATTAATAGCCTTGGCCACTAAGAGTAATGGATAAATAGTAAGAATATTTGTGCTAGTATAAATTAAATAGATAAAAAGTACATTCTATCACTGATTTTTTTTTACAAATAGCTATAGTAGGATATATGCTGATTATTAATAGTATTGGGCTACAGTTCTGCAGTTACTGCCACTACTCTCAATCAACTGCCGTGTGAGTCGCTTTTTTGACATCAACTTTTCACAGAGGAGTCCTTCCATAGGTACAAGGAATGTAATAAAACATGCAAAAAGGAAATTAGATTGGCTAAATTAGAAAATGAAAGGCACGTTGCAAAAGAAAGTAAGACAAACCCCAAAAAGTTTTTTAAGTATATAAATGGCAAAAGGATTAAAAAAGATAATATAGGACCCCTAAGAAGTGAGATGGGTGAATTGATAAATGATACTAAGGAAAAAGCAGAGATATTAAACACGTTCTTTTCTTCAGTATTTACCAGAGAGGAACAAATGGCAGGAGTAATACATAAAAATGGAAATGAAACCATGCCATTAATTAATACTTGGTTGTCAGAGGAAGAAGTCCAAAGGCGACTGAAGAATATTAAGATAAATAAAGCTCCAGGTCCAGATGGAATATACCCAAGGGTCCTTATGGAGTTAAACTCGGAAATAACTAGACCGCTATTCTTAATTTTCAGAGATTCAATCTCATCAGGCTCAGTACCAAGGGATTGGCAAATAGCAGATGTGGTGCCGTTGTTTAAAAAGGGGACGAGATCACAACCAGAGAATTATAGACCTGTAAGCCTGACATCAATAGTGGGGAAACTACTGGAAGGTATTTTAAGGGACAGTATTCAGGATTACTTGGTACGCAATAAAATTATTAGTGGGAATCAACATGGATTTGTGAGGGATAGGTCATGTCAAACAAATCTAATTAGTTTCTACGAGGAAGTTAGTGGGAACTTAGACCAGGGCAGGACAGTAGATGTGGTCTACTTAGATTTTGCAAAGGCCTTTGATACAGTGCCACACAAGAGGTTGGTTTACAAAATAAGGGAACTGGGTCTAGAAATCAAAATTTGTACTTGGATCGAAAACTGGTTAGAGAATAGGGAACAGAGAGTTGTGATAAATGGAACATTTTCTAATTGGTCAAAGGTCTCAAGTGGAGTACCTCAAGGTTCCGTGCTGGGACCACTCCTTTTTAATATATTTATTAATGACCTTGGTGATGGTTTAGAGAGTAAAGTTTATATTTTTACAGATGACACTAAACTCTGTAAGGTAATAAAATCAGAGCAAGATGTAGCTTCTCTACAGAGGGACTTAAATAAACTGGAGGATTGGGCGGCTAAATGGAATATGAGGTTTAACACAGATAAATGTAAGGTTATGCATTCAGGGATAAAAAACAAGAACGCAATCTATAAATTAAATGGAATTAATTCGGGAGAATCTATAATGGAAAAGGATTTGGGAGTGCTCGTAGACAGTAGACTTAGCAATAGTGCTCAATGTCAAGCAGCAGCTGCAAGGGCAAACAAAGTATTGGCATGCATAAAAAGGGGCATAGATGCAAGGGAAGACAGTGTAATTTTGCCACTGTATAAATCATTGGTAAGACCTCATCTTGAATATGCAGTAAAGTTCTGGGCACCACTCTATAAAAAAGATAATTTGGAACTAGAAAGGGTTCAGAGAAGGGCGACAAAATTGATAAAGGGTATGGAGTCATTAAGTTATGAGGAAAGGTTAGCCAGTTTAGGCATGATTACTTTAGAAAAGAGGCGTCTAAGGGGAGATATGATTACTATGTACAAATACATTAGGGGTCAATACAGAGAGCTTTCATGGGAACTTTTTACCCCAAGGACCATACACAGGACACGTGGTCATCCCCTAAGGTTAGAGGAGAGGAAATTTCACAACCAGCAAAGGAAGGGGTTCTTTACAGTAAGGGCAGTCAAGATATGGAATTCATTGCCAGGGAAGGTTGTGATGGCAGATTCAATAGATATGTTTAAGAAAGGGTTAGACAAATTTTTAGCGGAAAGGTGTATCCAGGGATACGACCGTTAATTTAAAATAAAGGATAGTAGTGGATATAGGGTAAAAATTGGATTGCAATATTGAGTCTGGGGGGATTTTCAAAATTGAAACAGATGGGCGGTTGCCTACTCTGGATTAATTTCAAATATAAGTGCAGGATCACAGGAGATCCAAAATAGGTTGAACTTGATGGACTGGTGTCTTTTTTCAACCTCATCAACTATGTTACTATGTTACTATGTTACATATCTGTTAACCTATGTTTTCCTGAGCTTCATCTGGTTACTAGAGCCACTAATGAAATTACTTTTTTCTCGTGCCTGCATGCCGATAATTTGGAGGCTTTATATATAAAACTCTATTTATGTTACATTTCAATATATATTTTTTCTTTTTTTATACCATGTTGCTATTGTTTCATTTCATTAATGAAACCATTATTTATCATTCACAAAATGGATTAAAATGGACTTTATATCATATACTCTTCTATATGTCTCATCTCGCCCCTCCTCCGCTCTGTACTCAATGCGGCTGCCAGACTCCTCTTTCTCTCACGCCACTCCTCCTCTGCCTCCCCTCTCTGCCATGCCTTACACTGGCTCCCCATTCCTTACAGAATCCTCTTAAAACTCCTTACTACCACTTACAAAGTTCACTCCCAGTCTACTGCTAACCTCCTCACCATTCACACTCCTGCCGGATCGCTGCGCTCTGCTAATGACCGTCGCTTCTCTTCCACTCTAATTACCACTTCCCACTCTAGAATCCAAGACTTCTCGCGTGCTGCCCCCCTGCACTGGAATGACCTTCCTCACTCCATCCGTCTCGCTCCCAATCTGCGCTCCTTCAAACGAGCACTTAAAACTCACCTGTTCCTCAAAGCCTACCAACCATCCACTTAACCCCTCATCTACTCTGCTCGCTCTTCTCTCTCTCCCCTGGTCCCTTTTTCTCTCCCCTGGCATCACCAGCTCCCTCTCGTAATGTCTTGGTAAGCTTCCCTCCTCTAATGCAATAATGTCCATAATGATATTATGAATAGATTGACATCCTTTGGAACAAATCTAGGCATTAGGAAAATATTCTTTCCAACACATGTTTTCTATAGTTCAGATAATATAGAAAATTTATATTATTATTATGTTAACATGGAGCAATTTAATTTTGTTGCTTCTTAATATTTGTTTGACACAACAGAAAACAGCGCTGATGACTGATACACACAATCAATATACAACCATCCGTGGGTAATAAATGTATATAAACACTTTATTAAAAATGAACCTTAAAATATGCAACACTGGCCAGTGGATAACAACTAGACATATAAAAAATCAGATCAACCGACTGTGTTGACCATCAATACGGCTGATGAACCATCAAATCGATCACGTCTGAAGAGAACCAGCTAAATGTCCCACATCGTAAAGATACTATTGTCCAATGACCCCATAGAAGGTCATGAAGTGGAGCTTCAAAATAAGTGTGGCCACAATTGTGGTGGAAAGTGTACGTCACAGCTCTCACTATCTGGGGAGGAGGTCAGATGGCTCCTGAGAGAAACTGCAAATTTGATCTTATGGTATAGGTACAAAGTGCCCGTTATGAACCAGCTGCAGACTGAGTAATTGTATCAAGGATACTTAAAGAGGCATTGGAGCACAACGGAGCACTTCCTCTGAAGAAATCACCAGGCAGGTGATGAAACGCGTCAGCTGATTTGGATGTTCACTGAGCCGCTGGATAGCACTATTCCATGACCCAGCTCATATCCCTACAGACCACAATACGGGACTGAGTATCGGACCAGGTCTGTATTGCGCTTACTGCTCAAGCAGCTTAGCGACTTTGATTTCCATTCAGGAGTGGCGGTTTTCTCATTGTGGCATTTATGGCATATTCTCCTCCATACTACATGTGTAAGAAGCATTGAAGTGGGGTTCACCATCATCGCGGTGACGTACACTTTCCACCACCAGTGTGGCCACACTTATTTTGAAGCTCCACTTCATGACCTTCAACGGGGTCATTGGACAATAGTATCTTTACGATGTGGGACATTTAGCTGGTTCTCTTCAGAAGTGATCGATTTGATGGTTCATCAGCCTTATTGATGGTCAACACAGTCGGTTGATCTGATTTTTTATATGTCTAGTTGTTATCCACTGGCCAGTGTTGCATATTTTATGGTTCATTTTTAATAAAGTGTTTATATACATTTATTACCCACGGATGGTTGTATATTGATTGTGTGTATCAGTCATCAGCGCTGTTTTCTGTTGTGTTGTATTTTTTATATTTGAGATCTCATTGATCTCTTCAGCTGCAGATACTGATTCACACTTGATCTTCATTTTTTGCATCATCTCTCCGTGCGCCAGGTTTTTCTTGTTGTTTTTTAATATTTGTTTGAGTTTGAATAATACATTAAGCAGTAAGGACAAAAAATAGCTTTTTGTGTTATTGTCATATTTTAAACCTCAGAAAAAAAACATTTAAGCACATCATACAAAAACTCTGCATTTAGAGATCAAGCAGTAAATCCTGTAAGTGCTTCTTTGAAGAATCCTTTCTTTTATTTCCTTGTTTTAGTTAGTAAAGCTGATAAAAGAAACAGGTCCATCAAATTCAACCTTTCAAAAATACTATTTGAATTGACCAGATGAAAGCAATGTGAACCCCAGGGCCTGAGTCATTGAGGCACGTAATTGACTTACTGCCCGCAAATAGGCTCTGCTTACACCCATAGTCAACAAGGTACGGATCTCAAGATCCATTCCTTGTTGACTACGGATGTATTTTGAAACCTGCTCTACTACACAGGATGCTGTAGGTATGTTCGTACCTGTTAGCTCCTGCAGCAGCCTGCAGGTCCATCAGCATTACAACTGCTGGACCCGCAGGCAAGGTCGGACTGGCTCACCAAGGTACCGGGGAATGCCATGGTCGCTCCCCCATCTGAGTACTCCACTCCTTATCACATAGAGAAGGGGCCTCCAAAAGCAGTCTAATTCTTGTCACCAGTGCCTTATTTACAGTGCCGCTGAGGCTGCACTGTCTACAGTGTCCCAGCACTTAGAGTCACTAACCTACGTGTGCTCCTCCAATCAGCGCACACTATTCTGACACTTAGTCACGTGAGTCGTAGCAGCAAATAAAATAAAACGGAACAAGTGAGTTACGTCAGATAACAGTGCATAGCTGAGGTACGTGATGTCAGGACCAACAGCATGCTGCCTATGAGGAGCTGTGACAGAATATTTTGTGGTAAGAATATCACTGTTGACTCCAAGAATAATGAGGCTGGCTGGACTGGGAGCTTTGTGTGTAGATACAAAGTCCCCCATAAGCACTTACTGATTAGTACAGAATCAGGGCTACATTTAAGTTTTTAAATTACTCAAGATAAGAAATATGTTTCTATTGTGAGTGGACAGGATCAGATTTTAGCAGTACTGCAGACATGTCCTATTGATGAATGATATTAGGCATAGTGAGACGTGTGGGCAGCATTTGTACTTACTGTAGAGAAGAGGGAATGGGGAGGAAGAGTTATTGGAAGAGTATGATGTCTGGGACAGTCCATTTAAAGAAAAATAATAAACTTATATTTGATAATATGCCCGATTATAATACTGCACCATGCCACTTTTTTGTTCTGTGTGCAGATTTTAATTCTCATTATTTTATTTTTAATATATATATATTGACAACTATACATTGTCACTTTCTTGCTTTGTATGCTGGTTGAAATGTTCATGATCTCTCTTATTCCATGTGTATAACAATCTATGTTTTTTGCATATGGTTTAGGTCTCTATCCTCCTCATATATTGTTATATTTAATTCAATATTTTTGCGTGTTCTTTAAATATATGTGGAGATCATGCTTCAAAGAAATCTGCATATTCTTAATATGTTAATTTTATAGTTTATTGGTTTGATATTGCTACCAAAACATGTTTAATGCCTCGAGAAAAGGTTTAAAATCAGTTGGATAATTTTTGGCCATTACTAGTAAATACAGTACATGACTAGGGATGTGCACCGGCGACTTTTGAGGTCTCGTGTTTTGTGTTTTGGATCCGGATTTTCGTTATTTTTGAGGTTCGGATTTGTCTCGCAAAACACTTGACGAAAGGTCTCGGTTCGGATTTAAGGTATTGGATTCGGATTTTTTTTGAAAAAAACATAAAAAGTTTAAAAATCAAGTTTTTGGGCTTATTTTCACTCCTAGGCTATTATTAACCTCAATAACATTCAATAACAAGCATTTCCACTAATTTACAGTGTATTGTGAACACCTCACAATATAGTTATTAGTCCAAAACGTTGCAACAAGGTATCTTTCTGGACTGCGTAGAGGAGTGGGTCACCACAATATATATTAAAAACCCTGAACTTTTATGAATCGCACCAATAAATGTACCTGGACTGCGTAGAGGAGTGGGTCACCACAATATCTTAAAAACCCTGAACTTTTATGATTCGCACCAATAAATGTACCTGGACTGCGTAGAGGAGTGGGTCACCACAATATCTTAAAAACCCTGAACTTTTATGATTCGCACCAATAATTGTACCTGGACTGCGTAGAGGAGTGGGTCACCACAATATCTTAAAAACCCTGAACTTTTATGATTCGCACCAATAATTGTACCTGGACTGCGTAGAGGAGTGGGTCACCACAATATCTTAAAAACCCTGAACTTTTATGATTCGCACCAATAATTGTACCTGGACTGCGTAGAGGAGTGGGTCACCACAATATATTAAAAACCCTGAACTTTTATGATTCGCACCAATAATTGTACCTGGACTGCGTAGAGGAGTGGGTCACCACAATATCTTAAAAACCCTGAACTTTTATGATTCGCACCAATAAATGTACCTGGACTGCGTAGAGGAGTGGGTCACCACAAGATATATTAAAAACCCTGAACTTTTATGATTCGCACCAATAAATGTACCTGGACTGCGTAGAGGAGTGGGTCACCACAATATCTATTAAAAACCCTGAACTTTTATGAATCGCACCAATAAATGTACCTGGACTGCGTAGAGGAGTGGGTCACCACAATATCTTAAAAACCCTGAACTTTTATGATTCGCACCAATAAATGTACCTGGACTGCGTAGAGGAGTGGGTCACCACAATATCTTAAAAACCCTGAACTTTTATGATTCGCACCAATAATTGTACCTGGACTGCGTAGAGGAGTGGGTCACCACAATATCTTAAAAACCCTGAACTTTTATGATTCGCACCAATAATTGTACCTGGACTGCGTAGAGGAGTGGGTCACCACAATATCTTAAAAACCCTGAACTTTTATGATTCGCACCAATAATTGTACCTGGACTGCGTAGAGGAGTGGGTCACCACAATATATTAAAAACCCTGAACTTTTATGATTCGCACCAATAATTGTACCTGGACTGCGTAGAGGAGTGGGTCACCACAATATATTAAAAACCCTGAACTTTTATGATTCGCACCAATAATTGTACCTGGACTGCGTAGAGGAGTGGGTCACCACAATATCTTAAAAACCCTGAACTTTTATGATTCGCACCAATAATTGTACCTGGACTGCGTAGAGGAGTGGGTCACCACAATATCTATTAAAAACCCTGAACTTTTATGAATCGCACCAATAAATGTACCTGGACTGCGTATAGGAGTGGGTCACCACAAGATATCTTAAAAACCCTGAACTTTTATGAATCGCACCAATAAATGTACCTGGACTGCGTAGAGGAGTGGGTCACCACAATATATATTAAAAACCCTGAACTTTTATGATTCGCACCAATAAATGTATCTGGACTGCGTAGAGGAGTGGGCACTGGGCACCACAATAAAATATATAAAAAACCTTCAACAGATCTGCATTACACTACACATACGGCTGCTCCTCCATCCTCTCCATCATATACATGTTGGAGTTTTAGCGTGTGACAACCTCTTGTTTTTGATAATGTCAGTGCATTTGGAATATTTTTCAATTTGCCCCACACCACTGAATGTACTTTATCTATGATACGCAATACGCATCTATCTATCTTGACTGCGTAGTGTGGTGGCCCCGGTACACAATTTGGTACCGAGGCCACAATATAATTAAAAAACCCTCCACGTGTCGGAATTCCACCAAACAAGTATCTGGACTGCGTAGTGGGGTGGCCCCGGTACCCAATTTGATACCGGGGCCACAATACCTCCTCCAAACATGCTACAGACAATTCGTCATTGAGAGACACCAGACAGACAGGGTCGAAGTGCTATTGTTTGACTTTGTAAACCCAAAAAAATGTCCCTGTTGCACATAGTCGTGCAATGAAGACTGACTTTTTCATTTAAAGGCACGATCTTTAAAGTGTAGTGTTTGTAAGTCTAAGTCATATTATACTTTTGGTAAAATTGGTTTTTTTTGTTCCTCTTTATGGTAATTAATTAGTAATAGAATTAAAGTAGGAAATAGAATTAAATAGAATTAAAGTAGGAAATAGAGTGGTATAGAGTTGTAGTGTGGTATAGATAGAGTGGTCCACACAATATAATAATAAAACCCTCAACTGGTCTGAATTCCACCAAACAAGTATCTTGACTGCGTAGTGTGGTGGCCCCGGTACACAATTTGGTACCGGGGCCACAATACCTCCTCCAAACATGCTACAGACAATTCGTCATTGAGAGACCCCAGACAGACAGGGTCGAAGTGTTATTGTTTGACTTTGTAAACCCAAAAAAATGTCCCTGTTGCACATAGTCGTGCAATGAAGACTGACTTTTTCATTTAAAGGCACGATCTTTAAAGTGTAGTGTTTGTAAGTCTAAGTCATATTATACTTTTGGTAAAATTGTTTTTTTTTGTTCCTCTTTATGGTAATTAATTAGTAATAGAATTAAAGTAGGAAATAGAATTAAATAGAATTAAAGTAGGAAATAGAGTGGTATAGAGTTGTAGTGTGGTATAGATAGAGTGGTCCACACAATATAATAATAAAACCCTCAACTGGTCTGAATTCCACCAAACAAGTATCTTGACTGCGTAGTGTGGTGGCCCCGGTACACAATTTGGTACCGGGGCCACAATACCTCCTCCAAACATGCTACAGACAATTCGTCATTGAGAGACCCCAGACAGACAGGGTCGAAGTGTTATTGTTTGACTTTGTAAACCCAAAAAAATGTCCCTGTTGCACATAGTCGTGCAATGAAGACTGACTTTTTCATTTAAAGGCACGATCTTTAAAGTGTAGTGTTTGTAAGTCTAAGTCATATTATACTTTTGGTAAAATTGTTTTTTTTTGTTCCTCTTTATGGTAATTAATTAGTAATAGAATTAAAGTAGGAAATAGAATTAAATAGAATTAAAGTAGGAAATAGAGTGGTATAGAGTTGTAGTGTGGTATAGATAGAGTGGTCCACACAATATAATAATAAAACCCTCAACTGGTCTGAATTCCACCAAACAAGTATCTTGACTGCGTAGTGTGGTGGCCCCGGTACACAATTTGGTACCGAGGCCACAATATAATTAAAAAACCCTCCACGTGTCAGAATTCCACCAAACAAGTATCTGGACTGCATAGTGGGGTGGCCCCGGTACCCAATTTGATACCGGGGCCACAATACCTCCTCCAAACATGCTACAGACAATTCGTCATTGAGAGACCCCAGACAGACAGGGTCGAAGTGTTATTGTTTGACTTTGTAAACCCAAAAAAATGTCCCTGTTGCACTTGCACATAGTCGTGCAATGAAGACTGACTTTTTCATTTAAAGGCACGATCTTTAAAGTGTCAGAAAGAGAGAGAAGACACAGGAGAGGAGAGTTGTAGCTGGGGACCTGGGGTGGAAGCTCCCAGGCTCCCCCAGCATTGCCTGGAAGTCTGAGCGTGATGACTGAGCCAGGGCAAGGAATGTGTGCCCTGGATGAGGGGGAGAACTCCATGCCACTATAGTGAACCCAAGAGAGAGGGGGACACTGCACATGGAAGAGGCCCTGGAGTGAGGGCTGCTACAAGAGGCATGGTAGCTGTAGTGTCAGATCCTGAGGCTGAGAGTACACAGAGTGACGTGTCAGAGCACAGGAGACATTATCCCCGCAGAGGAGGGATGAGCTGCAGTTGAGAGGTATGTTGTTGAAATAGGACATGCACACTTTAACAAACCAATCATTTCAGCGACAGGGCCTACCAAACAACTTTGACTGAAATGATTGGTTTGTTTGGGCCCCCACACCAAAAAAGCTATTCATCTCTCCCTGTACAGACTAAACAGGCTCTACTGAGGCAAGATGTCGTCCTCATCCTCAACCTCTGATTCCTCTCCCCCTACAGTGTCTACTTCCTCCTCATCACACATTATCAATTCGTCCCCGCTGGACTCCACAACCACAGGTCCCTCTGTAGTATCTGGAGGGCAGTGCTGTACTTCATTGAGGAATTGATTATTCATTTTTATAAACATCATTTTTTCAACGTTGTGAGGAAGCAACCTCCTTCGCCGCTCACTGACCAGGTTCCCCGCTGCACTAAAAACTCTTTCCGAGTACACACTGGAGGGGGGACAACTCAGGTAAAATAGAGCCAGTTTGTTCAGGGGCTTCCAAACTGCCTTTTTTTCCTGCCAGTAACAATATGGACTGTCTGACATGTCTACTTGGATGGTGTCAGCAAAGTAATCATCCACAATTTTTTCTATTGTCACAGCATCCAATGCAGCGAGAGTAGACATGTCTGCAATGGTTGGCAGGTCCTTCAGTCCGGACCAGATGTTATCAGCATCCCCGCCAGTGCCTCTTTTGGGAAAACTGAGCTTTTTCCTCGCAGCCATAGATGTGGAAGAAAATGAGGGTGGAGCTGTTGGCATGTCACGGTCCTCTTCAGAGGACAATCTCCTGACCAGCAGGTCTTTGCACCGCTGTAGACTTGTGTCCGCCGGAAACAGAGACACAACATACGCTTTAAACCGAGGATCGAGCACGGTGGCCAGAATGTATTCCTCTGACTTTAAAAGAGTGACCACCCTCGGATCCTGGCAAAGCGTACGAAGGGCTACATCCACAAGAGCTACATGCTTGCTGTAATCGCAATGGCTTACCAGCTCCTCCCTCACTTTCTCCAGCTGCTTCTGCAACAGCCTGATCAGGGGAATGACCTGACTCAAGCTGGCAGTGTCGGAACTGACTTCTCGTGTGGCAAGTTCAAATGGCTGCAGAACCTTGCACAACACGGAAATCAGTCTCCACTGCGCTTGACTCAGGCGTATCCCCACTCCTTTGCCTATGTCGTAGGTGGCTGTGTAGGCCTGAATGGCCTTTTGCTGCTCCTCCATCCTCTGCAGCATATAGAGGGTGGAGTTCCAGCGCGTCACAACCTCTTGTTTGAGGTGATGGCAGGGCAGGTTAAAGCTTTTTTGATGTGCCTCTAGTCTGCGGTAGGCACTGGCTGAATGCCGAAAGTGTCCAGCAATTTTGCGCGCCACCGCAAGCATCTCCTGCACACCCCTGTCACTCTTGAGGTAATGCTGCACCACCAAATTAATGGTGTGGGCAAAACATGGGACGTGCTGGAAATTGCCCATATTTAATGCCCGCACAATGTTACTGGCATTGTCTGACACCACAAATCCCCATGAGAGTCTAAGTGGGGTAAGCCACTGGGAGATAATTTCCCTCATTTTCTCTAATATGTTGTCAGCGTTGTGCCTCTTATTAAAGCCTGTAATGCACAATGTTGCCTGCCTTTGCATGAGCAGCCATTTTGTAGATGCTGCTACTGATGCAGCTGTTGCTGTTGCTGCGGAAGGGGATGCATCTACCCAGTGGGCTGTCACAGTCATATAGTCCTTCGTTTGCCCAGAACCACTTGTCCACATGTCCGTGGTTAAGTGGACAGTGGGTACAACCGCATTTTTAAGAGCACTGAGGACACTTGATCGTACTTCTCTGTACATTTTTGGTATCGCCTGCCTAGTGAAGTGGAATCTCGAGGGGATTTGGTACCGGGGACACAATACCTCCATCAACCCTCTAAATCCCACTCCACTGATGGCGGACACCGGGCGCACGTCTAACACCAACATTGCAGTTACAGCCGCAGTTATACGCTTTGCAATAGGGTGACTACTATCGTATTTGGTGGTCATGGCAAACGACTGTTGGACGGTCAATTGTTTTGTGAAAGACTTAGCGGTCTTACGACTTCCCCTCTGGGAAGATGACCGACTAACAGCAGCAACAGCAGCAGTGGCAGTAGTAGGCGTACCGCTGCAGGATTCCTCGGATGAATCCCGTATTGAGGAGGACTCAGTCTGGCTGCTGACTTGGGCTGCAGGACTGAATCTGATGGAGATTGTGGAGGAAGTTGACGAGGAGGGTGTTGCTGGTGTGTATCCAACTGGACCACGGGATTTAGGTGTCCCTGTACCGATGAGGGTCCTAGCCCCAGTTCCTGAACTAACCACTGAACTATGAAGGTTATTCAGGTGACGTATAAGGGAGGATGTTCCTAGGTGGGCAAGATCCTTACCCCTGCTTATTTGAGCTTTACATAAGCTACATATTGCCATACATTGGTTGTCTGGATTTGGATAAAAATAACTCCAGACCGAAGAGGTGCATTTTTTGGTCTTCTGACCAGGCATGACCATGGGCTTTTTCATCCCATGGACATCAGCTGTTTCCCCCCCTGGTGCCTCATTTACAATAACCACATCACCATCCTCATCATCAAGTTCCTCCACAGCGCCAGCTACATCATCAATAGCCTCCTCCCGAGCCACCTCTTCCCGTACAGTGATGGGAAGGTCAGGCTTGACAGCCACCAACACCCTTGGACTCGCCTTGGGGATTTGTGATAATTTCTCTTTAGAAGGCAGAGTTGTTTGCTGTTTTGTTGCTGACAGCATAACTCTCTTCAATTTTTTGTAGGGGGGGGGAGGAGGAGGAGGAGGGCTAAGATCCGTGGGTGAAGCTGAACCACTAGTCATGAACACGGGCCAGGGCCTAAGCCGTTCCTTGTCACTCCGTGTCGTAAATGGCATATTGGCAACTTTACGTTTCTCCTCAGATGATTTTAAGTTTCTCTTTTTGCTACTTTTTCTTAACTTGGGCTTTTTGGATTTTACATGCCCGGTACTACGAGATTGGGCATCGGGCTTGGAAGACGACGTTGATGGCATTTCATCGTCTATGTCATGACTAGTGGCAGCAGCTTCAGCATTAGGAGGAAGTGGGTCTTGATCTTTCCCTACTTTATCCTCCAAATTTTTGGTCTCCATTATATGTAGCACAAGATACTGCAGAATGTGTGAACTTGGTAATATTGCAGTACCAATGGACTTATACTGCTGGATTGGTTTTGCAAATTTGGTTATAATTATTATATATTTTTTTTTTTTTAATTTTTTATTTTTTTTTACTTTTTTTTTATTTTTAAAAAACTTGGGAATAGTGGGGAAATAACTATGCCCTTAGAAGCACAGAGCACAGGACACAGCACCACTGGACTGAACAGGACACGGCACAGGACCCAGCAGCACTACGGAACTCAGCAGGACAGAGCACAGGACACAGCACCACTGGACTGATACTGCAGAATGTGTGAACTTGGTAATATTGCAGTACCAATGGACTTATAATGCTGGATTGGTTTTGCAAATTTGGTTATAATTATTATATATTTTTTTTTTTTAAAATTTTTTATTTTTTTTTACTTTTTTTTTTTTTTTTAAAAACTTGGGAATAATGGGGAAATAACTATGCCCTTAGAAGCACAGAGCACAGGACACAGCACCACTGGACTGAACAGGACACGGCACAGGACCCAGCAGCACTACGGAACTCAGCAGGACAGAGCACAGGACACAGCACCACTGGACTGATACTGCAGAATGTGTAAACTTTGTAATATTGCAGTACCACTGGACTTTTACTGCTGAATGTGTGAACTTGGTAATATTGCAGTACCAATGGGCTTATACTGCAGGATTGGTTGTGAAAATTTTGTGGTAATTAAAAAATATTAAAGTAGTTTTTGGTATTTTTTAAAAAAACTTTTTTTTATTTTTTTAAACACAGGGGAATATTGGGGAAATAACTATGCCCTTAGAAGCACAGAGCACAGGACACAGCACCACTGGACTGAACAGGACACAGCACAGGACCCAGCAGCACCACTGACCTCAGAAGGACAGAGCACAGCACACAGCACCACTGGACTGATACTGCAGAACACAGCACAGCACAGCACAGCACAGCACAGCACTAAACAGCACAGCACAGCACAGCACAGCACTAAACAGCACAGAACTAAACAGCACAGAACTAAACAGCACAGAACTAAACAGCACAGAGGACCACCTAACACACCCTCCCTCTACCCTGATCAATGCCCGAGTGAAGATGGCGGCGACTAGCGGGGAATTTATAGGATCCGAGTATCGCGAGATCCGACAACGGGATTATGAGTCAGAGCCTCAGTTTCACTTTTGAATTTGGCGCCAATACCCGGATCTGTCTCGGATCCGACTCGGATCCGCAACGTTCGGGTGGGCTCGGATTTCAGAAATCCGAGTTCGCTCATCCCTATACATGACTGGTTATTTTCTGTGCATCTGATGACAACACAAATAGGACCCCATGTGATTTAGACTCTCAGTTTAAGTGCCATATGGCTGGTTCTGTCCATTTTGGCAAAACACATGGGCAAACTGGAACAGATATACATTGGTCTGTCTGTGCGATCAGCATATAATTCTAGTCTGGGCTAGTTTGCAGTTTAAAAGGTCATTTTGAATCACTTTCTTCCATGGCCAAAAATTTCCATCCCTCCCCTATATGTATCTAACCAAGAAACTGCTTAGTTCCCTCCTGTAATATCAATTTTCTGAATGAGGAGATGTGTAAAGACTTAAGGCTCTATCTGCTACAGAATAGATGCCGTCTGCATAGTCCTAGCGGATTAGAAGACAACAACTATGAGTGTGAAAGAATGTATGGAGTACTGGGTTAGAGTCGTATTCCAGCATCACCAGGTCAAATAGCTAAATTTGGTAGAGGAAGCGACAATGCCATGCCACCCTACCCTCTAAAAAGCAAATTGGAGCCCTAGGGAGGGTGAACTGTTCTTCCCAGGAACCCCTTGGCTGCATGTCCCATACTGTCTTAAACCTTTGAACAGTGTGTGCTGAACTCCACACACATAGTTACTGTGTGCCAGTGTGGTGTAGACAATACATGTGCCACCCCAGCTGTACTGTAAATTAGGATGAAGGAGGAGTATAGAGAAAGAAAAAGGCTAATGAAGAAAGAGGGATGAGGAGAGAGGAGGATGAAGGAAGTGAAGACGGAGGAAGGAAGAGGAGGGCGGCTGGATTCAGGTACCTTGGGTAAGTGATTAGCTCTGTAAATATGTACTCCACTTTCAGGTGTGTATTCTGTGTGTGTCTCCCATTCTGAGGGTGTGATGAGGAATTGTGTGTAAAAGTGCAACTTGTGCAGAGGCTCCATATGTGAATTGCACTGGTCTCGGCATTACATGGCAGTCACGTGGATGCTCTTGGCATTGTACATGCTCTCTGTATTGTTTAGTCTTAAACTAGCAAGCTCTATGTGTTGTATAGCAGTCACAAGGATGCTTTCTGTATTATATGGTCAATAGAATGCTCTCTGTATTATATATTGGTCACTATGATGCTCTCTGTATTGTATATCTATCAATAGTACTGAGCAAACTATTATGCATCAAGGTATTATACCTGCTTTGTGTAGCTTGCAATACATCCCTGTTATTTTTCCATAAAGATACATTGTGAAGTCTCTTGTCTATATTGACATAATTTGCTTATCTCTAATTTGGGTAAGGGTACCCTGGAGTTAATAAAGAGAGCGGACAGGCTCCATTCCTGAGGCCTAGTTTGGGTCCTCTAATTCTGCCAGCCTACTTGGCAGGGCTTAATGAAAAAGTATGCCATACTGTGCGTGAGTCTCACTACCTGGAGAAATGAGCAGGAAGGATCCTTTAAAATAATTAATTAATTAAAAAAAAATATTATTTTATATATATTATTATATATATTATTTTTTCTATTTGCTTTGGTGATAGAACCCCTAGCTACGAGAATTCGTATAAATCCTAATATAACGGGGATACAACTAGCTTCCAGTACCCATAAGATAGCCCTCTATGCGGATGATATTCTCCTCACCCTAACTAACCCTCTAACCTCTCTCCCCAACCTATTTCAAGAGCTTGAAATATTTTCCACAATATCAAACTTTAAGATAAACACAGACAAAACAGATATCCTTGACCTCCATATTCCCCCTAAGTTAAAGCAACTTCTAGAATTAAATTTCCCCTTTCACTGGAATTCCGAATACATAAGATACTTGGGCATAGCCCTTACCAGAAAGGTGGAAAATATCTACCAAGCTGTATACCCCCCCCTCATAGCCTGTATTAGAAACGATCTAAAAACATGGGACAAACTCATGATATCCTGTGTGGGAAGGATAACATCTGTGAAAATGAATTTGCTCCCAAGGTTATTGTACCTTTTCCACACTTTGCCTATCAGGGTCCCCCCCTCTATTCTGAAAATGTTACAAACTTTAATAATGAGATTTATATGGTCGAACAAGAGACCCAGGATATCTGCTCGCATTCTACAGCGCTCTCCCGCGGCGGGTGGTCTTAGCATCCGCAATTACTATTACGCTGCGAGGCTGGCCCAGTGTGTACAATGGCATTCTCCCCCTGGAACTAGGATATGGGTGGACATAGAGTCCGACATACTGGGTGGCTCACCGATCTGTTCTGTACTATGGCTATCAAGCACACAGTGCCCGGCCTCTGTCCGAGCCCATCCAGTCCCTGTATACCCCCCCTACCCCTCTATACCCTTCAAACTTGAAAAGTTAAAATAACATCTTTGCAGTATTAGATAGATAAATATACATTTATCTCCCAAGTGAGAGAGAACCTGTTGTATGTAAACACGTGTTATCTATTTCTGTTTAACCTCTCGAGATTCTGTAATGCATTTTCTATGGGAAAAAATGTTTCTAATAAAAAGTTATAAAAAAAAATTAAAATAAATAAATATTATTTTAAACGTATTTTGCCTATCCAATTTATTTTGTGACTGGTGGTTTCTACTGCTGTTGTGAGTTTGAGTTTTCTGATGACTGTAGTCATCAGCTGCAGTCAGCAGTTGTAATTAATGGAGAATTGATTCCATGACTTTATAAGGACTAACAATATGACCCATACTTACCCTGTCTTCGAAAAAGTTCAGCTATGTCTCTATATAATGAAGACAATCTCAAGCCAGGGTTTATTAGAAAGTCCTCTTCTCCAGCAGGAGCTGGATTTTCTTTGTCAAAAAGAAGGACGGAGGTCTGCGCCCATGCATTCATTATAGAAATCTTAATGCAAACACTATTATAAATAGATACCCTCTGCCTTTAATCTCAGAGCTTTTTGGCAAATTTAAAGGAGCATCAATCTTTTCCAAACTAGATTTACGAGGTGCCTACAACATGATCCGAATAAAAAGGGGAGATGAGTGGAAAGCAGCATTTAATACTCATGATGGCCACTTTGAATATTTAGTGATGCCCTTCGGGTTATGTAATGCGCCAGCTGTCTTCCAAAACTTCATGAAAGAGATTTTTCAGGACATGCTATACCATTTTGTTGTTATTTATATTGACGACATCCTCATTTACTCCCCAGACCTAAAGTCTCATAGAGAACATGTATCTTCAGTCCTAACTCGTCTCAGGCAATATAAATTATTTTGTAAACTTCCGAAATGTGTCTTTGAGAAAAATAATCTTCCCTTCCTAGGGTTTATTATCTCTGTTTCTGGTCTTCAAATCGACCCAGTAAAATCGCAAGCTATTCTGGATTGGCATCAGCCTGTTGGACTTAAGGCTATTCAATGTTTTTTAGGATTTGCTAACTTCTACAGGCAATTCATTCAAGTATTCTCCTCCCTAGTGGCACCTATCACTGCTCTAACCAAACGCTCTGTGAAATCGAAAACCTGGCCACCTGAAGCAATTAGAGCCTTCGCTCTTCTTAAAGAGGCCTTTATCACAGCTCCAGTGTTGCAGCAACCTGATACCTCTCATCCCTTTCAGCTTGAGGTTGATGCCTGCTCTATCAGAGTGGGAGCCATTCAATCTCAAAGGTCTTCCATGGGGAGGATTCAACCATGGAGATTTTTGTCTCGAAAATTAACTCCTGCTGAGAAAAATTATGGGATAGGAGACCGCAAGCTACTTGCCATCAAATTAGCATTGGAGGAATGGAGACACCTTCTAGAGGGGGCTGCTTTTCCTATAGTCATCTATACTGACCATAAAAATTTATTGTATTTACAGTCTGCCAGGTGTTTGAACTCTTGTCAACCAAATGGTCCTTATTATTTTCACGATTTAATATTTGTATAACCTTCAGATCCGGTTCTAAAAACAAGAAGGCTGATGCCCTCTCCCGTTCTTTTGATTCTGCTGATCTGGAGGAATCAGACAAGTTAAAACCTAATCTAGATCCTAAATGTATTTTGGCCACTTCTCCCACTAAACTCGCAATGGGCGCATGCCTCTCGCTTTGCTGGCCATGCTGGAATAAAAATAAACAAAGATTTCATTGCTCAAAGTTACTGGTGGCCATCTCTATCCTCTGACGTTCATCAATTTGTCTCTACCTGCAACATTTGTGCTCAAAATAAATCTTCATCCCTATCTCGGAACGTCCCGGGAGTTACCTTTCAATGGACTTCATCACGGATCTCCCATTATCCAAAGGGTACTCGGTAGTCTGGGTAGTTACTGACCGCCTCTCTCGAGCGGCCCACTTTATTCCTTTGAAAGGTTTGCCCTCCGCCTCCATTCAAGCTCAACTCTTTCTAAGAGATATTTTCCGCTTACATGGATGTCTGGATGAAATAGTTTCAGATCGAGGTACACAGTTTGTCGCAAAATTCTGGAGAGCCTTTTGTCATCTTTGCGGAATTAAATTAAAGTTTTCCTCCGCATATCATCCTCAGAGCAACGGCCTCACAAAGAGAACCAACCAGGAGCTTGAAAAATTCCTTAGATGCTACATTTCTCCTACTCATGACAACTGGATTGATCTATTGCCGTGGGCAGAGTTCGCTCACAATAATCTACTCCATGAGTCCGCCTCTGCATCTCCCTTTTACATTCTCAAAGGATTTCATCCCAAGCTTCCTCCGTTCTCTGACTTCAGTCCCTCTGGAGTTCCAGCAGTTGATTCTCTTCTGCAGGATTTTTCTTTCCGTTGGTCTCTTGCCAAATAAAAATTAACTCAAGCCTCCCTTTCCAGTAAAAAACAATTTGATAAAAAGAGGCGTCCTACCCACTCTCTCAATCCTGGAGATAGGGTCTGATTGTCTACCCATAACCTCCAGCTTCAAGAACCTTCCAGAAAGTTTTCTCCACGGTTTATAGGGCTCTTCAAAATTTTGGAGATTATTAATCCCGTAGCCTTCAGATTAGAACTTCTCCCCACTTTGAAGATTCCCAATGTTTAACATATATCTCTGGTCAAACCAGTAATCATTAATACATTTTCTGTATACACCAAAAAGCCTCCAGTACAAGACCAAGAATTCGAAGTCAAAGAGATTAATAATTCCCGTATTTCTCGAGGAACCCAACAATTCCTGGTTGACTGGGAAGGCTATGGCCCAGAGGAACGCTCTTGGGTTCCTGCTCAAGATCTTCATGCTCCAAAACTCCTTTCTCGTTTCCACAAGAGATTTCCTGATAAACCTTATATGGTGTCCAGAGTCCACCCCTAAGGGGGGGGTACTGTTAGAATGCTTACCTGTTCTCGTTCCAGCGCTGTCATCTGCACTTCCGGGTTCGTGGCGACACGGTTACGTGACTCCCCGTCAAAACACATCATGTGAACTCGTGGCGGGGAATCTGAAATAAAAGGAGGA
Organism: Mixophyes fleayi; assembly: GCF_038048845.1. Classification (NCBI taxonomy): domain Eukaryota; kingdom Metazoa; phylum Chordata; class Amphibia; order Anura; family Limnodynastidae; genus Mixophyes; species Mixophyes fleayi. The sequence continues at coordinate 97,786,904 of NC_134410.1, read as the reverse complement.
TCTGACATCATACCTGTGTCAGACCAACAGGTTAGTCCTCCTGACTCTGCCCTTGTGTTTCCAGAACTCTGTTTGGCTGATTATTCTGGTGTTCCTGTCTTGGCTCCCTGGTTAGCTGCATCTGTGGATTCTCCTGTGTACTATTCCTGTGTACCGAATCGGCTTGTGACCAGACTACTCTCCTGACTAAACCTGAGTACCGCTGCCATCTGACCTGTGTACTGATCTGACTTGTGACCAGATTTCTCTGCTGTCTAATCCTGAGTACCGCTGCCATCTGACCTGTGTACTGATCCGGGTGGTGACCAGACTACTCTCCTGTCTAATCCTGTGTACCGCTGCCATCTGATCTGCGTACCAAACCGACTTGTATCCAGACTCTCCATCTGCTCAGCCCAGATTGTCGTCTACTACCTTCCAGTGAATACCACAGAACCATCAAGGTACCCTATTACTACTCCTATTGTATTGCCAGTTTCACCTATTCCGCTCACGTCTAGGGGCCAAACCAAGGGCCGTGACCTGCAGTTTCCTAGCGGTGGTTCTTGGTGAAAACCAGGGGGCTGCTAGACTCCGTGCCTTGCTAGGCCTGCACAAATCTAGACAGTGTATCCTGAGTGTAACAAGAAAAGAGCCTTCCCCAAACTGATGCCACAAAGTTGGAAGCATAGCATTGTCCAAAATGACTTGGCATCCTGAAGCATTAAGGTTGCCCTTCACTGGAAATAAGGGGCTTAGCACAAACCTTGAAGAACAGCTCCATACCATTATCACTCCTCCACCAAACTTCACAGTTCACATAATGCAGTCAGGCAGGAAACGTTTTTCCGGCATCATCCAGACTCACCCACCTGACTGCCAAACATTGAAGCATGATTTGTCACTCCACAGAACATGATTCCACTGGACTACAGTCCAGTGTCGGTGTGCTGTACACCACTCCATCAATGCTTGGCATTGGTCTTCGTGATGCAAGGCTTGCATGCAGCTGCTCAGCCATGGAAACCCATTCCATTAAGCTCCCACCACACAGTTTTTGTGCTTACATTAATGCCAGTGGAAGTTCAGAACTCTTTGCCTGTGCAATCAACAGAGTGTTGGTGACTTTTACGCACTATGCGCCTTAGCAGTCATTGACCCCGCTCTGTGATTTTACGTGGTCTTCCACTTCGAGGTTGAGTTGCTGTTGTTCCTAAACGCTTCCACTTTTAATAATATCACTTACAGTTGATCGTGGAATATCCAGCAGGGATGAAATTTCACGAACCATCTTATTGCAAAGGTGGCATCCTATCACAGTACCACGCTTGTAGTCACTGAGCTCTTCAGAACGACCCATTTTGTTTCACACATGTTTGCAAATGGAGACTGCATGGCTAGGTGCTTAATTTTATACACCTCTAGCAATGGGCCTCATTGAAATATCTCAATTCAATTATTAACAGGTGTGGCCAAATAAATGGAATATTCCATATAGGATGATTTTGTGACAAATTGTTACCTCTTTCTTTTCATTTTTGGGACGATGATGAGGGACAGTATTTTCACTGTTAACTTTACATACATGCTGTGTGAACCAGTTAGAGCTGCACTCTTTATATAAGGAAAGATGGGAGGGAGATTTAGGTGATTGGAGGGAAGTGTTTGCTATGCCTTCCATGGTCCTGGCCACGCCCATACACAACTGTACACACCCACACAGAACTGGCCACATCTCTTCTGGCTGGATAAAACTTCTCACAATAGGCCCTTGATCATTTTCAGCTCCAGGCCAATTTGGTCCTTAATCTGGCCCTATGCATAGTTTTCAGGTAAACAACCTTTAGCCCTTCAGGGAGCCTTGTCTTGGCAATGCAAAATCCTGACAAGCCAGAGAAAACAGGTATTGAAGCCTAAACATCCTTGCTCACCTTGAACACTCTAGCATTAGTCAATGGAATGAGGTAGCATCTACAGTGAAAACTGCAGAGGCATCTTCCTTGCCATCTCATGTACATGTTCTGTCTCCCCCTGGGATGTGTCAGCCACCCCCTCTTTCTCTCCTCTCCCTACTATCCACAAGCAAGAGATATCTACTTTGTCTTCCCCCTGGTCCCCTCTATGTGTAAAAGCTTCTCTGTTCTTGTCCTCAGCATGAGACACCATTTGACTGTCCTCAGCATGTGTCTGTCACATGCTGATGATAGGGAGGGGGACCTCCCTCTCCTTAGCATGTGACAGTGCCACCTCTTGTTCAACCTCTACATTTGAAGCTACTAACTGAATGTAGGCCTGGTTAGGGGGGAAATTAGTCTATTTGTTAAATGAGAATGTTATTTCATTTTAGGGATATTTGGGGATAAAACGGCCTATTTATGAAATGTGGGTGTTATTTATTTAATGTTGGGGGAGGATGAATTAGAGTTTTTACTTGCTGTTTGGCTATCAAGGATGAGAATAGTTGCTATCATGGCATGTTGGGCCCAACATGCCATGATAGCAGCAGGGCTTCAGACAACAGCAACATAAAGTCAAAGGTGCATGAACAGGTAGTCTGCCTACTTACAATTCTGGTGGGACAGTCCTGATTTTGCAAGAGAGTTGGGAGTTAGAGAAGGGGAATTTACTCTCATAATAATATAAAGGTAAAAGAAAATAACTGTAAGACTTTAAATCTTATTTTATTTTGCCATGCCATGTTTCTGCAATACTACTTGCCGTATCCACCATCAGTTCACTGTCACCCCCAAAATGAACTCTCACTGCATTACCAATCCCAGCATATAAGATTACTACACTATTACTCACAACATGCACTATCTCTATTACCACATTACATACACAATAGCGCACATGTCAGTCAACTCAGTATTAAACATCAATATTGTGCAGGAGTCATTAGAAGGCTCTCTGTATTGTGCAGGTTTCGCTATATCTATATATTGGTTTGTCCAGTGTCACAATACTCTGCCATTGCAGTGGGAACTGCAAGCACCAAAAATGGAACTTCATTGTCAGTATATTTGAAGGGGATGGGGTTAGAAAGTGACTTAGCACTGTCTAAAGTGATAGCCTTGCATGATGGTCACGCCCACTTCAATGGTGTGGCAGGGTCCAAAAAGGAAGAGTAGCAGCTCATACATTGCCCATCTTCTGTCATTTGAATGCAATCTATGGAAAATTTGAACATGCCTACAACATGAGGTCACTTTCAGAATACTTTCCAGTTCCAAAGCCACCCCTGTCTACACAGTAAACTAAATATATAAACACACACCACCATTGAAATAATACTTTATTAGAAATAAACACTCCCCAATTCCATCTTTAACATCTTTATTGCACTTAGAAATCCTTAGTGGATCAATAAAGTGTAGTCCACACTTTATATGCGAGTGGCCAATCAGAGCAGTTTTCTCATGCTCCAGCCGTCAGGAAACAAGACGCATTTTCACGGGGTGTGACACACTTTCTTGCACGCCCCCAATCCACCTCCTTATGTCCAACTCTAAATCAGCCCCTTAATGTCCCATTGTCTGCTGTGTTTGAACATAAAGCTATTCTCCATATCCTCTAGGCTTTCCTGCATATTATTTGACATAATTATTTTATATAAACTTCTTAATAATATGTAAGTCTGTATAGTTAAGATACTTCTACATATACGAAACGGACAGTAATCTAGTAAGACTACGCAATACAAAGAGCATCTTATTGACTGATAGACAATACAGAGCACATTCTAGTGACTTATATATAATAGAGATATTATTCTACTGTCTAGAGTCTAATGTACAATATGTAAACCTTTATATTGATCAATAAGTAATGCAGAGAAAATTTGAGTGACCAATATCCAATGCAAAAGCATTGCAGTGATCAATATGCAATTGCGCTGTGTGATGTAGTATTAGTGACACTTTACAATACAGAGATATTTCTAGTGACCAATATACAAAATACAGTGTATACTAATAACCTCTATACAGAGTCAATAGTATTCTCTGGTTGCTTTATAATGCAGACCCATAATTATCTGCTTACTATTCAATGTAGACTTTCAAATATCTGATGTGTTTACAATCCAAACCTCAGATTTCTGGAAGCTGTAAATGCAGAAACAGCATGTAGGAGATTGCAGCAGCTGCAAGAGCAATTTAACTTGCCCTGCCACCAACTGAAGCAAGAGGTGGTGACAAGGTGGAATTTCACCCTGTATATGCTTCTGCGAATGAAGGAACAGCGAAAAACCATCCACGCTTACTCCATAAGCCATGACATTGGGAAGCCAGGGGGATGTATTAACTCAAGCGCAGTGGAGAATACTTTCTGTGTTGTGCAAGGTGCTGAAACCATTTGAAGTAGTCACCTGTGAAGTGAGTTCAGACACTGCTAGCTTGACTCAAATGATTCCCTTAATTAGAATTTTGAGCAGCTTGAGAAACTGAAGGAAGAGATGAAACAAAGCAATTACGCAATTAGGACTTGTAGATCAAGTACTTTTTTTCGCTTCGCCATTATCCAAGAGTTATCAAAATCTTGAAATTTTATCAATACATTTTGGCAACTGTGCTTGATCCTCGGTTTAAGAACTATGTCTTCTCTTTGTTTCCAACTGACCCAGATCTGTAGAAAAGCAAGGAGCTCCTGGTGAGCAAGATGACAGCTCAAGTGTTATGTGACAGGACGGCGTCTCCCTTCAGTTTCTCAGTCAAATGCTGCTAGGAAAAAACTTAGTTTTCCCAAGAGACCAGGGGATGATGCAGATGACTCAGCACCAAATTTATACATATGGTCTGGTCTAAAAGAAGTGACCAAAAAACATGACACCTCTGCCGTAACTCCACCTGATCCTACAATCAACATCCAAAGGATGGTGGAGGATTATTTTCATGATATCATAGAAATAGACATATCAAACAGTCCCTTTACATACTGGGAGGAAAAAAATGGAATTTGGAGACCCATGTACCAACTCGCTTTGCACTACCTAAGTTGCCCACCCTCCAGTGTGTACTCGGAACGAGTTCTCATCACAGCCGGGAACCTTGTCAGTCATCGGCGTAGGAGGCTACTTCCTCAAAATGTGGAAAAGATGATGTTCAAGTTCCATGAGGAAGGCCTTTCCCACCAATTACATCAAAATACTGAGACTTCTATAATCGTGGATTCCAGCGGTGATGAATTAATAATGTGTGAGGATGATGTACAAACTGATGAGGGTGAGGATGAGACTGAGGATGATGACAATAACAATAACAATAACATCTTGCCACAGTAGAGTTCATTAACAGCACTGTTACCTTAGGTGCATTAAGCCCATTGTTACCTTGTTTTGTGAAAGCCCAAAGAAACCAAGCACTTCAGCCACAAGGAGTGGCCCTTTTGTGATTGAAGTGCTTGGTTTGTTAAAGTGTGCATGTCCTTTTTAAGATCCAACATGGACAATTGCATCTTTCACCACTTTAAATTTCAGCTACCGCTGTGTGCCATTGTTGCCTACATGTGCTATATACTGTTGTGTGCTTTGCAAAAATATTAGACACCCATTGATGATGCAGATGACTCAGCACAACATTTTGACATCTGGTCTTGTCTACTGTAAAAGAATTGACCAGAATTAGTGACACTTCTGCTGTAACTCCACATGATCCTACTATTAACTATCAACATCCAAAGAATGGTGGAGAATTATTTTTACGTTTATTGGTATAAAGACAACAGTTTCATTAGAAAAGAACAACGTTGCTTGCAGAAGTAATGTAATCATGGATGCCTTAATAGGGGGGGGGGGGTCAGCACTTGTTGCCATGTATTAGCTGTAGAATTGCCACAGTTATCCAAGAAATGGGTGGAGCGATCAAATGAACCATAACTGGTTTCATGATCCAAGGACAATTCAATCTTGCACCATTTTTCTTTTCTGCCACTGCTGTGTGCCAATGTTTCCTAGATGTGCTAGGAACTGCCGTGTGGTTGAGTCATTGCTTTGTCGCTTAGCAGCCAGCCAGGTTGCTGCAGTATTTGTCCGAAAGTCTATGAAAATAATATTGTGACCTGTGAGGTGGTCAAAATTTACTGCAAATGATTTGAAATTAGTGTTATTGAGGTTAATAATAATGTAGGAGCAAAAAAAAGAGCAAAAGTATGTGATTTTAGCGTATTTTAGCAATTTTTCTAAAAAATACAGAAAAAAAAAAACCCAAAACACACAAGGGCTGTTTTGCCAAAACCAAAACACAAAGTTAATCCAGATCCAAAACCAAAACCAGAACACGGGGTTCAGTGAACATCTCTAGTCATAATCAAAAGATAGATTCTATAACTCTGACCAATCCCATTTTTAAAGCACTATGGAATATTCTGGCACTGTATAAATAAATGTTGATGATGATGAATAGCATTGGATACTAAACAATCAGTGTCGTGAGCTCCCAGATCTCTCTGATTGGTAAATGGCCGGATTGATCAACCAGTCAGAGTGCCGGGAGCCATCTATCCATTAGGATACCGTCTACGCATGACCAATTTAGTCCAATTAGTAGTGTAAATGTCTTCTTTATTGAAGATATTTATCCGTCTCCTGGTTTTAAGTAACACAGTATCAACTCACAAACAATGTGGAAGACTTGACAGGTCTGCTATGGTGGCAATAAAATTTCCAAAGTGGAAAATCTGTACTAGGCAAAAGTCAGACCCTTAGGTCAGGCCACTTCCCTCTTCTCACCTATCTTTCACATCTGGCCACTGGAATACAGATAATAATGTTGCTTTTGAGAAAGAGAAAGTTTTAACCATTTCCTTCTCCTTGGGCAGTATCAAGAACAATTTCTAGCTCTAGTAGCACTTATTGCTATCACTGCATAACAAGTCACCACCAATCAGACATCCAAATACTTACCCTAAGTCAGCCTGAATATAAACCAATGTAGTGTTGCTGAATGTCAAGTTTTCAAAATTACTTTTAATATTATTATCCTTTATACAGTAAAATATATTATGCAGTGATATAACCAAGGAGACCAATTAAGCAATCTTGAGAGTGATTCAGTAACAAAGAATGAAACAAACTGTGATAATCAGTGGCAGGCTGGGCTGGGAAGCAGGGTGGCACTTGCTCCCCGGGTCTGTCTCATAGTGAGCTATCTTGGGTTGGGTCACTGGGCCACCTGCATTTATTTTCCTTTAAAATGTTTCTAATAGGCTGCTGAGTCAAAGTCTTGCCCTCCGGGTTAAAATTTGTCAGTGGTCCCCTGGTGATAAGGTACTGATTGTGAGAGCTTGCAGGGCCCCCATTTTTTTAACAATTTTCTTTACACTTAAGCATCAGCACTCAGTAGAACATTCTTGTAAGTACACCTTACTTGAACATTGCAGAGCATATATAACACATTAAGAAACACAAGTGCAGTGGAGAGATTGCACAGGGCTCTATTCATTAAGATGAGAAAAGCCACATCTCTGAAAAATAGATATTTTTGCTGGAGAAAGTGCTTCTTCCTGCAAAGAGATTCACTGGGCTTTTCCGGCTAAAACTTAATAAGTTTTACCCCATTTAGCAAGGCAATTGTAGGAAATATTGAATGCAAAAATATTTAATTTATTTAAATAAAGATTTTTTTTCAAATCGGACCACATGCAAAATAATCATTTTTTTGAGATATTTGAATAATAATTCTGGTGGTAATAAGCGAGATAGATTGAACATCTGTGTAATTTCCACATATTAATAAATAGGACTCACAGTGAAATAACAATGAGAAGATTGTTAATGTGCTATTTGCTGTCATTTTAGTACAGTATCACAAGCAATATTTAACCTGCAGCTGTTGCTATGTCCCAAAATCCTATTTCAACAGTGAAGGCTTACTCCATTATAGCATATGATGATATCAGGATGCTAGGGAAGTGATCTAGAAGTCCTGGTATGTAGTGTTTGAAGGTCACACAGTCAAAGAGAGAAGATAGATACAACAATATCTGTATTACAAAAGATGAATATCAATTGCAATCAATAGCCAAACTACTTAAGATATTTCAAATCAACCCCAAGTTCTCATCACACTCTAAATCAGACCCAAAAACTAGAAATGCTCGGGCTCAGTTTTCTGAAAACCGAACCCACCCGAACTTAGGATAGGCGAGCCGGCTCGGTACTATTACGCGTCCTCGGATCTGAATTGAGGCAAAACGTCATTGATGCATTGTCGGATCTCGCAGGTTTTGGATTCAATAAGTACCTCTCTCCCCAGGAGATCCAGTGTCATTGCTCACACAGAAACAGGGATAGCAGTATTCTTGTCACTTGACAAAAATTGACTGGAAATGACTGGAAAATAATGTTATTGAGGTTAATAATGATGTAGGAATAAAAAAGAGCCACATTATGTGATATTAGCAAAAAAATAGGGATCCAAAACCAAAACACGCGAGGGCAGTTTTGCCAAAACATAAAGTTAATCCAGATCCAAAACCAAAATCAAAACACAAGGTCAGTGAACATCTCTACCAAAAACCTCCCAGTTATAATACCACAGTAATTATAATAAAACAAAACAGTCTGCTTTTTGTACAGAGGCAAAAAAGCTCTAAATATACAGTTTTGTGCTTCAACAGCAGTTTAAATTTCCCCGTAGAAAATTTCCAAAGTTCCGACCATGCTGCAACTGAAATATCTCACTCACTCGTACTCTCTATCAACATGATAGGAATCTGAACGCCAGTTTCCGTGCTCTAGCGGACTCACCAGGTGATCAGACCCACAAGCAACTCTGGATGGAGCAGTGATTCATGGCATTAAGATGTATGAAGTAGTTGTGGATCAGATTCAGGAATCACAGTGGGGCTGGTTAGAGACAAAACCAAGCTCAAAAGTCCTGGAACACGTTGTAAATCAAACACTGCAGGGGTAGTGCTAAGTCAGCTTGGTTCAGGATTGACCTAGGTGAAAAGATGGGTTAATACTGGGCAGGGATTAGAACTCTCCTCACGTGTGTGTCTCCCCTTCTGGGCTGGTGCCCCCAAGTCTGTTAGAGTGCAGGAGAGATCTATGGTGGTTAAGACTGGATAATGAGATTCCTAATCCCTATTATTTTAGAGGAACTTTCTGTTTTAACACTTTACAAGCAATTGTGTCATTGAAGGGGTTGAAGGAGCTGCTCACTTCCTGTGGATGTTATAGGAGGAGGATGGAGACAAGGAAATAGGAAATCCATAATTTTGGCTCCATTTAAGAACCGAGGGGATACCGGTTCATATAAAGTACATTTGGATAAAGTTCTTGAAAACCCACAATCCCAAACAATAATAAACATTTGTAATTCTCAAAGGAACATAAGTATAGACGTGATCTGGATAAGTTGAGGGAAGACAGCCGGGTGGGATATTCACTGTAGTCTGTGCTTTCACAAGTCATGTATTGATAGCTTATAGAGTTATCCAGGTAGAGGCTTTGTCAATATATCTACTGTCATACCCTCAGTGGAACAGTACTATATGTCAAAAAGTGTTTATTCTTGTAGACTCCTCATGAAATGGTGCTTCACATCATCCTTGGTCCTTGGGTTAGTTCAATTTGTTTGTGCAAGCAGAAGACGGCTTGGTTTGCCTTTAAAGGTCTGTTCTGTGTAATGTTGACTCAAGACTGATAACTATTGCCTCAGTTATATCAATATTATACATGTGTTGAAGACGTATTGTAAAGTGTTGGTTATTTTGCCAGTTTAGCTGATGGATCCTTCAATTTACAGAAATAAATAGCCATCGCTGGACTTTAGACAGAATAGTCTGCAGTCCAATCTGAGTGCATTTGCTGGTCTCTGGTAGACAGAATTTGAATGTATGACTTACTTCAAACAATGCCTACTGCATGCCAATCCTTTTGGCATGATTTTAAGACCTTTCTGCATAAAATACCTATTGCTGCTGCAATGTCAGACCCCTGGTAATGTCAAGTAACTTTCCTATTGCTTTGCTGCTCTGAGGATTACCTTGTAATCTAAAATAGCTTGTTCAATCATCTTCATCAGGAAATTATTTTCCATAGGCGTATATTGGTTTTGCATCATTCATTCAAAAATTCACCCAATGACTTACTGTATTTTTTTTGTTTTCAGTTTGGAGGAAAACTATATTTTTCTTCTTTCTCAATTTGAATACTTAAATAATGTGTTGTAAGTCAATTAACTATTGTCTCAAAGGCCTGGTTTCAGGCATCTAGAATTCCAAGTTCACCCACTTCGTGCAACACAGAGAGCTTTTTAGGAAATTCCCTTTTGCGAACTTTTTATTATTTGAATTTTTTCCATGCTCTAGTAACTTGTTTTGAACCATACATATTTTTCTTGAATTTGCATACAAGGTCTGGTCATTGTTTGACCTTTAATACTGGTGTCTGTTCCATGTAAATTTCCACCTTCAGCTCACTATGCAAAACTAGGTGTTTTAAAATAAAAAACGTTTCACTTCTATATACTTTGCAGCTGCTACTTTAAGCAATACCCTGATTTTAGTGTTTAAATACTGGAGCAAATGTCTTTCCATATGTATGTAAATATAGATTGGCAACAAGCCTTTCTGTGTACAGTTTATTTTGCCACATGTATTACATCTACATTTACAATTTTTTTGCAATGTGTGACTGTTCCGCCTGCACATAGATTTTGTTAATGTTCAAGATTAGTTTTCATTCATGAATGTTCTTTCCTCTTTTGCTGTTTTTTTCCATCGGTTGTCCTTCCCTTTTTGAAAGATGAGATATGTCCTCCCAGGAAGTAGGTTCACATATGCTAATAGTCAGTGGTTGAAGTGGGGGAGATACGGTGGTATGCCATCATGTCACTTCTCCTACTGCTTTCATTATAAAACTATTAAATTCCATTCACTTACATTCCCATTACATTTTTCATACCGGCAATTCTAATTTTCCACTTCGGCCACTGCTAAGTGTGCTTTCCCTACTTGACAGGTGTACCAGTGTGTTATCTCTGTTTACTTTTGTTGGAAAACATATGCGCCATTAGGTTGTGTTTTCTCCCCTGTGCTAATTGTTTCTATGATGATTTTTGCCATTTGGTCAGTATGTATTTGTGGTTTGTTCAATGCCAGACTTGACTTCTGTTTAATTTCTAGTTTGGCCGCAACATACTTTCTCATATATTAATAGTTACACTCATATTGATAGTCACTTTGTGTGTATGTGGGTGATTGTTCCGATGAGAATTCCCTCTACTACTATGTTTTGAAGCTTGTTGTGCTTCTCTTCAGAGAAATAAAGAAATTATTTTCAACCACAAACTGATGTATTTTATGCTGGTTCAGTTATAGGTATACTATGTGCTTGGCATATGTGGGAAATTATATGTGCTACAAACACAGTATCGTGCACCTAATAAACCTAGCAATAATTGATCTTTAGCCATTATTATGTAGAGCAGCTAGATGTTCTGGATATGAATGTTGGAAGTAGTGTGGAGGAAGAGTAGTAGAATTGATGACAATGGTTAGTGTTAGTGTATCTATTGTGGTCTGCTATATACAGATTGCTCCAAGCACCTTTCTCCCCTGATAATCACTGCCTTAGTGGTTTCAATGAGAATGAATGTAGAAAGAATTAGGGGGTTTTGAGGGTTCAGACAATTTCACTCTCAAAACAAAGAAGTTTGGTTGCTCAGCAAGTGAGCACACATTTAATGTATATTGAAGGGCTGTGGGTGCGTGCACATTCCAAAGACATTAGGGATAACATTATGTCATAGCAGACTCGGTTGCTTCCCATGCCCTCAGCCCTTGTCACGGGCACTAGGAGTCTTTACCCAGGTATCACCAGATGATAGACTTACCAGAGCAGTATAGTTGGTAATATGGTACTCTGGTAGCGGGGTGATCACGGAACAGGAGACAGCAGATGGTAAGAGAATGCTCGAGGAAAGTCTATGACTAGCAGCACTGGTAATAGGTAGATAACTGTACACGAGGAACTGGATGGACAAGGAAACATGAGGGTAGTCAGTGGTCTGCGTATAGCAAGTTGTACCACTGCTATAGTGAGGAGGAATTTCCAGGAGTAACGAGGAGGTTATGAGAGTCAGCGGTCTGCGTATAGCAAGTTGTACCGCTGTCTGGGTGAAGGAATGGAATCCAGGTGAAGGTATCTGGGGAGTCAGTGGTCTGCGTTAGCAAGTTGTACCACTGCTATGTGAAAGCATACTGGAAACTGGTGACTCAGGAAACAGGGAACAGTGGTCTGCCTCTAGCAAGTTGTACCACTGAAATATATAAGTGAGGAGGAGCACGGGGAGATAAATGCAATGCAGAGTATACACGGGCACACTGAACTTGATCCCACGATGATATGCACAAAATAATAATAACTGAGCAGCACTGCACAAATATACAAAGTCACAAGAACTATCCAGGCTACAAGGTAACACAGTCAAATGATAGCAATAGTCTCAGTGGATAGGAAACTCCGGAGGAGAACAACTCAGTCCAGCTAGATATGCAATACACCAGCACAGTCAATGAGACGTATGCATACCATGGTTCAGGAGAGCAGGCTGTCAGAGAGAGGTGCAGGGATACCTGAACGGCTGGAGGCCGGCAGGATGCGAAGTCCCAGGAGGGTGGAAGCGGTAACCAAGTAGGTGCAGCGCCCGGTAGGTAGACCAGCAAGGATGTAAACAATACTCAGGAAGCAGTAGTATATAGAACTGGACACCTGGAGAACACGGGAGAGTTGAGGCGGTCTAGCTGAGATGAAAGCAGCGGAGCGTTGATCCGATGCAGACAGGCGAGTTGATACAAGCAGGAACACTGTAGAAGCACGGAGACAGCGGATCGGCTGGCTGCAGACACGATGAGTACTGGAGAGTTGCGATGAGCAGGACACTGCAGATACACGAAGGCAGCGGATAGGAATCAGCTGGTGCAGTCACGATGAATCACAGGAGAGTTGAAGTGGTTTGGAAACTGTAGAAGCACGGAGGCAGCGGATAGGAATCAGCTGGTGCAGTCACGATGAAACACAGGAGAGTTGAAGTGGTTTGGAAACTGTAGAAGCACGAAGGCAGCGGATAGGAATCAGCTGGTGCAGTCACAATGAAACACAGGAGAGTTGAAGTGGTTTGGAAACTGTAGAAGCACGAAGGCAGCGGAGAGGAATCAGCTGGTGCAGTCACGATGAAACACAGGAGAGTTGAAGTGGTTTGAAAACTGTAGAAGCACGAAGGCAGCGGATAGGAATCAGCTGGTGCAGTCACGATGAAACACAGGAGAGTTGAAGTGGTCTGGAAACCACAAACGAACAACAGGAATCAGCAGGAGCTGAATACACGAGGAAACACAGGAACACCTTCAGAGGCTCATGGGGAATGAGACTCCAAGATCAGGCAACGAGGTATTGACCACAGGTGCTTTAAATAGGGAGTGTTGCCTGATCAGCCAATTAACTAAAAGGAACAGATACTGAAGGTTTAAAAGGGCTGCACATGCTCAGACCCTCAGGATGGTGGATGGCCACGGTTCCTAAAGACACGAGAAGAAGCACTCACAGTCCGGTGAGTGACAGTACCCCCCCCTTTAATGGTGGGCACAGAACACCTGGAACCAGGTTTGTCCGGGTACTTGGAATAAAACTTCTTAAGAAGAACTGGAGCGTTGAGATCTTCAGCTTTGATCCATGAGCGCTCCTAAAGACACGAGAAGTAGCACTCACAATCCGGTGTTTTGTCTCCTCACTTCTACGTGGGTCTCTGGATGCTCTCTATTCCAGTGGCAGCTGCCTACACCCAGGGCCGCTGAGAGGGGGGGTGGCGGGTACATTTTACCCGGGCCCGGGCGTGCTAATTTGTAATTTATTTTTATTTTTTTCTATTTGGTGATTTTTTTTATTTATTTATTTTTTCGCGGGGGGGGGGAGGGGGGGTCCATCGTTGGTGGGGGAGCTGGAAAGAAAAAAAAAAAAAAGATTCATACTCACGTGATCGGCGCTGCGTCCCTCCTTCCTCTCTTCTCCATTCACACTGACTGCCGGGGAGAGAAGCACTAATTAAAAAAAAAAAAAAGGGAGAGAAACACTAAAAAAAAAAGGGGAGATAAACACTAATTAAAAAAAAGGGGAGAGAAGCACTAATTAAAAAAAAGGGGAGAGAAACACTAAAAAAAAGGGGAGAGAAACACTAATTAAAAAAAAAAGGGGAGAGAGACACTAATTAAAAAAAAGGGTAGAGAAGCACTAATTAAAAAAAAGGGGAGAGAAGCACTAATTTTTTAAAAAAAGGGGAGAGAGGCACTAATTAAAAAAAAGGGGAGAGAAGCACTAATTTTTTTAAAAAAAGGGGAGAGAAGCACTAATTAATGGGCGCTATTTTGTTTGTAGAGTGATGGTGGGGCAATTTAATAGTGGGGACTATTAATTTAAGATGGGGTGGTTTGGGGGCTATTGAATATGGTGGTGAGTTTAGGGAGAATGAGGTCTATTTATTAAATGTGACTATGAGTTATTTAATGGCAGTAATAATGATTGCGGGAAATAGGTATTGCTGTTTGCAGGAAGAGAATAGGTTTATTTATTAAATGTGAATACTATTATTTTAATGTTTGGGCTGGAGGAAGGCTTAATTATTAATCGTGGGTGCTATTGATTTAACGCCGGGGCTGGCTGTAATTTTCTAAATTTTCTAAATTTTTTCCCCCCAAATAGGTCCTTCAACATTCCAGGATGCGGACAAGCCGCAACTAAAGAAAGCAGCAGTCACAGGTGGTGAAAGTGAGAAGAACAGGTAGGAGAGAGCAGCAGAGTGTGTGAAATGTTGTGATTCTAGTAGTGACAATGGCAATTTTTGGTGAGTGTTGTGCCCAATGTAAGGTGCAGGCAAAGACTGAACTCTCTGTGTACACTGCATTCTTTGTATACTACACTGTGGTGCTTGATGTCTTAAAAGTCAGGAGTGCTGGGACATATGTGACGCTCTGGTGAATTCAGGACCTAGTGATTTTGATGTGCAAGCCATGCCCCAACGGCGCATTGCCATGCCCCCAAATGTATGACCACGCCCCCAAAAAAATTTGCACCGCCGTTAGGCTAGCTACGCCCCAACGGCGCATTGCCATGCCCCTGAATGTATGACCACACCCACGGCGGCGCAATTTTTTTTTGAGGCTTACTCGACTATGAGGGGGGGCCCCATGAATTTGTTGTACCCGGGCCCTGAATTCCACTTAGCAGCCCTGCCTACACCCTGATGCACTTCATCATGTGGTGAGTCCCTTTATGACCGATAGGGCTCCCACTGCAGTACAATACCTAAGCACCCTTGGATTTTCTCACACACACCCAGTCTTGTTCTGATATGTGTACTGACATAGTCTTAGCTATTACATCTCCTGGCTATACTTTATGCAAGTTCCTCTGCTACACCAATACTCTCCATACTCTAATGCACCTATATTTGCTTGGGCCTGTTTCACGTCAAGTGATGTTTTGCAATGTTTCCAGAAATGGCTCACTATTAAGGACTGTTCAAGTCAGTCATCAATATATTGCTGTAGTACCAGCTGTATGCTGTTGTGGCACAGCCAATCCAATCTGACAATGCTCTCATGCTAGCTTAAGGCAACAATTTCTCTGTTAACCTATACAACCTTCTAAGCCCAGTCCATCTGCATGGGCCACCATTGTTTAAGTTTCTCTATTATAAGTGTTCTGCTATAGGTCATAAAAACTTAAACCAAATAAACCTACTCTACCAGTATATTTTTCCAATCCGCAACTGTCGGTGACTGACCCAACCTCTTTGAATACTGTAGATCCACCAAGTGTAGTCTCCTCCATTCGCTCTTCTCCTCTGTCATCAACCTCTCTCCAAATGAACTCTATTTCTCACAGAGACCCGAACTTGCAACTTCAAAAAGATCTAGAAACCAAACTTTGAGTCTTGGAAACTCAGAATTAAGCTGACCCATCCCCTTCTCTTATGACTGAACTGGCCCTCATACAGTTCGAATTACAAAAGCTTCTTATGGATCTCTCCTCACGGCACTTGATAGACTCCACCAAAAATTTTATATAGCTGGGAATTGAGTGGATATGTTGTTAGCTAGGAAACAATGGGAACTACAGGCTCAAAATAAAATTAAATTGTTTACCGATCAGAGGTGTTCTAAATGTTCCAACCCTCGAAATATAGCCAATATTTTTGTTTCCTAATATACAGAAATTTCTGCCAGCCTTGTTCTGCTTTTTAGGTGAACTTAATTTACACAAATTATATTATGACACTCGACTTGCCCTTAACGTACCATGGATACAATCAAAGAGCCACACTGTTATTACAAACATTCCCAAAAAATTATGTCCCTAGCCCTGCCTGGAATATAAATAAATTTTTCATCACTTTACCAGCGGAACTGCTTCCCATCCGTGAACAACTGTACAACACTGGCATGGAAAGGGGGGATTTCCCAGCAGTAATGTTGGAATTGCATATTATAGGCAACTGCCAAACCGGGAAAGTACCCTACTGACTGTAAAATATACAGACCTATTGTTCTTTTTAAAACCGATATAAAAATTTATGATAACTCATCACAAATAGACTTACTCCCAATATACCAAAACTGATTCAACCAGATCAGGTGAAATTTGAGACATATTTTGCATTTAATTGAACATTTGACTAGAACCCAGGGAGAAATGTTGATGCTTTCTCTCAATGCAGAAAATGTATTCAACAGACTTCACTGGAATTATATGAAACAGGTCCTTGCCAAATTTGGTTTCCAAGGGGCAATTCTAAAATAGATTCTTGCCTTATACATTTGTCCCTCTGCTCCAAGTAAAGTGATCTGTAGTGTATAAGCATAATGCTTTTGGCAGCTATGCTGTACCCATGTGATGTCATAAAGAGTAATGAACCTCACAATTCTGTCATTGGTCACTTTACTTGTCAGACATCTGAGTTTAAAGCATTAGCCAATTGAATCATGGTGACAGGCAAATATGAAAATACAACAGTACAGAGTATACCATGCCTCTATGGTAATTTGAGATATCTGCTAGGAAGCCCTAAATTTGTGTAGGCTATCACAGAAATATTCTGAATCTAAGAAATATTTATATATTGACATTCCTTTGTAGTGGGAATGATAACAACGTTATCTGATGTGTGTAACTGACTGACTGACATGCGTGAGACTGACTGTCTGACATGTGTGTAACTGACGTTTGTGTAACTGACTTGTATGCAATTGCAGTAATCCGACATCCAACATTAGATGTAGCGCTGACTTATACAAAACCTTATATGTTATATATTAACAAAAACCCATTGTAATACCAATAATACACTTAGAATAATACACTTAGAAAAGGATCAACAATGCTGCTTCTTCAAAGAAGTTGTTGTGTATCAACTTCGAAATTTAGAGAAGAAAATGCAAAGAAAACAGAAAAGCGTGAAATGGATCCTATCTAAGGTAAAAATACCACCGTAGAATTATATTGATATGTAATAAAATATATTTTAATCACAAATAATATAAGTTAAAAATCAATATCACATATTTAAATAAAAATATATATAAAAAACATAACTCATAAAACTAATAATGCGGACCAGTTGCAATAATATAAGTAAAATTCTCTCATATAGTGCACATATAGGGAAAAAATCTCAGTACTTTATGCTATAATCCTAGATTGTTGATTATATAAAATCAAGGAACCATTCCACACTTTACAAAACTCGGTATTAGATATTATTCATACATCAATATCACAGTGTTATGTGGATCACAATGACTCTTACAGTCACAATCATTCATGTATTACAACAGTCCATATATCATTCAGGAAGTATAGATCACAATTGGAATGTCTGAGTCATGATGTCCTGTCAGCAGCTTGGAACTCCGCCTATTAAAGCTGCATATCGAGTCTAACTTTCGCAGTTAAATGTGTTTTGCTCAATGCAATGATCTTACCCTACTGAGGACTTTGTGAAGAGGATTAGGAAATATTGATAGTGGAATCCAAAAGATAATTAGGTCTCTCATTCAGTCAATCCACCCAGTAAGCACAATCAGGTTCAGGTCCTTTGATCACAGTTGAAAGAATTATAATCTGATATGTTTCTTCACTGATATTATGTGGTTTCCTCATCAGTAATCTGAGGAAACCACATAATATCAGTGGAGAAACGCATCAGTTTTTGTTGATGATGGGGGTGACTGGAGAGTTTTTGCTTTTCTTTGTGTAATGTGTGGTCTGTAAGTAGCAAACACTTTGTAAAGTGTCCCAGTGCTTCTGAAGTACTTTCTTTGTTTTTAAGCAGTTTTTGCTATATTATGCAATTACTTGGGTTTTCAACTTTGTTTTTTATTCTTTTCATTTACAACAGATAAAAAACATCTACATACCTTTATTGAAATTGCAGGTGTTTGTGATATAAAGCCAAAGCTAAATCATGTCAGCCCTTTTTTCATTCTTAATGTGAGCTTGCAGCCGAAGAAACTTCAATTGAAAAAGAAATAGAGGATTGTTTTTATTTGAAAAAAAAAAAAACTACAGTACCCCATTTACATAAAGGTGTATACCTATGTAATAACCTAAAAAGGACCGTGCAATTTCAATAAGGGTGTGCAGAATTTTTATATCCAATACAAATGTGCTGTCTCAAGCCTGGTTTAGACAGATGATGTTGTTTGTGTGGCTCCCATTTAGACTAATAAATTGGTTGAAATGTATGTGGTTTAGCATAAGGGCAATTTAGGGCACAAATTGCTGTCCATGAGTTTTCAGCCTGTTTTTGTTGTGCAATAAATGTGTTAAACCTGTACTCTGTTCCTTCTCATATGTCATCTTTATAGCATTTCAACAGTGGTATGTATTGTACGTACAGGTTATCCCTATAGATAAGGTTTCCTATTCAGGTTTTCTATCCACGTATTCATAATGGACAAGAGGATGCTAAAGCATCCTTTGTCAGAATGAGCTTTTATTGTTCCTGTGTGCTCTGTGGTTGTATGACCTAAGCATATTGCTATATATAAATGTAGTTATTGGGCCCATGCTAAAATTCCTGTTTCTTTGCTGTATTTAGATTCCTGTGCAGTGGATCTAGCTATCACACTTTTTTCTATCTGCTATATGCCAACAAGAGTACACCTTCCAAATTAGGATCATACAGCGCAACTTTTACTGGTACTGCCAAATTAACTTCATCTGCATGTCTGCACATTAGAAAGCATTTTCCAGATATGTCCACAGTGATGCTCCATGGATTAGCAAACTAAATTAATTATTTTATTTTTGGTCAAGTTTTGTGAGAAAGATTGCAAATGTCATGTGACTTGTAGATGCTAAATATCAATGTTAGAACTGATGATTATTTTTTACTTTAAAGCTTTGACTGTTTGCTTTCGAACTTTTGGAAGGTTTGTTTGTTATTTTGCTTACAATATTGAACAGTCCTCCTTTCTTGCATCTTGTACATGCTTCTAGCATTGCATTTTTTTCATGGCTATACTTGTTAAATAACATCTCACTAGTCATCTCTGGATGGTACATTTCAACCTTTAACTTCCATAGACGATAGTTGCCATTGTTCAGTTTATTCACTGCTAGTTTAAGTTCAAAGCTATGGTCCAATCAGGGGAGGGCTGGCCAATTTTAGCCCTGGGGTCAAGACTCGACTCAGCAGCCTATTAGGAACATTTTAAAGGAAATAAATGCAGGAGGCCCAGTTACCCAGCCCAAGGTAGCCCACTATGGGACCAGCCGGAGGGCAGATGCCCCCCTGTCTCCCAGGACAGTCTGCCCCTGTATCCATTCTTGTTTCACCCGATTTACTTTTACTGTATAAATTACAGTACCACTGGAGGATTCCTTGTATGGGGATATGTTCGGGAGTGCAGTATGTTAACTGAACTGTGTTGTAAACAGGCTTAAACATTTTTACTGTCCAAATCAGGTAAGTGTGTTTGCGGCATCAGGAAGCGACATGGTTATGCCACATGGGGTAAGGCCATTGGCACACCATGATGGGGTGTGCCACACTGCTGGGGTGTGTCTTGGTGGCTCCAGACCCTTTCCCTATTCTAAAAGAACCCCCTATTGCTCTGTAAACCAATGGCAGTTGTGCACACTGAACATAATTCCCAACAGTCTCAGCAGTCAACACAGTTAGGACACCATGCTCTTAGCTGCAGGGTGCCAGCAGCAAGTCGTGGAAAGCGCTCAGACCCCTCACAATTTATGGATTTCTCTTTAACTCAGCAAAAGGATCAAGTCTGCAAAGACATTTCTTTCAATAGGAAGAGATCAGCAATCACTGGCTGAGGAGGCGTCTATGGATGACAGGATACCACATAGACTATCAGGATATCTGTGATGTCATTATCATTTATCTGTCAGTAGGTACATAAAAAAGAAGCAAAACATTTTTGATTTGCAAAAGCTTTGAAAGTAAAAATCGCCTTTCCAGCCATTGGCATATCCCTCACTCACTGGGCTCAATATTTTTGGCGGGTTGGAGATCTTTTCCAGACCCACCCCCGCTCTGCTCCAAAGGGACGGTGCTTGCACAAATAAAACCCTATTAGGAGGAGTTTGTGAGGAAATATCCAGGTTAATAGTCTATTGACAGAATATCATAATAAAATTTTGAAGGTGGTACAATTATAGTTATGCCAGTAGTATCAAGTGGGGGAAAAGCCAGCGGCTGTGACAGATACCCTAGCCAACTATTCAGTAACTTCTGCATCTTAGTGTACAACCAAAATCCAAAGCTAGGAATGCAATTTGACCATGGTGATTATGCCAAGCAATACTGGGAGGAGTAAATGGAGGCATCTTTTTCTAGGGTGACCTCGTGAAAGGGATGGGGCTTATCTCTCAGGGAAATGGTTGATCTTGCCACAACCTTGTTGATCCTTATGCTGGTTTATTTCAGCTATGTATACATTCTGCCAGTGTTTCTCCATAGAAAGGTTTAATTGGAGTTCTTCCAATTTTCGTGGAGTAGCAACCTAAATTCCCCCAGAAGGAATGTTGCATACCTGCAAAAGATAGAAGAAGAATTGGGCACACGCATTTCTGTGTTGTTCTGTCAGAACAATTTTATTGTGTTTAGATTAAGTTACCTGTTTCATGAGAAATGCATTTGTAGGTAGAAGGTTTTGGTGACTGAGTATCACCTTTGATGAATTACTGGGTGAATAGTGGTTTAGTTAACTTCAGGATTTATTGCAGGAACTATATCGAAATAATTTTCCCTGTTTCCGAAAGCTTTGAGAAAATTCCAGAATCCCTTAGAAATTGCCCAAACCCAGGACTCATATATAAGGATAAGGAATATAGTTTGATTCTTCATTAATGGGAAACTGCAAGTTATTGGGAATCTGCAGTACCACAGGATTGATGATAGTATCTCTCTGTGGGAGGAGTGCATGGGTAAAACTTAAATTTTGGACCCACTTTAATCTTAAAAATGAATTATCTCTCTTGATTTAAAAAACCAAGACTGGGTTTATGGGTCATTCAGACAATTCAAGGATTTAATTTTAGCAGCTTTGTTCTAGCTAGTGCACTGGTTAGGTATCACAAATGAATGAATCACAATATTAGAAGATATCTACTTTCCTGACAGGTCAAGGATCAACACATTCTATGTGAGTTGGGTAAAATGCAGGCTACTGAAAATCATACAATGCAGTGGCAGACCAGGATAGTCCTGTGGAGTGACTTCAGGATTGACCCTCCATAGACTCCTTTTTACTGGTTTCCGAGAGTGTCTTTTCTCAATATTTCTTTTCACGTTTAGATTTTAATTTTTGCAGTTTTCTAAAGGGCTTATAAAATTTTAGATGAAGATTTGCCTCTTAGCCCATCCAGAGTTTTTGGTATGTTTATTATCTTTATTGATAAATTCTTGGAAGAAAAAAGAGTTCTATGTTATTTTGCACTGAGGGTTGTGGATCTGTCATTATTTCCTTAAGTTATCATTTTTTATGAGGGTATATATGAATATTTTTATACATTTTATTTAGTTGTTACTATAATAAATATAATAAAGTCAGCTTACAAGTTGTTTCATGTGGATTTAATTAAACTTAAAATATTAGTCAAACACAAGGCCTTTTATTTTACACCTGTTCATTGAAAATTAAACAATTCACCATAACCACCAAACTGACAAACATGTTACCTATTACTAAAGCTAATACATAGTTTGCTCTGCACCACCCCCAAACTTTACCAGCCATGAAGTCAGACTATTATGTGCAAACCACATGCAAGATCCTTCCAGAATTCTCTTATGGGTATAATATTATAGAATAATGCCTCTGAAACTAAAATTACAGCAATAACTGTTTGTCTAGATATGTTACCAAGCAGTCATGATTAAACCATTTGTACTAACTAGGCCTCTGCATCATCTAAGTGTTAGGTCCATTTACGCCTCATCATTAGTTAATATTTGGTATCATTTAAGGTGTACCTTACCTTACAAGATGATGTCAATCTCTTCATACAAGTAAATGGGTCTGAAAAATATGCATTTGAAAAGATTGTGACCAGAATTTTATCCAGAAATATAAATACAAATGTGCATCAATATGTATTACGTAATCTGCATTAGAAGCCTTAAGTACATTTAAATAGCTGCCGCTGATGATGATGATGAAGCACACCAATTCATTCAAGGACTTGCAGTATATTTGTTTGTTATAAGAAATACACAGACCTGATTCCCCCTCTTCTTTTGAGGAACTAAACATAATCAGAAAAGTAAAAGTGACTGAGAAGAGGAACCTTACTTGATACATAGGCATGCCTGATGACTTTACACTGTTTTATTATTATTATTATTTTTATTATTATTATTAGTAGTAGTAGTAGTAGTAGTAGTAGTAGTAGTAGTACTACGCAGCACCGTACAGTAGGAAAAACAGTACATAAATAAAACAGGGACATACAAGGTAGACAAAATAAATGCAGACATAAAAACAAAGGGTATGAAGGACCCTGCTAATTAGAGAGCTTATATTCTAAATGGAAGATGGCACAGATGAAACAAGAGGAGCTAGTGTGGCTTAGAGTGGAGATTGGGATAGTTGTGAGGGTGCATCAGTGTGAATAGTGTTATCGAGGATAAGGTCACCTCTAAAAAAGAGATGTGTTTTCAAAAAGCTTCAAAAGATTTTAACGCTGTGGGAAAGTCTGATTGAGCATGGTAGGGAATTCCATAAGTGGGAAGCAGCACATGAGAAGTCTTGTAGGCAGGAGTGAGAGGTGGCTAACAGAGATGAGACAAGGATCAGGTCAGAGGTAGATCTAAGAGGGCAGGAGGGAAAGTATTTTGATATGAGATTTGAGATGTATGCAGAGGTGTTGTTGTTGAGGGCTTTGTAGGTAAGGGTGAGTAATTTGAATTTTGTTTCTGGAGGACACAGGGAGCCAGTGTAGGGATTTGCAAAGTGGTGCAGCAGATGTGGAGCTGTGAGAGAGACAGATCAGTCTTGCAGCAGCATTTAGGATGGATTGAAGTGTGGATACATGGGTGTCAGGAATGCCAGATAGCAGGAGGTTGCAATAGTCAAGACGGGAAATGATGAGAAAATGGATAAAACTTTTGGTAGCATGTTGAGTAAGAAGTGAAGAGGTGTACAATGAAAAAAGTAAAGGGCCAGGAACAGAGCCTCTTGGGACCCCAACAGATAGTGGGAGTGGAGGGGAGGATGTGCCAGAGGTAGAAACACTAAAAGAGCTCTTCAATAGGCAGGAAGTGAACCAGGAAAGGACTGTGTCACGAAGGTCAGTGGAGTGAAGGATGTGTAAGAGAAGAGGGTGATCAACAGTATCAAAAGCAGCAGAGATGTCCAGGAGAATGAGTATGGATAATTTACCCTTAGATTTTGCAGTAAGTAAATAATTGGTCACTTTTGTGAGAGCAGTTTCAGTGGAATGTTGTTGGTGGAAGCCTGATTGCAGAGAGTCGAGAATGGAACAAAAAGAGAAAAAGTGAGACATGCATTTGTACACTAATCAGTCAACTAGTTTGGAGGCAAAGGAGAGGAAAGAAATAGGGCAGTAGTTGGAGAGAAAGGCTGGTTTGAGAGATGGTTTCTTTAGAATAGGTGAGATGAGCGCATGTTTAAAGAAAAATGGAAATGTGCCAGTGGAAAGAGACAGGTTGAAGAGGTGAGTTAGAGGTGGGCAGGCAGTGGAGGAGAGGGATCGGAGAAGCTGGGAGGGAATGGGGTCAAGTGGACAGATTGTAGGGTAAGATAATAAAATGAGTGCAGAGACGTCGTCTTCAGTACTGGGGAGAATTAATTAAGGGTGAATTTTAGGTAAAGGTGGGTAGAGTGAATGGACTGAGTGGAATTTGGCTGGAGGAAATATCTTGTCGAATGGTGCCAATTTTATCTTTGAAATAGGTGGCAAAATAATGGGCTGTGACGGAGGAAGAAGGAGGAGGTGCAGATGGGCAGAGAAGTGATTTGAACGTGGCAAAGAGATAACATGGGTTAGAAGACTGAGTGGATATTAGAGAGTTGAAGGATGAATTTATAGTGGAGAAAATCGGGATAGGAACATGATTTCCTCCAGTGACGCTCTGTAGCATGGGAGCACTTTTGCAGGTAGCGGGTCTGTTTGTTGTGCCATGACTGGGGTTTGGATCTTCAGAGACTATATGTAGTAGCTGGAGCTGCATTGTCTAGTGCTGAAGTAAGTGTTTTGTTATAGAAAGAGGCACCCTAATTAGGACAGGACAATGCAGTCATTGGAGAAAATAGTTGTTTTAGTGAAAATGAGAAGTGGATTTGGTTAAGAATACTTAGGTTTTGTTGGGTATGTGTGTATTTGGGTGCAGGGGGAAGGGCATGAAATAAGGTGAGGTTGAAGGAAAGGAGGTTGTGGTCGGAAAGTGGGAAGGCTACATTGGAGAAACTAGAGATGGAGCAGTAGAGGGAGAAGACAAGGTCAAGGAGTGCCGATCACAGTGTGTGGGGAGATGAGGTCCATTGAGAGAGACCAAAGGAGGAAGTAAGTTAAAGAAGTTTACTGGCAGAAGAGACAGTGGGATTATCAATGGGAATGTTGAAATTGACTAGTATGAGTGTAGGCAGGTCAAAGGATAGGAAATAAGTGAGCCAGGCGGTATCAGAGGGTATGACTTGGCAGGTGCAGCTTGGAGAGAGTAGAATGCTTACTCCACCACCTTGTCTGTTTCTATGTCTGGGAGTGTGGCTGGGAAAGAGTTCCCCATTGGAGAGAGCTGCAGGGGATGTAGTGTCAGATGAGGTGAACCAAGTTCCTGCAATGGCAAGGAGGTTGAGGGATTTAGAAAAGAATAGATCATGAATGGATGTAAGTTTGTTACAAACAGACCTGGCGTTCCTTAGTGCACAGGAGAAGGGAAGACAGGGTAGTGGAGGTAAGTGGATAGGGTTAGCGGGATTGGATGTAGGGGGTGGATGATAAGTTTTGAGATGGAGCGAGGATAATGAGAATTGTGCAAGGCCCAGAGTTAGGCAAGATATCACCAGCAGCCATGAGAAGGAGCAGAGTTAGAAAGAGGACATGCAAGGAGGATTTGTGGGTATGAGGTTTAATTCTGTTTATGTAGGCTGTTGAGTGTGGTGGGTGCAGGATACAAAACAGTTCAGGTGTACAGACTAGCAAGGAGGGAATTAGTGAAGGGGAAATTATAATCGCGGAGGGAGAAATATGATGATGGTGACAGGAAATAGAAGAGACTGTAAATTGAGTAGGTACATGATGGAAAGATGTGAATGAATTTGTATCAGCTAGGGTAAGTAATGAGAGAGTAAAAAGGAACAATTGATCCAAATAGTGTGTGCCAATGTAAGAGGTGAAGGATACTTTACCGCCCCTTGGCTGGAGTTAATGGAGTAGGTAGTTTCCAGGAGGATGCCGACAGTTGGGTGTGGAAGGAAACAAAGATGACAGCCAAACAGAGATGGTAACAGCAATCACAATTGAGCTCAGTGAGAAGCTGAGCAAATGTTGAACCAGCAATGACAGTTGAGCTCTGTGGGTCCCAGAGTTGGACAGAGATGGTAGTTCTGTAAAACCTAAAACAGCCTTGTTTTTCGATAAGAAGTTGATCCTCTGCATTGCTGTGACATTTGCCAACAGTATTTAGAAATATCCAAAGTGTTATGTTTGTGAGAATAAGGAAAAGTGGGAGCTTGGGCTAAGAGCTGAGCCAATGTACAGCTTATTCCAAATGCCATCCACATGCCAATATGTTTTGGCTCATATAGATTAAAAAGTAATTCAGCAAGTAAGTTAGTATGGCCTTATCTTTGTGGAGTTTGTATATTCTCCTCGTATTTGCCTTAGTCTCCTCCAGGTGCTCCGGTTTCCTCCCACACTCCAAAAACATACTAGTTTAATTGTCTGCTATTAAATAGACCTTATTCTTTCTCTCTATTTGAGTATGTATGTTAGGGAATTTAGACTGTAAGCTCCAATGAGGCAGAGATTGATGTGAGTGATTTATCTGTACAGCTCTGTGGAATTAGTGGCCCTATATAAATAGCCGATGATGATACACTGTGCATATCAATTGCAATTAATTACCAATGTTAATCTTTACCAATCCATCCACCAGAATGTTTATTTGACCATTGCAATTTTGTTCTCAATGATATTCCTTGGACCTGAATTTAACACTCTTTTTCCAGCTTTAAAATTATATCCTGTATTTTGTATAAATAGCTTCTATTTAACACTCTTTGTATTGAAGACAAATTTAAAATTCTAGCCTTCAAATCTCTACACTCTTTTACTTACATATTGTCAGGAGCCGCGGCGGCCTCGGGCCTTCTTGGTGATTAACCTTTGGATTTGATTAACCGTGTATGACCCCTGCCTGGACTTTGACCCTGCCTGTTTGCCAGTGAACCTTGACCTTTCAGCCTGTAACTTGGATCTTGCTACCGTGTCTGTGACCCCGACCTTCAGCCTGTTTACTGGATCTGCTATCTGCTGCCGGCCCTTGACCCTTGCTTGGACTCCACTACGCTTACCTGGGTTCTCCCTAGTCGGTACACACTTCATGACCCTCTGTCAGTCTGCTGCCATGTCTGTCCCCACCACTAGGGGCTCCAGTGAACACCTGACTGGCGGAGCAGACTCCGGGTTGTGCTGTATCAGCTAGAGGGGTTCCCAACATTATAACCGGCCAAAACAGAAATTCCGGAGACAGAATTTTATGGAGGAGAGCGGAAGCAAATCGTCTTGATTTCAAGTTCTGGCTGGCCATGTTGACACCGTGTATCAAATGATCCAGGGATTGGCCCAGCCTTTCTCAGCTCAAGAAGAGGCCTCCAGAGACCCGCAACGTCAGGAAGCTTCCTCTGGCGTATATCTCCAGAGCCGAAGTTGAATTTTCCTGATAGATTCTCAGGAAACAGGTCCGTTTTTCGCAACTTTAAAGAGGGTTGCAGGTTATACTTCCGTCTGAGACCACGCTCCTCTGGTTCCGAACAGCAAAAAGTAGGAATTGTTATCTCCCTACTCCAGGGCGACCCTCAGTCTTGGGCTTTCTCCCTTTCACCAAAAAGTCCAGACTTACAAACCGTGGATGCCTTCTTCTAGGCCTTGGGGTTTCTATACGATGACCCAGACAGAGTGGCCTCAGCTGAATCTCATCTCCGGGCATTAAGGCAAGGACGTCGTTCTGCTGAAGAATATTGTGTGGAATTCCGGCGTTGGTCTACTGATTGTGCCTGGAATGATCCGGCACTGTGGAGTCAATTCCGTTTGGGCCTTACAGAGCAAATTAAGGACTCTCTTGTTCACTATCCTGTAACCGCCTCACTTGAAGATTTGATGCAGCTTGTCATTAAAATTAACCGTCGAATTAGAGAGTGGAAAGCTGAACGCGAGTCATCAACTCCTCCTGGCTCATCACCAAGTTCCGGTTCTCCTTTGCTGAAGACCCCTGAACCCATGCGGGTGGGTGTTTATCGCCTGCCTCCGGAGGAACGCTCCAGTGTCACACACCACTCTCATAACTAGGTGCTGTTGTGTGACTTGCCCTTTAAGGAACTATGTTGGTGCTTGTCTCCTGTTTCAGAGTCTCTACCTTTTCATAGCTGTTTTCTGTTATCCTAATTGGAAACCTCCTTCTGAAGCTTATTGGTTACTGAAGACTATATCAACCTCTTGTGATCAGGGATTCATTGCCTGATCTTCGTGTTACTCACACTACCATGGGTTCTGGCTGCATACCTACTCCCTGAGTGTCTCTTGGATGTTATTCGGTTGCCGAGATTGCCTGTCATCGCTGATCTCTATTTAGCCCTGCTGAATATCATTTCATGGTTCATCTTTAAGCTGCAACTATTCATTGAACTTTCATCTGCACATTGAACTGTCGTGAGTTGCTTGTTATAAACTGTGCTCATATTGATTGGATTCATTACCGCTCTGCTCGGCTGTTCATTATTCTGTTGAACTACAATCAAGTTCTGGTCATCTGTGGTTCTAGGTCTGGCGCGGCTATTAT
Source organism: Mixophyes fleayi (assembly GCF_038048845.1). NCBI lineage: Eukaryota > Metazoa > Chordata > Amphibia > Anura > Limnodynastidae > Mixophyes > Mixophyes fleayi. The sequence continues at coordinate 97,758,378 of NC_134410.1, read as the reverse complement.
TATCATTCTGCTGTTTGTGAATTGCTGGACTATTTCTAAGAATCATTGCCGAGCTAGGAGCCAGTTCCTTTAATTAAGTTCTGTGCGATATCAGCTGCTTTCTGTCAAAGGGATGAACTTACGTTTCTCTGTGTATTGGACTTCTATTGTCACGCTGTACTTCTAGCACCATTCTATTGCATGTCTCTAGTTCACCAAGCTCTTGGACTTTATATACATCAGTTGTTCCGCTGACAAGAACCGTTACATTACCTATCACCATCCGCTAAAGTGAATCACATTCCATCTGGATCAGCCAAGTCTATTTACTATCCTCATCGGACTTCCAAGCTGTGTCAGTGATTCTCCTTTACTACTGTCTGTGTTACAAGGTTACAAGTGTTCTGGATCATCATCTCAGCGTTGAACTGTATTACTTGTTTTTTCATGCTGTTGTTCATGGTTATCACTTGAAGTACTGATGTGCTTGTTTAATTTCTCAACTACCGTGTGCTTAGCACAGCTGAGTTGTACATGTCTTTTATTACTACAGTTGCACCATTGAATAATATACTAAAGTTGCAACACTACTTTATCGTCTGTGTATTTCTTCATTGTGATTCTCCATCTGAATTTCTCCCAGCGTGTTCTGTCTCCACCACCCTCTGCTTTACCATCTGAGTAGAGGTTGGGGATCCACAAATATTCCCAGCTGTGACATCCAGAAGACGCTCACCAGGCCTTTGCTTGTATTGTGGCCAATCAGGTCACCCAGTATGTTCCTGTCCTAGCAAAGCGGTAAAACGCCTAGACTCAAGTGCCGGAGAAGAGGTGCGTTTAGGTCTCCAAGTAATCTCTACAGAAAACTCTCTGCTAGTCCCTGCACGCTTAGCCTTCAGACATCGTTCCACTGAGTTGTCGGCTTTCCTTGATAGCGGTGCATTAGGCAACTTTCTGGACATTCTGTTGGCTCAAACCCTTGGAATTCCCGAAGTCAAACTGGATTCGAGCATCACTGCCTGCGGTTTGGATGGTAATCCCCCGGTTGGGGGCCCAATACTTGCCAAGACTCCATTGGTCTGCTTATCTGTAGGCGCTTTTCATACTGAAGAAATTACATTCTTCCTGATCACTTGTCCCTCCGCTCCTTTGATTCTTTGGTATCCATGGCTGCAAAGTCATAATCCCCGTATTGATTGGAAAAGAGGGGAGATCATCCGTTGGAGTCCAGAGTGCTCTACCTCTTGCTTGATCCTGCCTCTCAGAACTCTGCAGCCAAGTCAAGAATTGTTGCCTGCACCTTACCAGGACTTCAGTGATGTCTTCTGTAAATGGAAGGCTGACTCTCTCCCGCCTCATGACTGCGCTATCGAGCTTGTGCCGGGTGCAAAATTGCCTAAAGGGCATCTGTATTCTTTGTCTCCCCCTGAAAAGCAAGCCATGAAACAGTACGTGCAGGAGAACCTGAAGAAAGGATTCATTGGCCCCTCCAAATCTCCTGTAGGTGCTGGATGTTTCTTCGTGGCCAAAAAGAACGGCAGTCTGAGACCCTGCATCGACTACCGTGGGCTGAATGAGATCACAACTAAAAATACTTATCCGCTGCCCTTGATTTCTGTTTTGTTTGACCAGCTCAAGTCTGCCACAATCTTCTCCAAGATTGACCTGCGGGGTGCTTATATCCTCATCCGCATCAGACAGGGAGACGAATGGAAGACGGCCTTTAATACCCTCTCTGGGCATTATGAATATTTGGTGATGCCATTTGGATTGTGTAACGCCCCGGCATTCTTTCAAGATCTAATCAATGACGTCTTGCGAGAAGTCCTGGGTAAGACCGTGGTGGTGTATTTAGATGATATTTTAATTTATTCTCAGTCCTTATCCCAGCACCGCCAACACGTTCGGGAAGTTCTGGAGAAGTTATGTCAACACCATCTTTACGCAAAATTGGAGAAGTGCGAGTTCGAAGTCCCCAGGGTGGCCTTCTTAGGCTACATCATTTCTTCTTCTGGCTTCTCCATGGACCCCAGTAAAGTCCAGGCAATTCAAGACTGGGTTCTTCCTACTAACCTCAAGGCGATCCAAAAATTCCTTGGCTTTGCCAACTATTACCGGAGGTTTATACGTTCTTTTTCTTCTTTGGTGGCTCCTATTACTGCCCTCACCCGGAAGGGCGCAGACCCAGCTAATTGGTCTTCGGAGGCGTTGGCGAGCTATTCTGCCCTTAAAGTCGCCTTCAAATCTGCACCCTTTCGCAGGCACCCGGATCCGGAGCTTCCGTTAATTGTAGAGGTAGATGCCTCAGATGTAGGAGGAGGCGTTATTCTCTCTCAAAGAGATCCTCAAAGCAACAAATTGCACCCATGTGCATATCTGTCCAGGAAATTCTCATCTGCCGAAATTAATTATGATGTTGGTAATAGATGGTTATTGGCCACCAAGTGGGCCCTCGAAGAATGGCGGCATTGGTTAGAAGGAGCATCTCACACTATTACCATCTTCACTGACCATAAAAACCTACAGTATATTCAGACCGCCAAAACTCTAAATCCTCGACAGGACCGCTGGGCTTTGTTTTTCACACGGTTCAACTTTCTAATGACTTACCGTCCAGGATCACAGAATACCAAGGCTGATTCCCTGTCTCTGAGTTTTTTGGCATCCCATCCTCAGTCTCCTGATCCGCAACCTATAATCTCCTCGACCTCCATTCATGCCGGGCTAACTCAGGATCTTGGGGCCACACTCCACCATTTCCAGAAAATTGCTCCAGCTCAGACACCCGCTGATAAATTATTTGTCCCAGTTCATCTAAGGAAATCGGTCCTCATCGAATGCCATGACAACCGCTCAGCAGGTCATCCCGGTATCCAGAGGACCATAGAAATACTTTCCCGCTGGCTTTGGTGGCCCACCTTGTCTTCGGATGCGGAAAACTATGTTCGCGCATGCCCAGAATGTGCCAGGAACAAGTCTTCCAGAATCCGTCCTCCGGGTCAACTTCTACCCTTGCCAACTCCAAACAGGCCATGAACCCATATTTCCATGGACTTTATTGTCGACCTCCCTTTGTCCTCGGGTCATAACACCATCTGGATAGTTGTTTATCGATTCAGCAAGATGGCACACTTTATACCCTTACTCAAATTGCCGGATGCCAGAAGTTTGGCCACCTTATTTATTACTCATATCTTCCGTCTCCATGGCCTCCCAGAAGACATAGTCTCGGACCAAGGGTCCCAATTCATTGCACAATTTTGGAGGTCTTTCTGCAATTCCCTCTGAATCAAAGTTAGTTTGTCCTCAGCTTACCACCCTCAGTCTAATGGTCAGACGGAAAGAACCAATCAATCCCTGGAACAATTTCTACGCATATATGTTTCCAAGTTCCACGATAAGTGGTCCTCTCTCTTGCTCTGGGCAGAATTTTCTTATAACAATTCTTGCCATTCTGCAACACGTACATCCCCATTCTTTTGTAATCTCGGGTTCCCCCCAAAATCTAACTCTTTCTCTTCTGCCGTCTCCGATGGTGGTCCTGGAACACCTGCCTTCACTGCCAGGTCGAAGTCCTTTTGGAAAAAGGTACATTCCGCTCTGTGTCAAGCCTCTTTTAAGTTTAAAGCCTTCGCTGATCGCCATCGTGGTCCATGTGTATTAAAAGCAGGAGATTGTGTATGGTTGTCCACACGGAACATCAAATTGAGGCAACCTTGCAAGAAACTTGGTCCCCGATTCATCGGGCCATTTTTGATTGAGAAGAAAGTGAATCCAGTGGCATTCCGACTCAAACTACCACCATCTTTGAAAATTCCCTGTGCTTTCCATTGTTCTCTTCTGAAAAAGCCATTGCTCCCAGCAAACACAATCAATCTTCCTCTAAAAGACCTCGGCCAAGGAAGGTTCAAGGGCAGGTCCAATTCCTAGTCCATTGGAAGGATTACGGCCCAGAAGAGCGAACTTGGATACCACAGAGGCGTCTTCACGCTGAGAGACTCATTAAAGAATTTTTTAAGAAATTTCCTACAAAGCCTGGATGTCGGGGTTCTTTGACCCCTCCTCAAAGGGGGGTACTGTCAGGAGCCGCGGCGGCACTTCCTGCCTTAGTGAACGTCCCGGCCATCTCCATGACGACCTGGGCGTCACTTCCGGTTTCTAGGGCCAAGGCAACGGCCGGACGCAAAGTGCAGCAAGCGATGCGCCCTGGCAAGTGAGGCAGCCGGGCGCATGCGCTAAGATAGGAGGCTGACATTAGTTTGCCCACAGGCTATCTGTGATGTATTGCAGGGCTGAGCCCTGATTGGCCAAAGCTTGTACATAAGGCAGGGAGGGCTTAGCGATATAGGTTATAGCGTTCAGTTGCTGTCAGCTAGCCTGCTCCTCTGCCTTCTTGGTGATTAACCTTTGGATTTGACTACCCGTGTATGACCCCTGCCTGGACTTTGACCCTGCCTGTTTGCCAATGACCCTTTACCTTTCAGCCTGTAACTTGGATCTTGCTATCGTGTCTGTGACCCCGACCTTCGGCCTGTTTACTGGATCTGCTGCAAGCCCTTGACCCTTGCTTGGACTCCACTATGCTTACCTGGGTTCTCCCTAGTCGGTACACACTTCACGATCCTCTGTCAGTCTGCAGCCAAGTCTGTCCCCACCACTAGGGTCTCCAGTGAACACCTGACTGGCGGAGCAGTCTCTGGGTTGTGCTGTATCGGCTAGAGGGGTTCCTAACACATATCAGATATATCTACTAGTTATCCAGCTGCCTATGGACATTTGCAGGCGAAGCACCTGTCCCATCCCGAGATTTTGTTGCTCATAAAACGTAGCAATAATGGAACAGAATAAATGCACATGTACAGAAATACTACTGTAGGATTTCTGTACTGGCATCCTAGGTCACTATGTATCTGTCCAGCATTCCATTAGGTCTCACTTCAGCCAGGGCTGCCAAGAGGAATTCAGGGCCCCGGTACAACAACTTCATTGGGCCCCCCTGTAGTTGAGCATGGGAAAAAAGTGGCGCTGGGTGTGTTAATACAATTGGGGGTGTGGCTATGCATCATTGGGGTGTGGCTAGCAGGTAAAAAGTACTAGACCACTATCCTACAGAAAAAAAAACTGCTGTCAGGCGCCGTCCCGCTGCTTCCCCGGGTCGCTTGCTTGTCTCCGCCCTCGGTGACTCTGGTTGCCAGGCAACCAGATGTAAGACTTCCGGGTGGACCGCCGGCGCTTCCCGTTGCTCCCGTTGCTAGGGAACGGAACGCTATTCTAACCTCCAGAGACGGCCAAATACAGCTGCCTCTCTCTCATTGGCTGCTCATAAGATATATAAGGCAGTTCCTGTCTTTCCATCTGTGCCAGAGTATTAGGTCTTCCTCCCTGCTCCAGCGTTCCTGTGATTTGGCTTGCCTGACTACCTCTGATATTCCTTGATACATTTGATTAATAAACTTAGTGTGTGCTTGCATGTACATTTGTTTAGCAGTCTGGAGATGTGAAGAATTGACCCTTTGTTTGCTGGTGGGGCCTTGTTAGCCTGTGATAGCTAGACGCCTTGTGTACCACTGTAGGACAGTATATTTTGGTCCTATTGCCCGTATTCAATAGGTGGTGGCAAACCTGAAGTGTATGGGAGTGTGAGAGTGTTGTGTGGGGGGCGATTCAGTAGGTCTATAACCTGTGTGATACGTAGAGAGAGAATATTGTGTGACCTCATACAGCAAGCACCCCAAAGTCACGGAAGCTGGAAGTGTGCTCGTGACAATACCCATTTAATAAATAATTCTATTTCCTTACCTCCAAACAGCCCCAGGAATAAATTAATAGTATTTACATTTCATATTATTATACTATTTCCCGCAACCATCAATGCCATTAAATAATTCATAGTCACATTTAATAATGACCTCATTCTCCCCAAACTCACCCCCACATTCAATAGCCCCAAGCCATCCCATTTTAAATTAATAATCCCCACTATTAAATTGCCCCACCATCACTCCACAAAGAAAATAGCACCCATTAATTAGCCACCACCTATCTCACACACACTAAACACACACTACAACAAGCCCGCTGTGCCATCACACACACACACACACAACCACAAGTCCCCTGTACCATCACACACACCAATTACCACAAGCCCCCTGTGCCATCACACACACATTACTGTGCCCCTTCATCATCCTCACGCTGTGCCTCCTTATGATCACACTGCACCCTCCATGCTGCTTTTTCCCCCTTCACCTGTCATCCCTTCATCACTCTGTGCCATGTTGCTCTTCTCCCCTTCATCACACTGTGCCATGCTGTCCCCCCTTCATCACTCTGTTCCATGCTGCCCCCCCTTCATCACACTGTGCCATGCTGCCCCCCTCCCTTTCATCACACTGTACAATGTTGCCCCCCTTCATCACTCTGTGCCATGTTGCTCCCCTCTCTCCATCACAGTGAGCCATGCTGCTCCCCCCTCTCTATCACACTGTGCCATGCTGCTCCCCCCTTTCCATCACACTATGCTAAGCTGCTCTCCCCCCTCTCCATCACATTGTGCCATGCTGCTCCCCCCTCTCCATCACACTGTGCCAAGCTGCATCCTCCCCTCCATCACACTGTGTCATGCTGCTGCCCCCTATTCATCATACTGTGCCTTGCTGCTACCCCCACCTTCATCACACTGTGTCATGCTGCTCCCCCCTACTTCATCACTGTGCCATGCTGCCCCCCTTCCCTTCTCCTTCATCATTCAGTGCCTTTCTCTCTCCCCCCCCACATTCTCCTTCATCACTCGGTGCCTTTCTCCCCCCCTCTCCTTCATCACTCAGTGCCTTTCTGATTTCCTACCTTTGCCTCCATTCCTTTACTTACCTCTGTATTGTCTTCTTTCATCTCTTCTGTCTTCTGTCTTCTCTCTTCTGTCTTGGTCCTCCCTGTGCCGCTCCTCACTGAATGTCGGGTGTGATGTGATGACGTCACGGCCGACAGGAAGTAGGAGAGATGCCGGCACCATGATCATGTGAGTATTTCTGTTTGTCTGCTTTGTTTACCCTGCTTCCCCCACCAACGAAGAGGGCGAGCCATCCCCACCTAGCTCCCCCCCCCCGCAAAAATAATAATAATAAAATTAAATAGATTTTAGGATTTAAAAAAAAATAATTAATAAACGGGCGGCAGTGTGGACCTGGGACGGTCCCCCTGGCATGCCTGGGCCTGGGATATTAGTACCCGACCCGACGCATTGGCTTCCTCACATTTAGAGAGAGTGTTCGGATGTCACACCAGACCTCGCTCTCAGTTATATGGTGGAATACCGGAAGTGTGGTTTACAATGCAGCAAACGCCGACTTTGTTTGATTTCCCAGATTAGATGTACTATTTAAGTTCGGGACTTGTGCATGGTGTGTTATGCCTTGACAAAGACCCAGACATTAGAGGGTTGAAACCCGTTGGCTGTATTCGATGTGGGAGTGACCAGTGTTACAGCGGTACCTGATGTGGATCCATGCTGCAGCTTTGTCATCTTGATCTATTGAGATCCTCTACAGGCATTGTTTACTGGGACATTCAGTATGGGGCTCATCTGATTATATATCTTTCATATTTTTATATATTTTATTCTGTTTCCATGTGTGATTAAAATTGTGTATTAAGGTAATGCACGGTATTGGTGCTTGTTGTTTCTTTTCACATACATTCTTCGTGTCTGGAGTTTGAAGGGGATTTTGGCTGATATGGATACAGTAAAGAATATAGGATTTATCCATTCTGAAAAGCGTCCTTTAAACTTCTATATGTAAGCATATACTCTAAGGGGGCTGTGAGAAAGAGGAATCACGGGTGCATGGCTGAAGTCAGCTGGAGTTGCCTTTTCAACATTTTTCACTAGGAATTACCCCATATCATATTGTGGTGGTGGACATTTGTTGAATTAGGACAAACTGTATTTTACGCTATGTTTTTTTTTCTGTTTTTTGTGTTTCTTCCATGTTTATATTTCTACATGATGATGCGAATAAGAGATATACAGAGAATATTATCCCTCCATGAATAAGGGATTTTGCATATAACTTCCTCAAAGGCATAAACGGGAGCGCAAGTGTATGTACTATTTTTTGTTATATTTATGTATTGTTTGAATTTTGTGTGGAAATTCTAAGTACGTACACAGCAGCATACTTTAGTGAAGCGCCTGACCAGATCAATTACACCAGATAATATAGACCAATCAATCACAATACTTTTATTGGAATTATACCGATTATACTTATCAGACAAAAATCAGTAGAGATGCAACAATGATTAATCCAGTTTGTTCAGGTTAGATGCCTTCTAGTTCACTTTATGATATACAGAACTCAAGGGAGTAAATTATAATCCACAGATTTAAGTGAAGTTTCAGCTGACACATGAAGCTTATTTACTTGTACATGGTGAAATCAGTAGTCAACTTGATACATGCGTGACTCCTGAGCTCCGTAAACAACAGCAATTTTACACAATAAACGATTTCCAGTGTAATGGAAAGTGTCCACTTAGCAATCCATTAATGGAATAAGCAGCTTTCTCCCAGCAACTGTAGGGTTAAACAACTTGTGATTTTCTCATCAGCAACCATTTTAGGCAGTTTTACAATAGAATCAAACTCTAATGCAATATAGACAAACTCTTGTGGTAAATGCTTTTTCTCTATGTCCCAGTCAGCTTGCAGATAACTTTAAATACAGTAGATTTAGCTGGAACAAACTCTTCCTTTAGACAGTGCTATAATACCTCTCAATAGCAATATTACAGTCCCGGTGAGAGTTTTCAATAACACAGTTTGATGTCTCACTTAAATATCTTGTACATAGCAAAGCAAAATAAACTTATCTGTCTTCAAATGAATCCTGCTGACATCTCATGGGCAGTGGCAAGTTAGATCTTTCCCTATACTGCAAAGGTGCTTCTTTATGGGCTGGCTGCAAACGTCCATCAGGACAACAATTCAGCCATAGCATTCAGTGGCTCTTTGTGGGAAAATCCTTCATTAGCTTAGCCAGCAATCACTCACACCACTTCTCACACTAGCCAGTCCATTTTTGGCTCCTCCCCTTTCCCCCAAGAATATCTTAGAACCTTCTAGTTCATTCATTGCAGTTTGGCCATCCCAAAAAGGCAGACACAACCGTTCAACTCTTCGAGTTCCAGTTACTTTTAAACCAGGTATTGACCAACTGTCACACACTCAGGTACCTAGCTCCTATTACTGTGGCAACCTATACAGTCATATCTTTTTTTATATCTTATAAACTTTATTAAAATGACTATGGGCTCTACATCTTCCTTTTTTATTTAAAAAAAAGATTGGTGTTATGCAGAGGCAGGCTGCGCTGGCGGGCCGTGGGGCATCTGCTCCCAGAGGCGACCCCATAGTGGGCTACCTGAGGCTGGATCACTAGGTCATATGCATTTTTTTCTTTTAAAATGTTCCAAATAGGCTGCTGAGTCGAGTCTTGCCCCCAAGGCTAAAATTTGCCAGCCCTCCCCTGGTGTTATGTTAGAGATACCTCAGATATTAGTGGGATATCCCACATGACCCTTCCTTAGTGAAGTCAGACCGTTTGTCAGTGAATTAGAATGAATAAGCTGCACACTCTTTCACTGCCAAACTGTCTAATATTGTACTATGGAGCTAAAGGGAAAATCAAGCTGCAATTTGCGAAAAAGATCCGGTTTTCAACAATGCTTTGGGATTATTTAAAAACCACTGATGTATGAAAGTGCAAACTGATTGAAAGTGATTGATTATAGAAGTGGGCAGATAGGCCAGATGTGGGAGAATCGCCAGCTCTCCCTGAAGTCCGTGAGACCTACCCGAAATTCGGGAGTCTCCGGACATTCCGGGAGAGTTGGCATGTATGAAAAAATACTACTTGCTATATTTCACCCTAAGTTTTGCTGCTGCTGATTTTGGACCCACCTTGTCCTCAACATAGTTAACATGTAAGTAAAAGAGTGTGTGTATTTGTATACTGGGGAATTAATTAGCAATCATGTTCTGGATAAATAAATTATTTTTTATTTTTATCTGTAAGAACTGCACCGCTTACAGATAGAAAAAAATATTTATTTAATTTATATCAGTGGTCGAAGTGGAAATTTAGAAGTGGGGTTTGAAAAATAGGAATGTAAACAAGTGAATGGAATTTGATAGTTTTAAAATGAAGGCAGTATGAAAAATTGCTGTTTGGCATACTACCGTATACACATAGACTTCCACCATTTACACACACTGTAGATTCTTATCTTTAACTAAACTTAGGTATTAATCAAAATTAACATGTCAAGCAGCTGCAGCTCATGGTTAGCAAGCCCAGTAATTAAAAAACAGCAGTCTCCTATCGCTACCACGTCACAGTCCATCCGCCACTACAGTTACTGACTGCAGCCCTCTACCTAAAGAAACATATTAACATGGATTAATACATTCCAGCACTTTTTCAGTCTTCTGCATGAATCCCATAGTGCAGCATTTAAACAAGTCAGATCTCCTCATAATATAAATCCCACCATATTCAGGATAGTTGGCAGACTGTCCTGCTCTCTCCTACATGTTCTTGTCATTTTCACCACATGTGTCAGTTGGTGTCTTTAGCTCAGTTGCTGCTTGTCTGGATCCTGAAATGCTGGGGGCCCTATTTGGAAAAAATAATGGATACAAATTTATAAAACTCCAACCAGCCCCGGTGTTAAATCAATATAGTTACCTCCAGCCCCAACATTAAATTAATAGCATACATATTTAATAAATGTAGCTATTTCCATTCAACCAGCTCCTACATTAAATTAATATTGTTCCCATTAAAAAGAATAAACCTATTTCCCTCCCTCTAAACAGCCCCAGCAAAAAAATTAAATATCATTTACTTTTAATAAATATAACCATTTCCCAGAACCATCCCAGGCATTAAATAATTCATAATCATGTTTAAGGAATAGACCTCATTTTCTCCAAACAGCCCCACATTCAATTAATAGCTCCCAAACCACCCCAGCATTAAATTAAAGGTTCACTCACCCCATCTTAACTTCATAGGCCCAACTATTAAATTATATTGCCCCACCATCATCCCACAAACAAAATAGCACCCCATAAATAGCCCCTACCTGCACTCCACCATTAAATTAATAGCCTACATCCCACATTATATTAAGACCCTCCCTTTCCCTCACACATAATATAAATACACTGGCCCCTCACACACACACATAATATAAATACACTGGCCCCTCACACATACACACATAATATAAATACACCGGCCACCCACAAGCATAATATAAATACACTGGCTCCTCACACTCACATAATTTAAATACAGTGGCCCCACACACACATAATATATATACACTGGCCCCTCACATACACACATAGTATAAATACACTGGCCCCTCACACAAACATAATATAAATACACTGATCATACTTTTCTTCTTTTTTGTTTTGGGTTCTGGGAGGTTCAGAGGCAGGTGGGTGTGTGGGGGTGGGGCTCGGAAAATTGTGTCACTAAGCCCCGGTCATAGCCATTTTGCCCTATACCAGCAGGGGGCAGGGCTGAGATGACGCATGATTCGCTTCACTAAGTCCCGCACCCTCCATGTAATTTACAAATCTGTCCAGGATCCGGAAGGCTGCTCTGCTCTCCCGGGACTCCATGAGGATTCCCAGAAATTCGGGAGTCTCCCGGACATTCCGAGGGAGTAGGCAACTATGACACTGGCCCCTCACACACATATAATACAAATACACTGGCCCCTCACACACATATAATACAAATACACTGGCCCCTCACACACATATATAATATAAATACACTGGCCCCTCACACTCATACATAATAAAAATACACTGGCCCCACACACACATAATATAAATACACTGGCACCTCACACACACACACACAGAATATAAATTCATTGTCACTCACAAACATAATATAAATACACTGGCCCCTCACACTCAAACACATAATATAAATACACTGGCCACTCACACACAGACATAATAAAAATACACTGGCCCCTCAGGCTTGCATATTATATTACTATACCACCCCCCAATTTACCTTATTCCATCCACGCGATGTGCAGTCTTCTTTCTCTTCACACATGGGACGACACCTGTCATGTGCTGTGCGTCCCATGTGACACTTTTTTGTCCGGCCCGGCTAGCCCCTGCACAGATGTATCTGTCAGAGAACCAGCCACTATCTGTGCTCCATGGCGCACCTCCCTCGCCCGACTCGCATCCCCTCGCACCCCTCTCCCCCGACTACCCCCACGTGACTAGCGGCAACCTCACCTCCCCCCCATACCCCCTTCCCCTTCCACCAAAAAGCAACAACAAAAAATCGTCAGAGCCCTGGAAAATTGTCTGCAAGCAACATACTTCCTTGGTTGCAGATTGTTCTGGACAATGCCAGTTTAGAAGTACTGGTATGACATACTGTCTTATGCCAGCACACTTCGAGCACTGATTTACATTATCAAATTTCCAATACAATACCTTACCTCTACCCACTCCCCTATTGTCTGCTTTATTTTTTTATATTTTGATCCTTTATGGGGAATTGAGACAACTCCTTGAGGGTCCGGGAAGCATCCAATTCACTCGTGACTGTGATGTAAGAGGAAGCGGACAAGGGATACTGATTGAAAAAGAGAGAGAAAGACAGCATATATGTATATATATATATATATATATATATATATATATATATATATATATATATATATATATATTTCATTGTCTCTGTAACACTCAGCATGTATATTTTAAGATTTTTTAATAAACCTCTATATTTTTCGGTAATTGCACAGCCTAAAATACCTTCATCCGTCCTTCTATGTGTCTTATGTATGAATTATCCATTGCTATTCATCAGTTTTAACCCATATGTTCACAGTTAAATAACCCAATATCACTTTCTTTACAATATAAACTTGATAACATATTTCCATCATCTCTTTTCTGTCATATTGGAAATGTAGAAATGATTACCGAATTACTTTTTCCCCCTTTTAATAATACAAATTGCTGTCTTGTTTAAAAATTCCCTTGCCAAATGTATCATACCTGGGGTATTCCCCATTCTACCTTTTGCTAACTTTTAAATATTTTTATGTAGATGATGGTGGATACAGGTTCCAGCCAACCAAAAGGTGACTCACAAGGGGAAGTTTTTTTTGGCAAGTATAACTGTGCCTGAAATTGTCTGTGGCATGACATGTGCCCTAGTTTCTTTTTCATTCTATATACGTTTTTGCTGCCTGTTTTTAACAGAGATAAAAACATATAGTTGCATGTTATACAGAACTCAATTGAGTAGGAAAAAAATAGGTTATGTGTAAATGGGGTTTAATTTCAATTTCATTTTCTATAAAACACATGTACAGTACATAAATAAAATCATCATATCCTGTCAAAATTATTACATTTTGTCACATTACACAATGGAAATTATAAGAAATTAAATCAATCTTTTTCCAGTTTTATTTATACATTTCTCCTTACAACATTCAACTGATGAAAAGAAAAAGGCAACAGTTCTGAAAATTAATAAAAAATGAAAAACCTGAATAACAGGGTTAGAAAAGTGATCAGTCGCATGTTTTAGTTATTTGTAGAGCTATGTTTTGCTTTATTTACAGCTTTCAGTCTCTTTAGATACATCTATACCAGCTTTGTGTGCCAATATTGGGGAATATTTGCCATTCTTCCTTGCAGATATGGTCAAGTTCAGTCAAATCCATCTTCCATTCAATCCTTACCAATCGTCCAGTCCCTGCTGAAGAGAAACACCCCCACAACGTAATGTTGCCACTGCAATGCTTCACAGTAGGTATAGTATGGGAAGATACCGGGTTTTCTGGCCCAATTATAGCCACTTCACTCTGGCTGGCTACCCATGGGTGCCTTCCTATGCCAGGGAAGCCTACCCAGTACCTTCTAAGGTTCTTATTAGTCACTCAGGCAAATGCAGTTAGAAATGTACAACAGTACATTTATTGTAATAAAAACAACACTAGAATATTATGTACACACAGTAAATAAATGCCAGGCAGGTTTACCACATCATCTGTCCCTAACCCCACTAGCTTAAAGAGCTACAGTCACCTGGATGTCCCGACTTAAAGTCCCATGAAGTTCTTCTCTTAGCTGCAGCTGTAGTCCATTGGTAGAGAACGAAATCTCAAAACCAGTTACACTGCACCACCCATGAATCAAATCCCAGAATGAAAATCCCCTCCCCCCTGGAGTGGATCCTTATATCTAGGGTCTAATTTCCACAGAAACTCCCCTGCTTGGACAAACCCCTGGTTCTCTCTCTTTAAAACATTCCACAGAAACCCCCTGCTGGAATGCAAACAAAATGTCTGGACTAGTCCTATGGAGAACAATGAATACTAATTTGACATTCCCACCTCAAAAGATAGGGTACCAGTCAGCCCCTCCTAAAACTAACCTTTACACAACTTTGTGATGTCACAGGGTCCCCAGCTGTTCCATGCTTCCTGCAGAGAAAGGAGGGTATCCAGTGTCCAGCCCCCTCACCTGTGTTCTGGACACCACCTGATCTTTTACCCATAACCCACCTGGCTTCAATTTGAGAACAATGCATAACAGCATCACTGAATTACCCATCAACACGTTTTTACAATGGGTAACATGGAATGAAGAAGTCTCTTGGCATGGCTACAATGCCCACTTATCCACATGTAATTAGACACTGGAGTTGTACTCTGTTCAGCTGGGAAAAAAAAAAGCAAGGGCTATAAAAAGTACATGCTATAATCCACATTTTGTGAGAAAACAAGGGACAGGCTGATTAGGGTGATATTAATACCACGTTTCACCACATAGTGTGTTTTTGGATGGTGTGCTGTGTTTTGTTTTGTACCAAACATAGCACTTCTTGGAACTCAGTCTAAAAAGTTTTGTCTTGGTCTCATCTGACCATACAACCTTTTGCCACATGGCATCAGAGTATTTCATGTGTTTTTGAGCAAAGTACGTACAATACTGTGTGTTAACTTTTTTTCAAAGAAACTTCTTTCTTGTCACCCTGACTAACAAGACAACATTGTGTAAAGCTTGTGAGATAGTTTTCAAGTGCACAGACTGACCAATCTCAGCCATAAAGACTTGTAAGTCCTTGTAAGTTATATAATAGAAGAGAAAGAGAAGTACTACTTATATGGAAAGCACACTCATGGAGAAAATCCTGTGTTGTTGAAGGGACACTCCATTGTGGATAACAAACGTGGATAGAAATGAGCAAATAAATTGACACTACACTATAAAACTACTATTTATTAGTCATACAAAATAAAACTGGATGGTTAAAAAGCGAAATATTAAAATTTCGGAGTCTTGGTTGGGTACGTATATTCAGAAGATCAATACACTTTATTTAGTTCCGTAGATATATACCAGGAGTCTCTATCTATGGTAGTTATACTGTACAGATGTCTTATGATGGGGTCTTAAGAATACCAACAATTCATGAATTGTGATCACATAAGGTAAGTGTATTGTGTTTCCTTCATATGGACATGAAGATCATACAGTCATGTATGGTTTACACAAATGAGGTATAAGGTAAGTGTCACTCTGGTAAGTATGTCACTATAATATGTCAGTATAGACCGAGAGATCCCCAATAATAAGGAATAAATACAGTCCTGGTAAGATATTACTGTGCTAATCATCAGATCACATGAATTGCCACATTGGTATAAAAGATGTCAGGTTATTTCATGTTTTTAATTATTTTACAATAATTGTGAATAAGCCATATAATTTTCACCTTTTAATCTTATTTTATGCAGAGCTTATCTCGAGAACCGCCCAGATACCACCAGCTGGGTA